>NW_008337059.1:950651-957311 GCF_000622305.1 Nannospalax galili
ACTCTCCATGGCACCTTACTAATTTCCTAATCTGTAAGAATTTTCTAATTGAAACACAACAGTTTGGGTGGGGTGGGGGGGAGCAGGAATAAGCAATCAAAAACCAAAGGATTTGACAAAATGGGGTTAGCAACTTTGGTGGAATAATGGTTTCCATTAGAAGAAATTTATTCCAGTTTGAGTTGATTTTTGTGTAGAGTGAGAGAGATGCATATGATTTCATTCTTTTGCAGGTGGATAGGTAGTTTCGTTCACACCAGTTGTTGAATAAGCCGCCCTTTCCCCATTGATTTTTTGACAGCTTTGTCGAAAATGGGGTATCTACAGCTGGTGTGGGTTTATCTCTGGGTGACCTATTATGAATCCAGTGGTCTATATGTTTGTTTTTGTGCTAGTATTGTGCTGTCTCTGTTACTGTGGGTTTGTGGTGTATTTTGAGATCAGATAAGGTCAGATGAATACCTTTGGCTGTTTAGGATGGCTTTGGTTAGCCACAGGCTATTGTGTTTTCATATAAATTTTTGTATTGCCTTTTTGTTCTATGAAGAATTATTGGGGTTTTGTTGGGATTACATTGAACAAGTGGATTACTTTGGGGGGTAGAGCTGTCTTTACAATATTAACTCTGCTGGTCCAGGAGCACATAAATCGTTTCCATTGTCTAGTGTCTTCAGTTTCTTTTTTCAGTTTCTTAAATTCTTCCTCATAGGGATTTTTACCTCCTCAGTTAGGTCTATTCCTCTCTAGTTTATTTTTATCTGTGTATGCCTTCTACTCCCATACTTTACTCATTTCTTTTTCTTTATAGGCAACCATTTAAATTTATTTCATATAGTATAAACATGTGCATGTATTATAAGTTGTTTTACATTTTGTATTTTTCATATGACTTTTGAGTTATATAATGTGTTCATATGTTTTCAGGATCACTGTATGATGCTAAGTGTTTTATTATTTCTCATTATTTTTGCAATGCTCAGGACTGGACCCAGGTCCTTAAACATGTTAGGCAAGTGCTTTATTACTGAGTTACACTCCAAGCCCTACTTTATTTTGTATTTTAAAGTTAACAATTCTAAAATATGAAATAATTTTATATCTATTATTCACCAGTTTCTCCAGTATAATGTCTGTTGTTCATTTACCAGTTCTCTCCTGGGTTACTGGCTGGGAGTCTTTTGGGCCACCCTGGCCAACAACTCAAAAGAAGGTATCTCCTGCCTGGCATTGCTTCTTGTTATGTAGCCTTTAGCTATACATATGGACTCTTAAAAAATTATATTGACCCCATTAATCTTTGGTTATACTTTCCTTTTGGGTGTTTAAGACCCTACAATTGGCCCAGATGAACCAATTTATTTTTAGTTTTAAGGTCATTTGAGGATCTGTTCCTCAGGGGTTGCATGGGCTTGGGAGGAGCCCCTGGCTCCATTCTTTACCAGTTCCATCTATGTGAAGATAAGTCAAAGGTCCTGCTCAACTATGGCTGGCTTCGCTTGGAAGCATGGAGGAAATGATTCCTCTGTGTTAGCCCTCCTCTTTGTAGACTGGACACTGGTTCAGGTCCATCTGGTGGAGTCTCCTCAGCCTTATTGCTCAAGAGGACCAGTGACTCACCACAGTTCTAGGACATTTTGAGAGGTGCTCATAGTTCTCTGGAACTTAGTCGATCAGGAGGGCAAGGAGCAAAAACTGTCCTTTATGTCCCTCTGACCAAATTAATATAGGCCTCATAGTATGGGCGTTAAACACCCAAGAAAGTTAGTTCTATCAGTCTGGTACTTTTAATTACCATGTGCCATGTAGATAAAGCTTGGGCAAAGACAAAATGCTTTTAAGCGTTCTCCACACTACCTTGCATAGGGGTTGCATGAGTTTGCAGTCCCACCAGCAGTGAATGAGTGTTCCCCTTTTCCTACATCCTTGCCAGCATTTGGTATTATTTGTTCTCTTGATCTTAGCCAGTCTGACTGGGGTAAAATTAAATCTTAAGGTGGTTTTAATGTTCATTTACATAATTACTAAGAATGTTAAATGCTTTTTTAAGATGTTTCTTAGCCACCTTTATTTCTTCTTTTGAGAACTCTCTGTTCAGATCCACAGCCCATTTTTTAATTGAGTCATTTGTCTTTTGGATTCTTTATATATTCTGGACGTTAAATCTCTGTCAGATGTGTTGCTGGTGAAGATTTTCCTCCCACGCTGTGGATTTTCTCTTCACTTCCTTGGTTGTTTCTTTTGCTGTACAGAAGCTTTTTAGTTTAATGAGGTCCCACTTGTTGTTTATCTTAATTCCTGAGCAACTGATGTCTGATTTTAAAGGTCCTTTCCTACCCCTATATCTTGTAGGTTATTGCCAATGTTTTCTAACAGTTTCAGAGTTTCAGATTTCACAGTGAGGTCTTTGATCCACTTGGAGTTGACTTTTGTGCAAGGTGAAAGATAAGAACCTAGCTTCATTCTTCCACAGGTGGAGATACAGTTTTGCCAGCACCATTTGTTGAAGATACTGTCTTTCCCCCATTGTGTTCTTGGCACCTTTGTCAAATATCGTGAGGCTGAAATTGCATGTACTTTTGTTTGGGTCTTCAATTATGTTCCATTGATATTTGTGTCTATTTTCATGCCAGTTCCATGCTGTTTTATGACTATAGCTTTGTAATATAGTTTGAGATCTGGTAAAATCATCCCCCTGAAAATGTGATACATTTACACAATGGAATTCTACTCAGTGGTAAAGAAAGATGAAATCATGAAATTTGCAGGTAAATGGATGGAACTATAAGCTGTTATACTAAGTGAAGTAACACCAAATCAGAAAAACAAATGACATGTTCTCCCTTATTTGTGGATCCTTGCACCAAATCCTTATATGTGAGTGTATATCCTGATGTAACTGCAGGACCCAGGAAAATGGAAAAAGGAAAGTGAGGTAAAGGGAAAAAGAGACCTGAGTAGGAGTCAGGTGTTACTAAGAGGGAAGTGGATAAAATGGGGATATTTAAATGGAGAGGGAGAGGAAGGATTATACAAGGAACTTTGAGGGTGAAGAGGTAGAAGTTCAAGAGAGGTGGGAGCATAGGAGACAGGTATTGTCAAAGGAGAAATGGGGGAAAATGGTACTTTAATTGGGGAGGGAGAAGGGAGGGTTAGACAGGGAGAAGAGAGATAAATAATGCCTAGCTAGTATAAAAAAAACCTCAGCAAATCATATTAATCCAAAAATCTACTGCAAAATTACACATATCTCTACATGAGTCCATGTGTATATCTGAAGGCTACATAACAAGAAACAGTTACAGGTGGGAGAAACCTCCCTTTGAGTTGTTGTCCTGGATAATCCAAGAGACTCCCAAAATTACACAGGCTATTGCCACAGCCCTTGAGTGCCTCCCAGAACTTGATGGTAAGACCCTACTGCTGAAGACAGGATATACTTTAGACACAGGATTTGGAGATGGAACTGACCTAGAAGCTACTTCCCCTGTAGGCTAGCTCTCATAGCTTTGGAGAGCACTATGCAAGTAGCTAAGGGAGAACATCAGTCGATGGTCCAACCCCAGCCTTACAGCCTAATAACCATAACAATGACTGGCACAGCAAACAACATTGGTGCAGTAATGGTACTTTTACCTTGGAGTAATAAACAGTTATGTAACTGGACTTAAAGCCCACTCAATGGGAAGAAACTCATGTGTTGTACTGTAAACAATGAAATGCACATGACTGGAGAGGCCATATATCCTAGAGAAAACCCCAAGGCTGTCACATCTCTAGACAAGTATAATTTCTTATTATGTGCAAAATACGGATCCTTATATTTACAGACAAGTATCTCAGTCACTACTCATCAAAGAAGCTTCTTTTGCAACAGAGACTATTAAAGAGTTCTACAACTGGCCATACACAGAGATTGTCTGTGAATTGCTCAACCTTAAGTTGGACATCTATAATGCAACCTCTACACCTAAGGCACATTGAACATAGTGGAACAAGGGGTAGAGAGAATACTAATACATCTCTCAACTTTCATCAGTGAAGCTCCCTAATACTACAGAGGGCCATGAACACGAAAGGACACAAATGACCAAGAGTAGAGAATAAGAGTCTTCAGAGTGTGGGTCCTTGGACAGGACTCTTATATTAAACTCCACCCACATAGGGCTCAGGAACCATTGCAGAAGAGGGGACAGAAAGATTGTAAGAGCCAGAGAAGAGGTTCATGATCATATGGAACTAGAGTCTTACATGTTTCTGGGACCTTGCTCATATGAACTTACAGGAATGGTGTCAGCATGCACAAGAACCATGCAAACTCAGTCAGACAAAAACCCAGCACAGAACTGTGGAAATGGGCAGCAGGCCCCAATCTTAGCTGAAGAACTATTTGCAGCTGATTATTACTGGATGAGGAAGAGCTGATCTTCTTAAAGGGAAGGACTCTAGATAAGCTGACTAGACCTCAGTGAATGAATTTGCAGTGAGGGACATCTGGAGACACTAACTTGACTTGATAGGCCTTACCACAAATGATAAGACTGTATGAAATCCAGTGGGGAGTGTGCCAGTGGGGAAGGGGATATAAAGATGATTACGATGTTCTGTTTGTAATACACAAAAATTCAGTAAAAACTTTACAAAAAATACTAAGGTGCTCCTGGAAACATTATTTTTCAGGATATAACTCATTATTACAATTTCTTTCTTTCTCTGATTGTTTGAACTTTGGTTACTGGAAGCTCCTTTAGGTTGACTCTTGTGCATTCTTTTGACATTTCACATTGTTTTTGTTTTCATCCCTGCTGTTATAGCAAGACAATGCTGCAGTATTTCCTTGGGATTAACCACAGTACTGCTTTTTCACTTGTCTCATTGCTATGACAAAATACCGGACAGAAGCAACCAGGGAAGGTTGACTTTGTTTTGGCTTACAAGTTCTGGGAATATAGTCCACTGTGGCAGGGACAGTATGTCAGCAGGAGCAGGAAGCAGCTTGTCACACTGCGTCTGTCCACTGTCAAGAAGCAGAGTAATGAATGCTTCTGCTCAGATCATTTTTTCCTGTTTGTTATTTATTTATTTATCTCTGTATGAGTGTTCTGTCAGCATGTATGTGAATACACCACATGCCTGCAATGCCTGTGGAGCCAGAAGAGGGCATCAGATCCCTTGGAGCTGGAGTTACAGGAGGTTGTTAGGGGCTCTGTGGTTGCTGGGAATCAAACCCAGATCTACAAGAGCAGCCAGAGCCTTAACTACAGAGCCATCTCATCTTCCACTTTTTACTTTTTATCCCATCTGGAACCCCAGTACGTGGAATGGTACTGCCTATTTTTAGGGTGGGCCTTCCATCCTCAGCCAATCTAATCTCAATAATCTCTCACAGATAAACCCAAAGGTTTGTTTCTGTGGTGATTTTAAATTACACTGAGTTGACAATCACAATTAACCAACTGAAGTACTGTTCTAAGAATACATGGCTTGTCAAGTTAAAGATTAGAGGTATTAAATTAAAAAAATTTTTTTGATTTATTTATTTTTGTGTATGAGTGTATTGCCTGCATGTCTATAAATGTACCTGTGTCATGCAAAGCCTGAGGAGGCCGGAAGAGGGCATCGGATCCCCTGGAACTGGAGTTACAGATGATTGTTAGCTTCCCTGTGGGTGCTGGGATTTGAACCTGGGTCCTCTGCAAGAGCAACCAGGGCTTTTAACTGTGGAGCCATTCCTTCAGCTGGCAGCATTAAAATTTAAAGATCACTAGCTAGATGCTAAGTGCATATTCCAACTTGACATCACTGCTTTGAAGTTTTCTTATTGGATAAATCTAGGCTGTGTGTGAATGCCTACTGACATCCACATACATGCGTACATGCTCATGTCTTTCTAGACTTGTTAGTGCATTTACAGTTCTGTACATATACAGATACATATATAGTATAATTAGAATTACTTGTCATAGTTTTCATTCTACTTCTGATATTCTGGTTAATTTTTTAAGGTTTAGAAACACAATTTAATGTTGGTAGTATTATGTATTTTTATGAGTTTTGTTGAATGTATAGAGTATATATCCACCACCACACCACAACACAAAATAATTCCACTACTCAATCCCATAATCTTCTAGTGTCTCCCTCAACCTCTTTCTTCAGTGTGCTAAAATTTTCACTGTAGAGATCTTTTGTTTCTTTGGTTAGGCTTATCCCCAGCTATTTTATTTTACTTAATTTGTGGCTATTGTGAATGGGATTGTTTTCCTGATTTCTTTTGCAGATGGTTGTCATTGATATATAGGAAGGCTTCTGATTTTAGTGTTAATTTCGGGTCCCGTCACTTCACTGAAAGTGTTTATCAGCGCCAGGAGCTTTTTCTTTTGGTGGAGTCTTTAGGGTCTCTTCTGTATAGAATCATATCATCTGCAAATAGGGATACTTTAAAATAATATTTTATTTATTATTATTATTTTATGTGTATGAGTGTTATGCCTGCATGTAGATAAGTACACCTGTGTCATGCAATGCCGGCAGAGGACAGAAGAGGCTGTCTGAGTCCCTGGAACTGGAGTTATGGACAATTGTTAGCTGCCATGTAGGTGCTGGGATTCGAACACAGGTCTTCTGCAAGAACAGCCAATGTTCTTAACTGCTGAGCCATCT
>NW_008337059.1:957322-958815 GCF_000622305.1 Nannospalax galili
AGATTCCCTTGGAACTGGAGTTAAGGACAGTTTGTAGCCACCATATGGGTTCTGGGAATTGAACTCGGGTCCTCTGCAAGAGCAGTCAGTGCTCTTAACCACTGAGCAATGTCTCCAGCCCCTTATTCATTATTATTTTTATTTGTGTGTATGCATGTATTGCCTATGTGCACGTAAGTGCACCTGTGTCGTGCAGTGCCCGTGGAGGACAGAAGAGGCTGTTGGATCCCTTGGAACTGGGTTTCAGACCGTCGTTAGCTGCCACGTGGGTGCTGGGATTCGAACCTGGGTCTTCTGCAGGAGCAACCAGTGTTTTTAACCGCTGAGCCATCTCTCCAGCCTAAGAAAATAGGGATACTTTTGTCATTTCCCCGTTTGTACCCCTTTTATTTCCTTCTTATTGTGTTGTGCTAGCTAAGACTTCAAGCACTATATTGAACGTAACTGGAAAGAGAGGACACCGTCATTTGTCCATTTAGTCCATAAAATAAAAAAAGGAAGGAAAACGTCCAAGCTCTTCTTATGAAGCTGGTATTACTGATACCCAAACCAGATGAAGACTGCCCCTCCCCTCACTTTGCAGACCCATCTACCTGATTAACATAGATGCAAAAATTCTCAATAAAATTTTGCAAATTGAATTTAGTATCATGTCATAAGGATCATTCATGATGACCACGTTGAACTTCTGAATTTCTTATTCTTTAGGACCTAATATAAAATGTATGTTCCACGGAGACAGTGCATTTGAGGTTACATTTGGGAGGGAACCTGGAGCTCGCGACATGAGTACTCACAGAAAAATTCCATGTTTGAAAATCAGCTTTTGAGGATGTGGTTTTAATGTTCATATGCATGCCTTTAACGTCTTGATTTAATTTTATTCCTAACATACTGGTTTTAATACTTGATGCTGAAGTTCTAAAGGAAGGTGATTATTTAAAGGAAAAAAGTTCTTGACTTCTTGGTCACATTGGAACAAAGAATGATAAAAATATGATAACTGTGCTAATTGTTTGTGGTATGAATGAGGACCATCTCAGGAATTTTATTTTCTCTTCAGGCTTGATAAGCTAATGGAAAGAGAAGATTTTCCTAAGATTTAAAATGAACTACATTTATCATTTTCCCTTCATCTATTCATATTAACTGAAAAGTACCTTTCAAATAAAAACAGACAAGACTTTTCCACACAATTCTTCAATTTTGATTTCTATCTATTCATTGGTAATGAGGGCCCAGCTTTACTTGTTTTTATCCACCAAACAGCCATCTAACATACATGTTTATGGAGCATCCAGAATGGAGTCTGATCCATGACCCATTAATGCAGACAAAGTCCTATCCCTCATTGAGTGGTTATTTAGTGAGGACCTTTGATAGGTCATTAATCTATCATTTTCTCATTGAAAGTCCATGTCTTCTCCCATTTTTTAAGTTAAAAAAATATATTGAGAATTTCATACATGCATATAAGGTGTTTTGATCAAATC
>NW_008337059.1:958997-980029 GCF_000622305.1 Nannospalax galili
TAGATAAGCACTCCCAAATTCTTTTGACATTTTTGGCCTTTGGAACAGAGTATGTTGCTAAGAGGCCCAAGGACATTTTGATTTTTTTTTTTAGCTAAGAAACTGGCTACTTTTCTTTGGGGCCTTTTTACCCTAACTTCCTAGCCAACTCCTACCTCCTATTCTTATCACAGCATCCTCTGAAGAGGTTACCCAAATTGATGATAGAGAATCAGGATGCTCTGGCTTCTTCCATGCTGAAGAGTGATACAGGGTGAGGCAATTGGGGTATCCCTTCAGTGGGTGTATCTAAAAGACTCCCAAACTGCATAACTAATAACTATAGGGAGAAAAGAAAGTCCTTGACTGGTGCCTAGGAGATGTGAAGGAGAAGTAAAGGCAAGAGTAGCTAGCATTACAAGTTCTAGACAGGGAACCAGAAAAAAGTCAGAACAGGGCAAATTTCATATGTTCATATCAGAGTGCATCGGAATTTCTTGACAAGCGCTTCCAAAAGCATCCCTTCATTGGGTTCCTCCTTATTTTTCTTTTGTCTGCTAAGGCTGGACTCAAGAGTGATGGACTCAGGATTTGTTTTCAGGCACTTTGATAGTTGTTGGAATGGCTAGAATCAGTGTCAGTTCCCTCCCAAAGGCTTCTAGATAGGGGGAGAAAACAAATTTAGCCATCATTTTAGAACAGTAGTGGGTTGTCTCCCTTAGCTACAGGTGGGCACTACAGTATTGCAGACCAAGACTTGAAGTCTTACATCTGAGCAGTACTTTGTAATTAGAAAGAAAATCATCAATGAGAAATAATTGTCTAAAAAAAATTTTTTTTGGTCTTTTTGAAACAGCATCTCCCTGTACCCTAGCTGGCCTGGATTTGCTATGGAGACCAGGCTGGCCTCGATCTCACAAAGATCTGCCTGCCTCTGCCTCCCGAGTGCTGAGATTAAAGGTGTGCACCACCATGCCCAGCAAAAACATTTTATATGGACTTAAACCTAATGTGTGGGAAGTGTAATCCCTTGAACTCTTAAAGAAATATATTGATCACTTTAATCTTTGATTATACTTTCCCTGGACAGGAGGACAGGTGACAAGACATTTTAAGAGATGTTCCATAGTCCCCTGGAACTTAGTCGACCTTTGAGGACAAGTAGCAAAAACTGTCCTTTAAGTCCCTCTGACCAGATTAGTATAGACCTCAAAGTGGCTGTTAAACATCCAAGAAGATTAGTTCTACCTGTCTGGTATTTTTAATTACCATGTGCTATGTAGGTAAAGCTTTGGCAAAACCCAAACATTCTCAGATAAACCTTGACTGGACATATATTTTGTTTCTTAAACTGGTTGACTAAACTATGACCTTAGAAATTTTAAGATTATGTATATTATTTATGTCTCATCCTCTATATATCATAACAAACCTACGCAGACCTTCAGCACTTGCTTAGGCTTTCTTGTTTCTTCTACTTTGGAAAAGATCTTTATTCCCATATCCTTTATTCTTCCTAAACCTTTACTGATCTCAGCTACCTCGTTGTGATTTCATCTAAATTTTTACCTCAGGTAAATCTTATTTTTTTTTTTATCTCTAGGTACAATTTACCATTTTTTCATGGCCAAAATTTGGAGCTTACTATCAAAAGAGATTGCAGACTTCTGCTTCTAACAAAGATGGGGTAATAGGTCTCTCTTCAAATCCCTGTCTGAAGTATCCGCAATATATTATAAAATATATGAAGTATGACAGTCACTTTGAGAACATAACATATCAAATAGAACAGGGCACAGATAATGAGAGGGAACAGTTGAGCCAGCTTATTGCTTGGAGAGTTTCAACTTCAGTAAAAGAATCAGGAACCAAAGTTTAGCCCAGCTGTTTCCCTGAGATGAGAAGATGTAACTAGAAGTTCCCAATTGAGAGAAAGGGGGTGGGTAGAGGCTTCAGTGAGTCCTCAATGTGTTTTTAGCTTATTTCTGCTCAGCACATATGCTTGATGAAACTGTCTGAGGTCGGAGAATGCCCACTCAATAGAAGCAGAGTGAAAAGTCTCCAGGATTTGCAAAGGTTTGGGACTAATTCATATTTTTGCAAGTTAGTATTTAAAATCTGGTAATTAATTGGTCACAGGATCAAATTCTAAGAAGGATGCTCCCTCACTGGTGGACCAAAATCATTATTAGGACAATAAAATTTCTCTTGTCTGCCTAAGAGTAAAAATCAAACTTTGAAAGAATTTGATTGGTTCCAAGAGCAAAGAGTTGATGATAGTGCCTGAGTTATTTGAGTACTACAGGGCTCATTTCTGAGCTCATGCATAAATCAAATCCTCCATACTATATAAAAAACTTTGAGACCTCAATTAAGAGGTGGGTCACTGACTCAATAAAAATCCAACTAAGAGATAAATAATTGATCCAGTCAGTAACTGGGCAGGAAGTACAAATACAGAACACATCAAAATAATACTAAGATGCTTTAATAGCAGAAAAGACCCTAAAACAATAGCCTAAGAAGACTTGGTTGAACTAATGGTATGAACTCATCTGGGTAGATTGGCTACGGAACAAAACAGCAATGTTTTCCATAGGATTGAACAAGATCTAGATTCTTCACACTATTCAAACTCTCCATGATGTTATCCAAAACTACATGGCATAAAAAGAGCTAAGATTTTCCTAACTTGTGTTGCAAAAAATCAATCAACAGAAACAAACGTCAAGACAAGAGACAGATGTTAGAATTATTTAATAAAGTCTCCAAGAAAGGTCTTATACAAATCCTACTGGTAAAGGTGAAGTCTTTTAAATGCAGATACAAACTGTCTCAGGAAAGAAGTAGAAACTAGAAATTAGCAGAAATGAAAGTTTTTAGAACTGAAAGATACAATAACTGAAATTAAAAGTAAAATGCTGTAGGTATATCAGAGTGGAGATGACATAGCATCAGTGAATGTGAGAAGGAACTGAGACATTACCCAGTCCAAGCAGCAGAGAAAAATGTTTTAAAACAATTTAACAAATCCTCAAGGACCTGTGATTAAATATAAAAAAATCTAACACCTGTGTCAACGAAGTCAGAGAGAGAGAGAGAGAGAGAGAGAGAGAGAGAGAGAGAGAGAAAGAGAAAGAAAATATTTAAAGAACTAGTATCTGAACCGTACCAAATTTGCTGATGACATAAGCCTGCAGATTCATTAAAGCCCAGAGAACCCCAAACTATATAAATTTTCAAAATCTGTACCAGACCTTTCATAACCAACGTGGAAACTTAAAGCATTGAAAAGGCTATTGGAAACAGCCAGAGAAAAATAATGCATTTTTATAGGAAAAATATAATTCAGTAGCTTCCCCAGCCCTCAGGAGGCAGAGGCAGGCAGATCTCTGTGAAATCGAGGCCACCCTGGTCCACATTGTGACTTCCAGGCAGGCGGGGACTAGGTAGACCCTCTCAACAAAACAAAAAACAAAACAAAACAACCCGAAATAATTCAGTAGCTTCAGATTTCTGATCAGAATCCATGGTGGCCAGAAAGAATTGGCTCGTTTTTAAACTTCCAAAAGAAAAGAACTGCCAGCTGAAAATCCTGAATCAAATGAAAATATCCTTCAGAGTGAAGGTGAAATACAGTTTCTCCTAGACTAATGAAAATTTATTGCCAGAAGACCTCTTCTAAGAGAGTTACTGAAGGAGGTACTTTTGACAGAAGGGAAGTTGCCAAAAGGGAACTTGGACAGAAATAAAGGAAGAGCATAAGAATATGCTCTTTAGCTACAATAAAGAAGTAAAAGGATGAGAAAAGTTGTTCTGTGTGAACACTAATCAAAGCTTGAGAGTACATTAATATCAAAGTAAGCCAAAGAAAGTAGAAGAAAATTATTCAGTATAAAGAGAGATGTAGCATAATGATAATGATCAAAAGGCTAGTTCATAAAAAAAAAATCCTCAAGTACATGTCACAGAAGAGCTTCAAAATATGTGGAACAGTCTTATTATTTAGCTACACTGATAAATATTCTTGTACGTAAAGTTGTACCAAATACAAACTGATCTACAACAGCAGAGATCCTATCACTGGGTTCCTGGGGACAAGTGGGCAGATTACAAAGGATCAGAGGGAAACATTCAAAGCTGATGGATCTGTTTGTTATTTTTGTTATGCATTTTAGGGGATGCTAATTCTTTTTAACCTTAGGTAGGAAGATCCTGATTACTTAGTCAATATTA
Organism: Nannospalax galili; assembly: GCF_000622305.1. Lineage (NCBI taxonomy): Eukaryota > Metazoa > Chordata > Mammalia > Rodentia > Spalacidae > Nannospalax > Nannospalax galili. The sequence goes on from NW_008337059.1 coordinate 963,213, forward strand.
GTTAATTCTAGTATATTTACCAGTGATTGGTCTGGGAATAGCCAGAGATGTAAACATAGAATGCTACTGTAGGGCTTCTGGGAAAGATTTCTTTACTTTTAAAACAAATGCATTGGGACAAAAATTCCTTTTCTATGTTCAGAAACCGGTATGTGAAATGGTGATGTCAAGAGCTGCAGTAGCTGTCCTGCTATTATTAAGGGCCAAACCTCAGGACGAAGTTAGTCCTCAAATGAAAGCAGAAAGAAAGTTGGAAAGAACTTATATAATTAAAGATATCACTAAGACATTTAATGAAAAACACTCTGAGTCGCCTTTCCTCCAGTCTTTTTAAATGTATAATATATACTTATGCATTGTTAATTTACCTTTTACCTCTTGTTTTTCCCTCCCTTAAAGTGTCCTAGTTAATTCAGAGTAAGGTCCTGTCATAGATATCGTGCATCTTAGCCAGAACTTCAAGGAGGCAATAAATAATGTTGATGAGGAACAAGAGCTTTGAAGTGAATGAGACCTGTGTTTAAATCTTTGCTCTTTCTTTTATTAATTTATTAACCTTCACTAAATTATTTAGCATATTTAAACTTTTACCTATGAAATGGGGGTGACAATATTAGCTATCTTACAGCTTAATTAGGATTAAATATAACTAAGAAACTAAGAGCCCAATAAATTCTTATCTGTTCATAAATGCAGACTGGAGCCACATCATTTATACATTCAGTAAATAGTGATTAGGCACATCGTTTGTAGACTGAGTACTGAAGAAAGTTTGCTTTTCTCTTGCAGAGACAGAAATCTAAGATATGAGATGAGCTGAATTTATGGGAGAAAGTTTTACAGTTTACAGGAAATTGTTAAGCTTTTAGTGGAGGGATCAGGTAATAGAGTGCTTCTGTGTCTTCTAAGATCTGGGGAAGAGGAAATGGATTACCTGGTCCTGTAACTCTGACTTTTAAGACGATGGGTCAGAGGGCCTTCACTGTACTGTTAAAGCTGTGCCGTAGCTGAGTGTTGTAATTTGCCAGGACATATCCATGGCCTTTGTGCGCCCTGGCCTTTTGACTCACATTTTAAAGCAGTACTAAGACAAAAGTTGAAAGTGATTCTGAAAAAGCATGCCTTCCTTTACCTGTCCCCAGATGTGCCTTTTTTTCTTTTGGAGCGGTGCTCATGAAAGTCCTGGTGGGCCCTTCTGTCTTCTTTCACTAGCATGGTTTAGGAGATCCCCTTTGCTATATTCACCTCAGAGTAACTTTCCTGTCTGGAAAATATGAACACACAAATATGTGTACTTTTCTCTTCCAATTGTGTTTCAATAGAGAGTAAACATATCATATTCACAATAGGAGGTTAAAAACATGGAAAGCCCTTATGCTGAGAACCTGCTGTAATACCACCTTGGACATAGAATATCTGGGAAAGGCTCGTGACAATGCACTGTAGTACAGATTTAAAAAGAAGGCTGGGAGCCGGGTCACCAGTATTTGATGACATGCTTATTACAAGACCTTAGAAAGTTAATTTACCTTTCTGTATCTGATTAGTCATTCCCAGTTAATGAACATACATTCCTTGGATATTTATTTAATTATTTGATTTAGAATTTATGAATCATATACATATTTGGATAATTATTTGGCTAATGTTTGTTTATTTAATTCAGTGTCTCCAAGAGATGAGGGACCATGTGTAATTCTACTTTATTGTGATCGCTTAGTACCATGTCCAAATGGACTCAGTGTTCAGTAAATAAACTTGAAAAATTGTGACTAATATAATGAATCTGTAATGTGAATGGGCTCTGGGAGAGGATCTCTCAAGATTTCTCAAGAGAGGAACCCTTTTCTATCATATAATAAAATGAAAGTTACATTTACTAACACCATTCTTAGGATAAGACTGAACAGTGTTTAATTTTTTTAAAGAATACAAATGCTATTGCATTTGGGAAGGTGGGAAACCACATCAAGATATTAGAGGCACTGGTAGAAACTTTTGAGAAAAATCTGACTATTTTAACTTGACAAGAGTAGATTTGGCAAAGCTTGAAAGAATATGTACGCAGGTACTTATCTTTAAGACCAATGTAGAAGCATATAAATGTAAGACCGTTAACCCGGACTATTTGGACTCTGTTGGGAATAGGAGAAAGCTCATTTCTTTATGTGTTGAAAGAAGTTTGGGGGTTCCCATAAAGGGTCATTTGGAAACTGAAAGATTCTTCAAGAGAAATACACATTTATATTTGAGATGCCTCTGATGCAGAGGACATCTTGAAGTAATATGCAACTCTTGATGACACCTCTTCAACACTTAGTAAATCTGACCTTTCCTTTCATCTGTCATTCTGTCAAATCACACAGCCCAGCAAGCAGCAAACACGTTGCAACCAAATTTTACAATTGCAACCTGGGAACATGTGCTTCTTCAAATTGATTAGTGATATTACCAGTGTTTAAACCCATTTCCTGTCACCTTAGAGAATGGGGGTTACTTGACAGGAAGTCATTCTACTGTCATCCAGCAGGGTTGCCAATGCAGTTCTTTTAACTTCTGTGAGTAGAGAGGCAGATGACTTTCCTCTGGTCTAAAACTTTTGCACATGTTGAATAATGCAGCATTTCATATATCACAGAAGCACCTAGTTTTGATACTAATAGACTGTGCATTTCCTTCAAATTTCTAAGTTCCCAAAGGCTTTTTTAGCAAATGCTGACATGGAAACTGTTTTAGTTTAAAACAACCTATTTTGTGCTTAAAGGGTCAGTTTGTATTAGGTGTATCTTCAAGTCTTTTTGAAAAATCACCACTTTGGAGAGTGGGTAAAGAGAAGTCCCAAGAGGTAGCACATTTCCTCTAATAAATTCAAATAACATATTCTTTGTATTGACGATATTTGTCATACATTTTCCTTGTCATATTGAACATTCCCAGAACATCATTTAAAACAGATTGGTAATTTGGCCCTTAATTTTGGCACCTGTACATTTTTTAAAACTATGGGCTGTATTTGGAGACTTTACTACTCTGTAAGTTAATACCCTTCCAGGGCCTAAACACCACCGTTAACTGCAAATTGGCCTCTTAGGATGCTGGATAGAACCATTTTTTATATTTATTTGTTTAATCTTTATTAGCCACGGGTTGTCCAAGAGCTCTAAGGGAGTGACTTGCCCATGAGGCTTAGAGGCATATTTAAATCTTTCCTTGTACCTTCAGAATTAGAATTAGGAGAGAGTTTGATCTCTTTAAGTACTTTAGGCTGCTTATGACTCCAACCTCTATTTCTAGGCAGCCTTGAAAACCTAGCCATAAGTTGCTCCTATTCCCTAGCATGTAGGTCTAGTAAGTTCTAGATTTTCATAGCTAGAGAGGACCACAGAGATCATCTAGATAAAACCATTTATTTCACAAGTGGGAAAGCTAAAGCCCAAAGAGAGGAAGTGCTCAAACTGCTTGAATTTAAAATTATTTCTTTTCCCAGGTGGTATGTGCTTTTTAGTAGAAATCTTCTAACATAAAACCTTTACAAACCAAGGGAAAGATTATTGCTGATGAAGTACTATGAGCTGTTAGGTAGTAAAGAGCTATGCCTGGACCAGGAAGCACTTACTTAGGTAAGTGGTAAAGTAAAAGGTGGTAAGTGGTAAGTAAAAGGTGCTCGTGCCTTTTACTTTTCCTCTTATGACTATTTAAGTTCTTCTCTGCTTGGGTAATTAGAATTTTTAAACTCGAGAAGCTTCATTATGCATGGTGTCAAAGTGCATATGTGTATTTCAGGACACATGTAAAAACAGTGTCTAGTAGGAAGTAGGTACTCAAAAGTGTTTCTTAAAAGCATACATTAAAATGACTTTAAAGATACATACCTACTAGTGAAAGAATGTTTTACTGAGGAGGGTAGATTCGCAACTCCTAACAGTAACTCAGATGATTGCCGAATCATCAACATTCTGAAATGGTAAAATTAATAGTCATCCCCATGAGGCCTTTGTTTCTATTCTGAAGTGTTGGAATCATATTTTATTGGCTGTTGTCTAGCTGGAACAAAAAAGGAATCCTAGGTCCTCACAGTCAGGTGACTTCTTAGAGGCTTTCTATTTCAGTCTGCTCTCTGAGCCTGTAGTGATTTCCCTTTGCAGTAAACCTGTGAAAATGTTAAGCGGATTTTGCTTAAGCACTTCCAGGTTAGAGTACCTTCCAAACAAGGCGGCTTCCCAGTCACTTTTTTTCTTCTTGAGGCAGAGCCTTTCTGTGTTGACCAGGCTGGCTTAAAGTAATTCATTATATCTTACCTTGACCTTCCACATAGTTGTGATTGCAGGCATGCACCACTGTGCACAGGGACCCAACTATCTTGAATAGATTGAGAGTTATGCTTTTAAAATTCAGTGCTTCATTATCTAGGTATTCCTTTCCTTAATGTTTTCTACCAATTTATGGCAATTTTGATCCTTAGAATCATGAGAAAAGTTTAATCCTTCTTCCACAAGACTGCACAGTACAGTTCGTGAGACTTTTTTCCCCCCCAATATTGAAAGAATTTGTTTCTAACATTATTAGTACTTGTAAGGGAAGATGATTTCTAAACAGGCTGGTTCTACATTAATTTTCTTTCCCAAGTATGCTTTATTTACCTTTTATAGTGTTTTGTGCTAAAATATTTTCAGAGAGGTAGCCAGTGAATTTATTTGGTTTCCTGCTGGGTCGTTTGGCTTTCCAAAACAATGGTTGCTTTATGTTTTTGTTTGTTTCTTTGAATTATAGACAAGATTTATTTGATGTCCTCTTTAAGAAAGGGATCTCATTCCCTAAAGAACCTTACGGAGTTTTGGATTATTTCCTTATTGGCTAGCAGCTGTGGTCACAACAGACTGGAGTCTAAGGGTCTGTTATTAATAATTGATCTTTGGGCAATTCCATTTTATAGATCAAAACAAGTGAATAAGCAGATAATAATGTACTGCACTATTTCTCTGCTCAAAAAGTTTCAGTGGACATATCTGCCCTCAGCATTGTTTAAATGTTACTACATATTGTAGTGCTGATCAGTATTGTCCATGGCATAACAGCATCAACATCATCTAGGACCTTGAAGTGAATTCTTCAGGCCTAACTGTTGGATTCTGTTTTCTGGGGCTGGTTCCAAGAATCTGTGTTCTGATAACTTTCAGAGGATTCTTAGACACACTAACATTTGAACCGCATTGATGTCAGCTTTTATACTGGCATTATCATTCACTAAAATCATGGCAGAGGGGACATAAAGATCCTAAGAACTAATGGAATGGGGGAACATTCTAGACATGATAAGGAAGCTGCATCTAGGGTATAGCCACAATATGGTTGCCTAAGGACAAAACCAGTCAACATCCCGCCCCTAGATGAAGAGCTACAGACAACCATGAATGCCAAGGGAGATATGTATATGTATATCTCTATATATGCACATGTTTGTATATGTAACAATAATAATCAAAGGACAAGAAATTGAGAGTGAATTGGGGGCATGGAATGAGTTGGGAGTAGAAATGATATAAATACAGTACTCATGTATGAAGTTCTCAAAAAGAGTTTTAATGCCCAACAACCATTTTTACTCTTCTGATTATTAATGCTTTAGCTTTGTCCAAATTAAACACATGATAGTTCATCAAATTTTCCTGTCATACCTTTCTACTAATTTTGGTTCGGACAGTTCACTGGACTATGAATAGAATTCCTTTACTGGGTTTTTCCTTTAAGACTCAGTTCAAATTGTAGCCATTATATAAACATATCAAGAATTCCTCAGCTATAAGTGGCTCTACCTTTCTCTAAGACTATCATACGTTTTGTATCTCCTCACACTTTAATCTCTAAATCACATTTGTTACTTTTATCTAAACCTCCATCCACCCTCATTTCTTGACAATATATTATTATTGTTATCTGTGCAACTGACTTTCAAAAACCGGACATTGTATATGCAAGGCATGTACTCTACCATTATACATCTCTAGCCTCTAACTATACAATTCTTAAGGAAATAATTTTTTGTTAATTTTCCAAAAATGCATAGCCAGAAACTAAGGAATAGTTCTTGAACAAAACAAATAACGTGTTATGGATGAACAATAACATAGTTGGAATTTACTGATATGGGCTATGATATAAGCTCCACCATAAGTTTCTCTTATGTGCGTGCATGTGTGCATGTGTGTGTGTGTGCTGGTGTATGTAGGCAAGGGTTCAAAACCTAAGATGCCATCCCTCAGGAGCTATCTACTTTATTTATTGAGATTGGGTCTCTCGCTGGGATCTGGGGTTCACTGATTAGACTAACCTGGCTAGCCAGTGAACCCCAAGGGATCCACTTGTCTCTATTTCCTCAGTGCTGGATTTAGAGGTACTCCATGCCTCTTGGCTTTTTACATGGGTGTTGAGGCTCCAGCATGTCCTCATGTTTGAACAGTGAGTATGTTATTGCCTGAGCTATTTCCCTAGCCCTACCTTGGTTTATTTTTTTTTTATTATTTTTTTATTTTTAGACAGCCTCTCTTAAGAGCCCAAAAATACCAAATAGGCTAAGATGGCTGGCCAGCATGGATCCATAGATCCATCTTTCTCCTCCTTAGCACTGGGATTATGAATAAGCACCACCACACCCAGCTTTGTATTTGGGTGCTAAGGATCAGATTCAGGTCTTCATGGTTGCACACAAAACAATTTATTGATTGAACTATCTCTCCAGCCTCACCCTATTTTTTGAAGTAAGCTCTCTCACTGGCCTGCAGCTGGCTAAGTTGGGTAGCCTGGCTGGCCAGTGAGTCCCAAGGGTTTGCTTGTTTGCATTTCCTCAGTGGTGGGATTAGAAGTATGTGCCACCATGCTCAGCTTAATTTTTTCCCCCCTGGGGATCAAACTCAAGCTTGCATATCCCAAGTGCTGGGATTAAAGGCGTGTGCCACCATGCCTGGTACCCTTGATTTCTTTAGATAAGCCTCTGCATCTCTTAGGATATCAGTGTTTTCATCAACAAACTAAAAGAATTAAATTGAATTAACTGAATGTTCCCAAATAATGGTCTAAAAGTGATTGCCATTCTGTGATGAAAATTTCAGCAACTTAGGGTGAAATGAGAAAATAAGGATGAAGCTAAATGAATTAAATGTATTTAATTTTCAAATTTATATCCTTTCAACATTACTGGTTTTAAAATATCAATAATGCCGGGCATGGTGGCTCACTCCTTTAATCCCAGCACTCAGGAGGCAGAGGCAGGTGGATCTCTGTGAGTTCAAGGCCAGCCTGGTCCACATAGTGAGTTCCTGGACAGCTGGGGCTACAGGGAGACCCTGTCTCAAAAAGACCAAAAAATTATCAATAACATTATGGTAATTGATGGTACTTGCCAGTTTAAACTTCTTTGCTTGCAAAAGTAAATGACTGGGGAAATGTGCACAATCTTATTTTGTTGTTCCCTCCAAAAGTGGGTATTTAAAAATATCACTAGTCCATGGCACCCTTAAGTTGTGACTCTCTGGCTTTGCTGTGCTGTAGTTCCCCGCTCAGGGTTGGCATCCTACAATCCGTGGCTTATAGTTCAGCCAGACCTGGAGATGAAACCACTGTGGAACTGGATGCCACAGAACCAGAAGTGCAGAATTCTGCAGGAAACTGACTTCCTCGCTGCTCTGGTCCACAGCTTAATTAAAACTTCTGAACAGTAGCAAGCCATGTAGCTGCCAGTGATGGTGTTTTGGGAGAGATTCAAAACTGGTCCTGGTGCTCAGTTTTCTTTTCTGAGCCTTCGAACAGCTCTAAAACCTTTTGCACTGAAAAACTGCGTAATTGAACCAAAATGGAGATTTTTATAATTCTTCACAACCTTGCAAAGTCTATGGTTTGCACTTGATAGGATAATAGGAACTCTTAGGGGTAAGTTAATAAAGTTGTGTCAGTTAATAGTAATTGACAATTCTGTGGCTAATGCTTTCAGATATGGGACTGAACTTTATTTTAATAGGCAAAGGATCATTTATGAATAGCTAATCAGGCCAGGAGTGGTGGTGCACGCCTTTAATTCCAGCTCTCAGGAGGCAGAGGCAGGTAAATCTCTTGGTGAGGCCTACTTGGTGTACATAGTGAGTTCCAGACCAGCTGGGGCTACCGGGAGACCCTGTCTCAAAACAACAGCAATAACAAAAACAAACAAAAAATAAAAACAAAAACCAAGGAAAGCTTATCAAAACTATCCTCAAGATCTCTTCATTCCATTTCCATTTCAGTCCTTGCATGTATTCCAGTCCCCTAAGCACAGCTTTGCTGCCTTAGTATTTAAACCGAGGCTTTCAAGAGGCTTTCTGAATCTGATTTTACAGTAGCGTATCTTTTGATTATTAACACATTAAAGGCAATATACTTCTGGCTTAGAAATCTGAGGCTAATTGGCTTTGGAATATTTTATTTAAAAATCTTTTTCCAAATGGGGTTCTGAATTGTTCAGTTCCTTAATTCAGAACTAAAGAAAACAATAGTTCTGCCAGGAAAAGATTGTCTGATGGGGCAGAAACATTTTGGTTTGGAGGTTACCTGTCAATCTTTGTATTTTCATGTCCTTTGTCTAGAAACAAACCTTCAGCTAATTGGCTTCTGTTCCTTTCCTTTTGGACTCTCATTTTTCTGAACATAGAGACTCAAAACAAAGATAAAATTCCAGGGGAAGCTGGCATTGATCAAGGTTTGGATTAAATTAAATTAAGTGCTTTTGATTGAACTCAGCAGTATTAGTTATTAAAACCAGAAGGTTTTGCCCTCGCTAGTGTAAAAAGAGAAAACAATGACTCATAAGACAGCACAGATTTTATTGGGAAATTAAAACACTCATTTTCTCTTATTCCATTAAAACTTTTGCAACAAACACATGTAAACAAGACCAGGAGATGAAAATCAGCGAGGAGTCAGCCCTTAGCAACTCTGGTGCTTCAAGGGCTCTGGTTTTCTACCGTAGGAACTTGGGGAAATTTTTTCTTTGGGGAGAAAACAGGAAAGCAGGTTAGGTTTTCTTTTTTAGAGGGCATAAGTTATTTGGGTTGCCAAAGTGCTTTTTTGTTTCTGAAGTGACTTGGAATTACTTGTACAATGGAAAGGGAGGAGGCAATAGTGCCCTGTCTTATAAAGAGCATTAGTCAGGAAGTTGGACCCTGTATCCCAACTTTTGGTCCACCACTTACAAGCTGTTTGGCTTTGAGTAAGACACGTCGCTTCTGCCTTTTCAGCTGTAAAACAAACAGTAAGGCTAGATGTATCTCAAAAAGCATCTTCTCATTTCTGTCATCCATTTCTGCTTTGTTTTGTGTCTGAGGGAGACTGCCATGGCCTATAATGACTATGGTAGTTAATCTAGGCTGGAGTGAGAACACTAGGACCACTGGGTAAAATTTTAGCTTGTCATCTATTGTTGCTTTCAAAACTGAACTGAAATACAGACTAATTTCAGTTTTAGTAGAGAAGAGGGCTTTTCAGTGCTTATCCTTACACAGAAACATCAATTTGAACACCATCTTTTTATTGAAATCTTTTCCCAAGAGTTAAGGAGACCAGGTGAGAGTTTGCAACACCTGGATACACAGATAAGAAAAGATGCACTGAAGAGGGTAAAAGGACAGTTTTACATTACACATGTCATTCCACTCCTACTCCAGGTAGCAGAGCATGGAGAGAGATAACCTTCCCTTGGGGTAAGGAGAGGGAATTGAATATCAGATGATGCCTTGGACCTGAACACCACACCTACTCCAGTAAAATTTCCCCACAGTTCCAGACTCCATGCTGCTATGCATAGACTAAGCTTATGGCCCCATCTTGTTACCAGGCTGGTAGTAGCTGAATGTGTGATTCTTTGGTGATATACTTTGATCCCATATGTTTTATCTTTTGTGTATCTGCTGTAAGTTCTTGCTTAAAGAGATAAACCAGGTTAGGTGAAGCTGACAATTTTAATCAAGTAAACACAAATGAAGATTGTTAGAAAGGAAAGGGACAAAGGATCTCCAAGACAACTAGAAAAAAGTTAGTAAAATGGATGTAATGACTCCTTCCTTACTGGTCAGGATTACTTTAATGTAAGTAGATTAAATTTGTTAATACAAAGGTAGAGTAGGTGGAACTAACACAGAATATTCTGTCAACCACAGCAGAAATCATATTCTTCTCACATGTACATGGAGCACTCCATCATAAATTATTTTTCAGACCACTGTGTAAGTCAATAAAAAAATGAATAAAAAGATTTAAACCATATTGAGTATTTTTTCCTGGCCCCTATGATATGAAATCAATAGTAAGAGGAACTTTAGAAAATTCACAAATATATGGAAACAACACATCATACTCCAGAACAACCAATGGGACAAAGAAAAAATTAGATAAAATTAAACATTATTAAATTTAATGAAAGTACATATGCATAAGTAGAAAAACTTATGGGATGGAACAAAAAGCAGCTCCATGAAGGAAATTTATGGCAATAAACACAACAAAGAAGGAAGATCTCAACCTGATGTAATATCTCAAAGAAATAGAAAACAGTAAAATAAGCCCAATAATAATCAAATGAAGGAAATAATAAAGACTAGAAAATCAATAAAAAATATCAGCCTAAAATAAAGTCTGGCTTTAAAAATTATGAAATAGATCCATGGTAAGAATAAATTGGACAAAAAATAGAAAAGACTCAAAATAATAAATGAAAGTGATAGATGCCATAAAAATACAAAAAAAAAATTAAGAGACAAAGATGGAAGAAATGAACACATTTTTAGACACATACCAAGGAGTGTGTGTTGGGGCCATAAGAAGTTAGAATTCAGTCCCTAGTGAAGAGTCTTCCATTAAAGAAAGAGTCAGGACTTGATGACTTCACTACACAGTCTATCAGACTTTTAAAGAAGAGCACATAATCTTTCTCAATCTCTTCTGAAAGAGTTTGGAATACTTCCAAACTTGGTTTAGATCAGCCAATCCATTTATACTAAAGCCAGACAAATACACTACAGGAGAAGACAAGTATAGCTCAACATTAGTGACAGTTATTATTTTTATTTTATATGTTTGACTGTATTGCCTGCATATATGTAAGTGTACCTGTGTCGTGCAGTGCTCACAGAGGTCAGAAGAGGGCGTCGGATCCCCAGAAACTGGAGTTACAGAAGGTTTGCCACCTTGTGGGTACTGAGAATTGAACCCAGGTCCTCCGCAAGAGCGGTCATTGCTTTTAACCACTGAGCCACCTCTCCAGCCCTGATGTGATCTGGAAAGGGAGTCTCAGTGAAGAATTGCCTAGAACAGGTTGGTCAGTGGGTATGCCTGTGAGGGATTTTTCTTAATTGGGTTAATTGAGGTGGAACGAACAAATGTGAATGTGGATAGCACCATTTCACAGGCTGGGCCCCGAATCATATGAATGAAAAAGTCAGCTGAGCAGTAGGCATGCGTGCAATTATTCTCAGTCTGCTCTTGACGATGGATGTGTTGTTGCTTCAAGTTCTTCCTTTGATTTTCCCACAGTGATGAACTGTAATGTGGAATTGTGAGCTAAAAGAAACACCCTTCCCCCTAAGATGCTTTTTTGTCAGGGTATTTTACCACAGCAACTGGAAAGGAATTAGAACAATATTCTTGATGAATATACATTCAAAAATACTCAGTGAAATACTGGCAAACCATATTCAACAGTATATTAAAAGGCTCATTTGCCATGATCAAAGGGGATGTATCCTAAGATAAGATTGTTTCAACATATACTAATGTATAAATATAGTATACCATATTAATGGGATGAAGCTCAATACTATATGATTAGTCAAAACCAATAGATACAAAAAAGTATTTGACAAATTGTGGCATACTTTAATGATAAAACTCTCAAAAAATTAGGTATAGAAGGTATGTACTTCAACCCAATAAGGACAATATTTGGTAAACTCAGAGCTAATAATCACAATAAATGGAAGATGTTCCTCCAAGTTTAGGAACAATACAACATACCCACTCTTGCCAAATATTCAACAGAGTTGTATGGTTTGAATGTGAAGCGTTCCCCACAGGCTTATGTGCTTGAACACTTGGTCATCAACTGATGGTGCAAATTGAAAGGTTCTATAACCTTTAGGAAGTGGACCCTTCCTGGAGGAAGTAGGCTACTTGGGACAGGTATTGAGACTTTATAGTGTAGCCCCACTTCAGAGAGACTTTGTGTGCTCCTGCCACCATGCCTTCCTCAGCAGGATGGAATGCATCCCCTTGAACTGTAAACTAGAGCCAACCACTCCTTCTTTAAATTATTTCATGTCAGATATTTTGTTATAGTGATGAAGAAAGTAATGAATGCAGAAAGTTGGTATCAAAAAGTGGGACCATTGCTATGATAAAACTGTCTGAATCTCAGGCCTTTGGAATTTGGTTTGTGGAGGAATGTGAAAGAGCTTGGAACTTAAGGCTATAAAAGCCTTCAAATACTGTAAACAGAACTTGATGGGCTGTTCTGCTGAGTTTAGAAGACCAGAAGACTGAAAGAAATGCAGACTGTGGAGACTAAACTCATGGGGTTTCAGAGGGGAATAAGGACTCTGTCAGGAACAGGACTAAAGGCTATTCAGGTTATATCCTGGGACAGCATCTGGCTGAATTTTGCCTGTATTCGGAGAACTTGCATAAGGTTGAACTTAAAAGTAATGGATTAATGTGTTTGGTGCAGAAAATTCAAGGTGAGAAAACATTCAGTCTATGCATGGTTATTATTCAGGTCTATAGTGCAAAAGAATAACAAGCAGGCAGAAAAATGTGTGCATTTTTTCTTTTTTAAAAATATTTTATTTATAAGCTGGGCGTGGTGGCACATGCCTTTAATCCCAGCACTTGGGAAGCAGAGGCAGGCAGATCTTTGTGAGTTCAAGGCCAGCCTGGTCTATATAGTGAGTTCCAGGACAGCTGGGGCTACAGGGAGACCCTGTCTCAAAAAGACCAAAAAAAATTTTTTAATTATTTTTATGTGTGTGTATGAATTACCTACATGTATGTAAGTAACCCATATGTATTGTGCAATGCTTGCAGCGGTCAGAAGATCATTGGATCCCCTGGAATGGACTTATAGATAGTTGTTAGCCACCATGAGGTGCTAGGAACCAAACCTGGGTCCTCTACAAGAGCAGTCAGTGCTCTTAACCGCTGAGCTATCTTTCCAGCACCCCCATTATTTTCAAGAAAAAGCTCAAACAAGTTTAAAGTTGCTACCTAACTAGGCATGTACTAAAAATTAGATTGTAATTGTTAAAAAGAAACCTTTTACTCTGCAATGGGACAACAGTAAAGTGTCATGAAGGCAAGACCCCACCCATCAAAGGATGCAACTTGTAAAAATGCAAATTAGTTTTGAAGGAGAGACCCTAAATTGAAAATGTCAAAGGGGTTCATTGTTCTTGGAAAACAATTCCCAAGGGAAGTGCTTCCCCAAGGTCACACAAAAGTCAATGCAAGTGTGAGCCAATGGGGTCAGGCTCTACCTTACGCTGGCAGCAGAATGTGGCAGAATCATACACATGGTACTGATTTTTCAGACACAATAGATGAAGAAATGAAGGAACCATAGAGTTTTCCTATGAGAGCTACTGAAATCAAGAAATGTGGCAGAGTTGGGGTCACTGCATGAAGAGCTTGAAAGATCATTGCATGAAGCTGTGAAGATGAAATGGAAGCCCCAGGATGTTGAAGAGGCCAGAGCCACGGCACATCTGCTGAAGAAAACTGCATGCATGGAATGGAGTCAACCCAGGAAAGTGTCTATTTGTGCTCCAGACAGGTCTTTGAAAAAGAAATGATTCTATCATCTGTCCTAGATGCCAGGCATGGAGTTGTAGGGTTTAATATTTCCTCTAGTGAGTTTTTGATTTGCTTCAGTCTGAGCTTTTCTTGCTATGCTCTGATTCCTCTCTTTCGATCTGGAATGTTTACTCTGTGTACTTATATGTTTGTCTATGTAACTTTTTTTAATAATATATATTCTTACTGAATTTTTGGGCATTTCATACATCTTAATCATATTTAGATCTTTATCTGCAATCCCCCCCCATAGCCCTCTAACCAGATTTTATGCATTCTGTCATATATGTTAAGACCTATCAAGTCACGTTTTAACCTCAGATGTCCCTCGGTTTGAGTTCATCCACTGGAGCCCAGTCAGCTTATCTAGCAAAACTCTTTTAAAGAACAACTCTCTCTCACCCATTAGTGATCAGCTGCCAATAGTTCCTGGGCTAAGGTGGGGGCTTCTTACTCTTTTCCCAAGTTCTATATTGGGTTTTTGTCTGCTTTAATTTTACATGGGTTTTGTAAATTTTGTTTCAATTTTTTTGAGACTGGATTTCTCTGTAGCCACAGCTGACTTGGAACTCACTGTGTAGACCAGGCTGGCCCCAGTCTCACAGAGGTCTGCCTGCTTCTGCCTCCTGAGTGCTAGGATTAAAGGCATGTGCCACTGTGCAGGCATGCTTTAATTTTACAAAGGTTCACAGTTTAAGTTTATTGCCTTTAGTCTCAGAAGAGACTGAATTTTTGAGCAGTGTCAGTACTGTTAAATATAGGAACTTTTGAAGTTGGAAGAAATGCATTTTCAGCATAAAATGGCAGTCATTTTATGGGGCAGAATGTCGTGGTTTAAATGTGTAGTGTCTTCTATAGGCTCATGTGTTTGAACACTTGGTCCCCAGCTGGTGGTGCTGATTTGGAAGGTTGTACAATCTTTAGGGGTAGAGCCTTACTGGAGGAAGTGGGTTACTAGGGAAATGAATACCTTGAGAGTTTACAGCCCAGTTCTACTTCCTGTTTACTGTCTGCTTTCTGACGTTGGATGAAATGAGACCAGATGGCCTTTTGCCCCTACCACTATCTATGGCTTCTCTGACCTGAGGGATGGAATGTATTACCCAAGGCTGTAAGCTAGCATGAATCCTTCCTTCTCTAAATGGCTTCTTTTTAGATATTTTGTTATAGTATTGATAAAAGTAACTAATACAAGAATATTGGACGTCCTACTTAGAGCAATTAGATAAGAGAAGAAAAAATATAAGCATCCAAATTTGAAAGGAAGATGTTAGTCTTTTGGTTGATGGCATAATCTTATATACAGAAAACCCTAAATATCCAATCAAAAAGTCATTTGAAATAATAAAAAAAATCAGCAAAGTTGTAGGATACAAAAATCAACATATAAAGATTGGGGATATTTTAAAACTAACAGAAATTATTTCAGTCTGGGTTACATAGCAAGTTCCAGGCCAGATCCTGGGCTACAATGTGAGACCCTGTCTCAAAAAAGCAAAAACCAAGAAAAATAAATAATCTGAAACAGAAATCAGAAAAACATTCTCATTCACAGTAAGGAAATATTTAGCAATGCAGTTAAGCAATGAGGTGAAAGACCTGTCACTAAAAACCATAAAACTTTTTTGAAGGAAACTGAACAAGTCGGAAACACATGAAAGCTATCACCTGCCTATGGTTTGGAAGAATTAGTATCATTTAAATGTCCATACTACCTCAAACGATGCACAGATTCAACAAACTTTCTATCAACATTCCAATAAATTTTTCATAGAAACAGAAAAAAAATCCCTCAAATTTACTTGGAACTACAAAAGAGTTGAAGTAGCCAAGGGGGTCTTGAGAAAAAGAGGAACGCTTCAGGCAGAACTACTAGATTTAAAAACCATAAAGCTATGGCAGGCAAAACGTCATGGTACTAGAATAAACACAGACATGTAGAATAATGCCATGGGATAAAGGAGCTAGACTTTTCATGTATTCATGCATTAACGTTTGACAAAATTATCTATAACATAGGAAAGAATAACCTTTTACTCACAGATACGTTGAAATCAATTCAAAATGGAATAATCAAAAAGAAGATGTGCAAAAGCCATATAATCTCACGTGTGGAATCTAGAAAAGTTGAATTCATGAAGTACAGAGTAGAATGATAGTTACCAGGGGCAAAGGGTGTTAGGAAAACCAAGGTTAAAGAATACAAAATCAGGGCTGGAGAGATTGCTCAGTGGTTAAGAGCACTTGCTGCTCTTGCAGGGGACTGGATTTCGATTCCCAGCACCCACATAGCAGCTTATAACCATCTATAACTCCAGTTCCAGGAGACCTAACGCCTTCTTCTGACCTTCATGGGCATTGCATAACATGGGCATACCTACCTACATGCAAGCAGTTCACACATGCACATAAAATAAAAAAATAAAATATTTTAAAAACAAAATTTCAGTTAGGAATAAGTTCAAGAGATCTCATTTACATATGATTACTGTAGTTAATCATATGTGTTCAAAAAGTGCTTAACACATGATAATTAAAAGTACCAGACTGGTGGAACTAACCCTATTGGATGTTTAATAGCCATAGTTTGAGGCCTATACTAATGTGGTCAGAGGGACTTAAAGGACAGTTTTTGTCCCTTGTATTCCAAGATCGACTAAGTTCCAGGGGACTATGGAACATCTCTCAAAATGTCCTGTAACTGTGGTGAGTCACCTGTCTTCTTGTTCAGGAAGGACATGTAGACCCCACGAGATGGGCTTGAACCAGTGTCCAGTCTACAAAGAGGAGGGTCAACTCAGAGGAAATACCTCATCCATACTTCCAAGTGAAGCCAGACATGGTCAAGCAGGACCTTTGACTTATCTTCACATAGATGGAACCGATAAAAGAAAGGAGCCAGGAGCTCCTCCCAAGCCCATGTGACCCCTGAGGAACAGATCCTCAAATGACCT
>NW_008337059.1:980118-1002703 GCF_000622305.1 Nannospalax galili
ACTTCAAATCTTTGTCTCCAGTACTGTAGTGCCCACTTGTAGCTAAGGGAGACAACCAGCTGTTGTTTTAAAATAATGGATAAATTTCTTTTCTCCCCCTATCTAGAAGCCTTTGAGAGGGAACTGACACTGATTCTAACCACTCCAACAGCTATCAAAATACCTGAAAGCAAATCCTGAATCCATCACTCTAGAGTCCAGCCTTGGAAGACAAAAGAAAAATGAGGAGGAACCCAATAGAGGGATTCTTTTGGAAGCCCTTGTCAAGAAATTCCAATGGACTCTCATATGAACATTTGAAAATTGCCCCATTCTTTTTTCTAGTTCCCTGTCTAGAAATTGTAATGCTAATTACTTTTGCCTTTACTTCTCCTTCATGTCTCCTAGGAATCAGTCAAGGACTTTCTTTCTCCCCTACAGATAAGAGTTATGCAATTTGGTAGACTTTTAGATAGACCCACAGAAGGGGTACTCCAACTGCCTCACCCTGCATCCCTGTTACATCATGGAAGCAGCCAGAGCGGTCTGCATCCCGATTCCCTATTGGCAATTTGGGTAACCTCTTCAGAGGATGGTGTGATAAGAATAGGAGGTAGGAATTGGTTAGGCAGTTAGGGTAAAAAGACCCCAAAGAAAAATAGCCAGTTTCTTGGGTAAAAGTCAAAATATGTTTGGGCCTCTTAGCAACCTACTCCATTCCAAAGGCCAAAAATGTCAAAAGTATTTGGGAGCTTGTTTCTAATCCTTAAGAGATTTTAGGGTTACCTCTTCAGAGGGGAGAATGTTAGAGTAGCCAAAAGTCCCATAAAAATAAATCAATCAATCAAAGATGAAGAAAGAGTACATGGTACATGAAGTTACCAGAAAAAAGTGATGGAGAGATATGGGAGGAGTTGGAGGGGGGGGGGTGCACATGGATTTGATCAAAACACCTTATATGTATGTATGAAATTCTCAATAAATTATTTTTAAGTGCTTAACATAAGTAATCATCAAAGAAGTACAAATTAAAATCATGATGAAATATCAGTTCCTACCTATCAGAATGTATTATTTTAAAAAAGATGTATAAAGAGATTGGTGAACACAGTATATTGCTGAGCATGTAAATTAGTACAGTATGTCTATTATAGAAAACAATATGGTAGGTTCCAAAAAAGAAAAAAAACAACAACCAAACAAACAGATTCCAGAACTACCATGTCAAAGAAAATGAAATCAGTATGTCAGAGAATCATTGTCACTCCTGTGTTTATTGGAGCATGACTCACAATAACCAAGCTATAGGATCAGCTAAGTATTTGTCTCGGGGTAGGTGCATAAATAAATCTGGTATAGGTATGTATTAGGGTTCTCTAAAGAAAGAGAACCAGTAGAACGAATATATATATGTATAGAGATTTATCAGCTTAGCTCACAGGATAGAGTCTGCGTAGTCCAACAATGGCTGCACCACACTGGAGAGGCTGAGAATCTGTAGTTGATCAGTCCAGAAGGTTGGATGTCTCAGTAGTCCCAATCTGGTGCTGAAGGTCTGACGAATTCCAAAGGATCAGCTAGTCTTCAGTCTACAGTAGGAAGACAAACTCACCAGTGGGAGAAGGCAAGCAGCAAGTAGCCTGGTGTTTTCCTTGGCCCTGGCCTTTTATACTAGCTGCCATCAGAAGGTAACGCCCACATTTAGGGTGTGTCTTCCAGCTTTAAGAAGATCTCTCTCATTTCAGTTAATCCCAGATCCAGTCAAGTTGACATCCAGGATTAACCATCACAAGGTACACAGTCAAGTCCAATCCAGCCTTAGAAAAAAGAACCTTCTGTCATTTCTAGTCACATGGATAAACTTGGAGGTTATTGCATTAAGTGAAATAAATAGATGCAAGACAATAGAAACCCTGTATGATCTCATGTAGTCCAGAAAACTGAACTATTGGAAGTACAGAGTAGGCTAGTACTTATTGACTATGGGCCATGGGTGGTGAGAAGACCGAAGTTAAATTATACAGAATTTTACGTAGGAGGTATAAGTTCAAGAGATTTAATTTACACAGGGTTACTGTAGTTATTAACAATGTATTTTATTTGAAAATAGCTAAGAAACCAGATACTAAGCTGTTCTCGTCACAGAAAATGGTTAAGTATGGGAGGTAAATACATATTATTCAGCTCAGGTGAGCATTCCACAATGGCTACATATTTGTAAAAATGTATTTCATTTTCATTTTTCACTTACACAAAATTCCAACCTGAAAAATGAACTGAAGTGCATATCTATTCATAATTTCTTCGTTTTTGCATATTCTCTTTCTTTGCTCAGGATTGTGGAGTCATGTTTCTCTAAGCTCTTTTTAACTGGGACAGTTTCTCAAGCTTCTCTTCTTTTTGATGACACTGACAGTTTTGACTACTGGTTAGTGATCGTATGGAACATTTCACTCTATTGGTATTATTTTGATATTTTTTTTCCTCAAGTTTAAACTGGAGTTACGAATTTTTGGAGGATAGAAGCCATTGCTTCACACATCATATGAAGACTACATGTCATCACCATAACTTTCCATTGTTCATACTGTTCCTGATCACCTTGGGTGTGGTATTCTTTGCTAAACTTCTTGACTTGTAAAGTTGGTCTTCTTCCTCCCTTTCCTATACTGTACTTTTTGAAAGGAAGTTATATTCATGCCACATTTAATGAGTAGAGAGTTATGATCTTCTTCCTTGAGAATGAATTCTCTACATAAATAACGTGCATTATTCTGCCTGAGAAATTTGTCTCCTCCACATTTTAAAATCTCCTATTGATCATTATGGGTTATAGGTGCTTGTTTTATATACTTAGTTTTTCTCAATATTACTTTATGTAGTTCATTGTTCAAGTTGTTTCAGCTTCGATGAGGCAGAGCTCTTCTGGTTCCCATGTCCCATTGCCGTACCTCATCATTTGTGTATTTTTATTGTTGTTGAATAATTGCTTTTTTCATCTGTTTATAAATAATGTTTATTGGAACACAGCCATTTTCATTCTTTTACATATTCCATATGTCTGCTTATGTACTACAGTGACAAGACTTTAATCATTGCTCCAGGGATCATGTGACCTATAAGGCCTAAAATAGTTAGTCTGACCCTTTACTCAAAATTTGCCAACTCTTGATCTAGACTGTTTTATATGCCTCCCCATAAACTGTAACTTGAAGGAATTTAACTTTCAAACTTTTCAGATTTAAATTTATGACATATTTTCTTAAACTTAGATCTTGGTCTTGGGAGTATTCTGGAGTATAATCACCAATGGTGCCATCAGCAAAACTCTTCAAAACACTTCTGAAGCCCTTGGGGTAGCTCTGTTTCTTTGATTATGACTGTCTCCTTGTCTGGGTACTAAATAGTTACAAAGTGCCTTTTCCCGCAGCAGTTTTTCTTAATTTAAAGGAAAAAACAAGGGTACCATGTCTTTCTTTTCCTGACTTGGACCAAAAATGTCCATATAATCATCACCTATTGTTTAAATGGCTGTATACTTGAGAAATTACTTCTTGATAGCACTAAGTCTGCTCGGTGGAAGTAGTTAGGTGGAGAAGTTAATATGAAGTGAAAAATGTTGAGTAGAGTTTTGCACAAGTCCATCAAACGTACTTCATTGGTAAATTTAGTCAAATTAGAGCCATTGGGTCCAGTAGTGAAATGTGAGTACGTGAGCCCGCTTGTCTTAAGTGTTCTCTAAACCATATGCTACGACCTGAGTGAGAGAATATAAATCATCACCCTCCATAGTGGTTTAATATGTTTAAACATCTGGGTTTAGGCATAAATCTGATTTCAATATGCTTTTCACACTCCAACATCATCGTCTTACCAAATTAGTAAAATTGTCAATAGAGAGTGATTAGAAAAATGAGGTGATTCATTTCAAATCATAAATGTATTAAGGTCCCAATAACAACATTAATTTTATAAGTTCAAATATAGTTCAGCCCTGAAATAACACAAATAAGAGTGGCGTAGACAAGACTAGTGTTCATATGCTTTTTCTGTTCATATGCTATTTCTCTGTAGGAGACCAATATCCTATATAATGGACAGACACAAGGGATGGGATTTGACTCGCAGTATAGCCTAATTCGGATTATAGCATAGTGGTGCTTTATAAGAGAATTTTATTATAAAGATAAAAATTAAAATAGTGGGCTAAAAATTAACATTCTCTCAGGTACATTAAGCTCAGTGCATTATATCAAGCAAGTCCTAGTTTTCTTCTTGAACTTCCAATCTTTTCAAATGAGCGATCTGTCTGTCATGTACTCTGCTGTCAGTTCACACTCTCATGAACTCTCTGAAATATGCCTACCTTTCATTACTTGTATGAACCTGAATTCTTTAAAAATATTTTATTTATTATTTTTATTTTACGTGTATGTGTGTATTGCCTGCATGTAGGTAAGTGCACCTATGTTGTGCAATGCCCGAGGAGGACAGAAGAGGCCATCAGATACCCTAGAACTGGAGTTATGGACAGTTGTTAGCTGCCGTGTGGGTATTGGGATTTGAACCCAGGTCTTCTGCAAGAACAGCCAGTGTTCTTAACTGCTGAGCCATCTCTCTAGCCCCTGAACCTAAATTCTTGAAGGTCACTATGCCCTCATCATTGCCAAATGTACTTGCCTTTCCCAAACTGTGGTCTTCTTGATGTTCAAGCAACATTTGATACTGTTTTGCACCTCTGAGTGTGTGTCTTTTATTTTACATGTTTGCATCTGGGTCTTAGTCTTTACTCCCATCACTTCATATAATTTTCTTTGGTAATTGTCTTCTATTTTCATTGCAACTCCATATAGATAATGGTCAAATCTAAATTTCCAGCCTGATCTTTCTCCTGGGTAACTGTCTCCACTAAACGTTTTCATGAGATATCTTGAATTATCTCAAATCCAGTGTATCTTAATCTTATTATATTTTTTCTTAAATTTTTTTCTTAATTTTTGTTATGAATGATTCTAAAATCAACAAAGTTGTCTGGGATCTGGCATTGGAATGAAATTTGATATACTTTTCTTTTTGTGTTCCATAGACAATAAGTTAACCTGTTTGAATATTCTTTTCTTCCTTTGTCTTCTTCCTGGCTTCTTCTTCCTTCCTGGCTTTTTATAAATATTTACTGAGTAGTGTCTTCCATATACCAGGAATTTCTAAAGCCCGTTTCCTTCTTCATTCTATCCTTTTTAAGCATACTGTGTTGGCCTTGCTATATCAGCCACATCAGACTGCTTTCTTGATTCATTGTTACTCTACTAATCAATCCACCATATCTCATGCCAAATTATATTTCTCAAAAGTTAGTTCTGTGTTGTCACATACACAGAGCATCAGCGGCTCCTTACTATCAAGAGAATGAGATAGTGGAGCACACCTGTAATTCCAGCATTTGGGAGAATGAAGCAGGAAAACTGAGTTAGCTTGGGCTACTGAGGAGGAGAAAGCAGAGGAGGAGGGAGAGGGAGGAAGGATGGAGAGATGAAGGGAGGGAGGAAAGGACGGATGAGGAATGGAGGGAAGCAAGTAGGGTCAGTATGAGAGAGGATTCCCAAGATTAATGGTGGAATCCTTCTATGATGTGACCAGAGCTTGTCTTCAGAGTCATTACAGAGTGGAAACATGAGAGAAAACATGGTCTACAGAGAGAAAAATAAGGGACTGAACTCAGAACACGTGCCTCTGCTGCTCGTTCTGAGTGACTTTGGACGATTCTCTTTGCCTGTGAACAGACCTTGCTTCCTCACCTATAACAGTTAAAAGTATCAATTCTCACAAATATGCTGGGCAAACTAAACACATGGAAATGTGTAAACTCTCAGGGCATAGTATCTGCACCTGATAATTGTCCACAAATACTTGTTGTATGAGGAGCCCTCCAAAGCAAATTGAACAGTTCAGTTTTTTTACTGAATGTTTTTGTGAATTTCATAGGATATATTTTTATTATATATAGACTTTAGAATCCTTCCTCTATCTGTAGCCCCTTACTGTTTCCTACCTGAATATATATATGTATGTATATATATATATGTATATACATACATACATATATTAATGTTTTAAGACCTATTGAGTCAAATTTGTATCCCTAAATACCCTTTGGTGTGGGTCTATCCACTGGAGTCTGGCTAACCTACCCAGTGTCACATCGTTCAAGAAAACTGGCGCTCCCTCTCCCAGAAGCTGTCAGTTGCCAATACTGAACAGCTCATTTTTTTTGCCTCCATGTATTTAATTCCTACTATGGTGAATTACCTGTATTACCTCTTTGCAATCTTTTCCGTCCACTTCCTTAAGCTGTATTCTATATGGAAGAGTACTTTAGGTATAGCATGTGGTCAGTGACTGATTGATATAAGCATCTAGAAATGCTTTCATAAACAGCTAATACTGGTAAAAATCATGTGAAGAATCTGTGGTTTTCTTTTTTCTCTTCTACATTTAGAGTCTCCTCTAGGTGAAACAAAAACTAGCTGAGGTTTCTTCAGGAAGATACTTTAAGGCAACTGGAGGGGGAAAATTACTCAAATTTTTGATTGATTTGTCAAAATGAAAGTTTTCAAAAGCTATTGAAAGCAGAGTTTGTACGATAATGTATTTTTAATCTTTTAACTCAAATCACTACTTCCTCTGTTCTATTTGATTGTGATGGTCTATTCAATGAAATACTGGTTTGACCTTCTGACATCAGGATAAGGATGTTGCCAAATTTCAGCCCAGTTAATATTGTGTATAGTGTAGTCCCTGGAATGGAGACCTTAGCAAGAATACTTAGGGCACACTGGATGGAGGGAGCATGTTTCCTGTTGTATTAGAAATAAACTACTGGCCCTGGTGGAAAGGAAAGGTCACTGTGCTGTGCAACACACCTTCTGTGAGACGAGGCTGTGGCCGCTAATGACACTTGTGCTTTTCATTATGACAGACGTGTTAACCACATCATGCTGGCTGTGCTCCAACCCCAGCCATTGCAGACTTCTGCTTCTGCAGCCTTCCTCATCTTTGCCTCAGTTGGCTGTAGAATTCTTCACTTCCTGTCCTAAACTTTTGTGAGGTGTCATGACTGTTAAACAGCTGCCATGTTGCAGGCCAGATGTGCCTGTACTTTAGTGTGCATGAAATGTTCCTCCTATAAAATATTGGATAGTTTAAAAATCTGTTTTGAAGGTTTGTAAAACACTTAGATTCCTTAAGATAAGAGGGCTATTTGTATATTCTTAAATCGTGTGTGAAAAATGTGCCAAAGTATATAAAATACAAATGGTGGAAATACTGCAGCCTCTTTACTCTCCTGTTCATAAATATAAATTGGCAACTACTTTGAGGAGGCAAGTGGGTATCATATTAGACTTCCAAAAATCTATAGCAAGGGTTCCAATCAAAGGCCTTTGAAATGTAGTCATTGTGTTGAGTTTAGAGTGGAAAGAGTTTGTTTTGATTAAAGTTGGGACAGTATTTAGGAACAGGAAACAAAAGGAAGAAATAAGTGCATAGTTACGCTATTAAAACTGTGTTTTGAAGGTATAATTTATACATAGTGAAATACAAAGATCTCAAGTGAAGAGGTTGATCATTTTTCACAAATGGCTAACCTTGTAGTAATCCAATCCCTTAAGTACCCAATATATTATCATTAACTCTAGAGCATTCTCTTATATTCCTTCTCAGTCAGTGGCCACCTCCAAACAACCATTGGTCTGATTTGATTGAATTTGACTATTCTAGAACTCCATGTACATAGCATCATGTAGTATGTGCATTATGTGTCTGAATCCTCTCACTTAGTATAATGCTTCAAAGGCCTTTGATTAGAACCCTTGTTAAAGATTTTTGAAAGTCTAGTATGAATTATGTTTTCTCATACCTTTTATCTTAAAATAATTTTGGATTTGCAGAAAAGTTACAAGCTCCCATCACTGCTTCACGTAGCATCCCCTAATGTTAACGTTCAATCAAAACCAATAAATTGGCATTGTTACAATTTTATTAACCAATGTACACATTTTGAGTTTTCCACAGTTTTTCTACTAATGTTCCTTTTTGGTGTTTCAAAATCCAATCCGGGACTCCACACTGCATTTAGCTTCGTTATGGTTTTAGTTTTTACTTTCTTGGTGACTAGTGATGATCATCTTTCATATGTCCATCGGCCCTTTATAGATTCCACTTGTAAAGTGTGTGTTCAAGTGCCTTGCCTGGTTTTGTTTTGTTTTGTTTTAGTGGTTAGATGTTGGTAGGTTTATTTCCCTCTTCCTTGCTGAATTTTAAAAAAATTTATTTATTATTATTTTAATTTTATGTGTATGCATGTATTGCTTGCGTGTAGGTAAGTGCACCCATGTCGTGCAATGCCATGGAGGTCAGAAGAGGCTGTCAGATCCCCTGGGACTGGAGTTACAGACAGTTGTTAGCTGCCATGTTGGTGCTGGGATTTGAACTCTGGTTTTCTGCAAAAGAACTTGTTCTTAACCGCTGAGCCATCTCTCCAGCCCCTCCTTGCTGATTTTTAAAAGGATTTCTTATTGTTTTTTTGTGGATAGAGGTCTATTGTGTGCCTCTGTGTTGTAAATATTTTATTTCTAATCTTTGATTTGCTTATTTTCTTACTGGTATCTTTTGATAAGTGGATGTAAACTCTTCAGGGGGAGGTATAATATTAGAGTTCTCATGAATGAGAAAGAAAACTTCTCATTTAACTTGGGGAGAACACACTATGATGTCTCCAAAGATCTAAATTGAACTAACATTGTCTTGACATTGAGTTATAAACCTACAGGATGATATATCAGGAATGGGCCCAATGGTCATGGTGATAGCAATAATAGTAACTTCAACAGTTCCTAATAGTCTGTTGGGTGTTTACTATGTAGCACACCCTTTGCTTATGTTGTATGATCATTGTTTTACTTATTCTCACAATAATGTTATGAGGTAGATTTAGTTAATATACATCTAAAGGGGGAAACCATGGCCTAAAGAAGGTAAATAATTTGCTGGAAGTTTGTCTAAGGAAGTGATGAACTAATCCATGAACATTATGGCTACAAAATTGAAAGAGTTGTACAAGGCTTTGTGCCACTGCTGTAGCAAAAGGAGTATTATGAAAATTCCTTAGGAAAAAAATGACTTTCTCTTTGTCCTGGTGCCCTTCTATCTAGGATACCATGCATAAGTTTTTGTTTACTGTACTTCAAAATGATCCAGTCAGAAAAGTCATATATACTATATAGTGGGGAATGATGAAAATGGAGAAACAGATATGAAAAATGGAGATCAATTATATAGAGTAATGGTGTTGTAAAGATGGGTGGGCATGCAAGTAACATACCAAAGTATCCAGCGTATGGACGGCATGAACGCGATCTTACTTATGGAACCCCTGTTCTGGAGTGTGAGAGGACAGTCACTGAAGCCTCCTTCACAGGTGGGAGTAAAAGAAAAGAGGATCATTTTCACACATCTTCTGGAAATTTTTGACTGAAGAAGTACTGGGAGAAAAGTAATAACGGGGTGGTGGATTACCACAAGGAAACAGTTTTCAGGGTAGCTGGGAGCTTGCTCCTATGAACTTACTGCAATATTGACAGCATGCACAAGACCCATGCAAACTCAAACCAGGCAAATACTGACATTTTTAATGAGCAGCAGGTACATGAACTATTTAGGGGATCCAGGCTATGACAGGAAGGTGATAGGGATATACTAGACTTTGCAGTTGATATCCAAGAGGACAGATACTAGTTTTAACAAGTTCAATGTCAAATCTTAGGACATATTATGTCTTAGCAACTTGTCTTTTCCCAGAATATGAGACTGTGTATTTATATTTTTGTGTATATAGCTTTCTCTGGCTCAGATCCTCCTTCCCCAACTCTTTTCATCTTTCAAGATTTAACTGAAAAGACACCTTTGTTCTGTGAATCTCTTACCTGAAATCTTAAGGCAGTTACTCTCTGCTCTGTGCTCCCTGTGGTATTCTCGATGTCAACACTGCCTACAGTATTTACAGAATCTGCCTTGCTGCCTGTATTTTCTCTGGTGAATGACTAGATGACTGTGGTTCTAACTGA
This sequence comes from Nannospalax galili, assembly GCF_000622305.1. Lineage (NCBI taxonomy): Eukaryota > Metazoa > Chordata > Mammalia > Rodentia > Spalacidae > Nannospalax > Nannospalax galili. Next base: position 990,219 of record NW_008337059.1, read on the forward strand.
ACATGAAAACTCTTTATAGAGAAATAACAAAAAAATTCAATCTTCCTGTGTTTGCAGAACTGGTTCTTGGTTAACTACAGTGAAGCTTATCATAACTAGTATCTCCTTTGTGAACTGAGACATGGAGAAATTAAAGCATTTGTCTGAGATCAAACAGCTTCAAAGACATGTGGCTTTGTCTGGAACCCTATGCGATTAAACTTCAAATTCTATGCTTCTAGATAGTACAGTATGAAGTTTTTATTCCTGTATGGCATTTTAGTTACTCCACACCTGGCTGCCACTAAAATTAGCCAGAGGGAAGAGGGGTACCGCCTCTTTACTCAGGCACTTTGTGTCTTCTTCCTAGGCGAGACTGTGCTCTTCCTTGTACAGATATTCCTTTATTTACAAGAGGACTACCTCCCAATAAACTCCATTATAATAGAAACTTATTGTATTTCTTAATATTTTTAAATATTTAAAATACTTTTATTTATTTTTTAATCTTTTTGAGATGGGGTCTCCCTGTAGCCCCAGCTGCCCTGGAACTCACTATGTAGACCAGGCTAGCCTCAAACTCACAGCAGTCCTCTGCCTCTGCCTCTCACGTGTTGGGATTAAAGGTGTGTGCCACCACGCATGGCTATATTATTTATTTTATGTGTATGAATGTATTGCCTACATGTATGTAAGTGCACCCCTGTCATGCAATGCCTGTGGTGGTCAGAAGAGGGTGTTGGATCCCCTGGAACGGGAGTTATAGATGGTTGTTAGCTGTCACGTGAATGCTAGGATTTGAATCCAGGCCCTCTGCAAGAACAGCCAGCGCTCTTAAGCACTGAGCCATCTCTCCAGCCCCTGTAATTGTGAGTAGAAAACCCATTCAATACATCTAACCTACTAGCCAGCTCGACTTTACTCTATAGTACACTGGGTACTCACCCTTGCAATTATATAGTTGCAGCAAGTTGTTGCTGCCCAGCATTGTGAGACAGCCCTACTTACTTTCTACTGCTGTGAAAAAACACTGACCAAAAGCAACTTGAGGCAGGAAAGTGTTTATCTCTCCTTATAGCTTACAGTCCTTCATGGAAGGAAGCCAAGGCAGGAACTCAATGTAGGAACCTGGAGGCAGGAACTGAAGCACAAGTCACAGAGAAATACTGCTTACTGCTTGCTCCACTGGCCTGTGCTCAGCCTGCTTTCTTATTCAGTCCAGGACCACCTGCCCAGGGGTGATATCGCCCACAGTGGGCTGGACCCTCCCACATCACTCAACAATCAAGAAAATGCCCCATAGAAGTCCAAAGGCCAGTCTGATTGAGGAAATGCCCCAGCTGAGGTTCCCCTTTCCCAGGTGTATGAAGTTGATGACCAAAGCTATCCAACACACCATCTGTACTGCTTGCCCAGGAAAAGACCAAAAATTCAAATTTACACAGTTCTACCCAAGTTTGTTGTCTTTACATAATAATAATTAAAAATCCTAATGAAACATTGTAAGTTGGAGAATGTCTATATGTAGTTTAAAAAATTATTACGTATTCATTTATTTATTTTTGTGTGTGTGTGTGGTATGTGTGCACACATGTTCTACTGGCATGTGGGGTCAGAGGACAACATGCAGGAGTCAGCTCTCTCCTTCCACCATTCCATCCCATTCTAGGGAACAAATTCAGGTTTCAGATTTGACAGTAGGTGCTTAACCTGCTGGGCTATCTTGCTGGCCCCTATATATATTACAAAAGTTTCTTGATTAAAAGGCTTTTATTATGTACTATTATTTCCTTTGCAGATCTAGTACCATATCTTGAGCATAGTAGGTGCTTGATGGAAACTCATTGAATTGATTTAAGCCCCTCTGTATTACAATAATTTAACATTCGTGCTGGGCTCTGATTTAGGAATGAAACTCTTACCACTTCAGCCTCCCTATAAATTCTCCCCTGTGAATGATTGGCAGCAATATAATCTCTAGTCTGTCTTCTGGAATACATTAACATTTTATGCTTTGAATGTCTTATTTTTGTCATTTCAGAGTGTTATTATTAAGAAGTTCTGTGAAAGAAAAACAAAAATGAAAACAAAACCCCAAACTAGTTACTGTGACAAAACAACTATTTAATTTACAGAACAACTCTTAAAGAAAACAGAAAGCTAAACGGAAAAGATGCTATTTCAGTTCTCTAAAGCCCAAGGGAACAATAACGTATTTTAAATAGTAAGATTTATTTTCCTAATCTTTAGCATTTCCTTTTTTAAAAGTAATCTTGACGTATGTATGAGTATATTCTGTACTTAGGAATATGCAATAAAATATTGTTTATATGTTTTAGAGAATTCAGATATGGTTGGGAAGAAAGATGATGCTGAAAGGTGCAGTTGATTCATTTCCCATGATTGGGAAGGTATCAGGGCTATGCGGCTTTAGAGAAATACATACAGACCCGATAACAGGGAGCAGTGGTGGAAGCCTGGAGTGGTCAGGGAGGCTTAGAAGGGAGTCACATTGCCATGTGGCCTCACTTCATTTCATAATCATTGACCTGAAATAGGCTGTGGTGACGTCCACCAATCTTGTTTTGTTGTTTGGTTTTTTGAATCCACCCTCTGTTCACTTTTTCTTCTCTCCTCTAAGCTGTAGCATGCAGCATTCGCCCCTCTCCACCGCCCTCCACTCTCACTGGTGTACAAGTGCAGATTCTTTAACCTAAATAAAGCGCTGGTTCTTTTCTGCTCAAAACTTCCCAGTGTTTTCTCATGTCTCTCAGATTGAAGCCAATTCCTCCAGTGGACCACACGACCAAATGGTTGGCCGTTCACCTCCTACTTCAACCTCCACTGTCCACATGCTTCGGCCTTTCCCCTACTAGTCTCACATTTGCTACCCTCACGGTTGCACCTCCCTGAAAACACAGAATTTGCTCTTCTGTAAACTTTGCATCAGCTTTTTCCATCTTGAAACTGCTGTATTGAAATTCCTGTGTGGCTAGGCTCTTTATTTCCTTCATTTTTCAAATGTTAATTGTCCTGGCCACTATATGAAATACCAGTCTTCCCTTTGACCTCAGCACTCTAGTCCCATGATTGTATCCCTCCTGATTTTATATTTATGTTTGTCCTTTTATTCCATGTCACTCCCTATTTGAATGCAAGGGAGTTCCTTTATTCTGTTATAGTCTTGGAGCCTTTGTGTTGTAGACAATTACTAAATGAATGAATGAATTAGATATTTGAAAAATGGATAGCCATTTGGCATGTGAAAGTTAGGAGAGTTACCCTGTTAGGGAAATGGTATGAGAAAAACTGGAGGTAGGGATATGCATAATCAATGAGAGAGACAGGGAATAGACCCGTTGGAGATGAGAAATTATAGGACACAACTTAGAAAATGATGTTGGAGTACACTGTAAAAATCTCTGAGGAATGAATGAGGTATCTTGTGTGTATATGTAGTGAAATTTAGAGTAAGCTTTGTTTTTTGAATTATAGATTAAGAGATTTTAATCTTTATTTTTGAGCTAAGAGACAGCTGATATATTGCTCAGGTTATTGCTAACACGATGTGTAGGTGCTTTTAGATAGGGTCGTTGTTTAGCACATTGTCTGCCATTTGCTGGGAGCCAGCAAATACTAGCTGTATGGACCATTTATGGAATGAAAACAAGGCCAAAAGAATTTGAATGGCTTACTTGAAGCTAAATCAACTGAATGTTTTTCAAGCTTTAGTTTTTCAAAAAGTGCTCTTCATGGTTTCTTGGAATATAGAAAAGTTCTAATTATAATATACCTTTGTATTCTAGATTAATATTCAAATCACAGTAGGGATTGAGCCATAAAGGAATATTTGATAGTCATTTATATTAAACCTTGGATTTAATTTTATTTGACATTAAAATTGGGATGTACAAAAATATTGGGCTTGATCATATGAATTTTACAACATACCTCAATCTTAACAATTGTAACCAAATAATAAAAACATTTATTGACATTCTTAAAGCTTTTTGATGTGCCAAATGATTAGCATAATTTTTGACTGAATTCTTGAAGCTAAATCATTAGATAGATTCTGTTTTCTCCTTTTAGAGATTAAGCTAAGAAATGTTTTTTTAAATATCTTATTTTATTTATTATTTTTATTTTATGTGTATGCGTGTGTTGCCTGCATGTGTGTGAGTGCACCCATGTCATGCAATGCTGTGAAGCTCAGAAGAGGACTTCGGATTCCCCTGGAACTGGAGTTAAGGACAGTTCATAGCCGCCATGTGGGTGCTGGGAATCAAACAGGTCCTCTGTAAGAGCAGTCAGGGCTCTTAACCACTGAGCCATCTCTCCAGCCCCTAAGCTAAGAAATGTTATGAGTTATCTATGGCACTTGGGTGGGAAAGTAGTAGAGTTCAGATCTGAGCAGACCTCTCTTTGATGCCAAATGCTCTCCCTTTCTTGAGGTTGACTGCTTCCGGAAAACTATAAAAATTAAAAGACTTGTGGTGGTAATTACCTGTCTGTGATATTCATCTCACATGGAATGTGCTATTTTCATTTCAATGAAGCCACATACACTGGATAGCTTGCCTTTAGCTTCAGGGTCCTTCCTGCCATGGTTTCTGGGTTCGAACCATCTGCCCCTTCTGAGGTCAAGCCAGTGTGGCTTTCTCTGTTGAAAACTCTTGACACTCTGCTGTTGTTTAAATGTTCCTTTGGAAAATAGGATATTTGAAAGAGTGTACCAATAAGAAAGTCTTTCTTTTTTCTTCTATTTTATATTTCTTTTTAAAGGAGCTCTTATAGTACAGTAGTTACAGTCTATGAAATTGTGAATACTGAGTTATTATTCCTAGGGGAGATGATTACATTTCTGTGAAATTCTGGTCACATTCTTATCAACAGAAAAGATTAATAATTAATATGTTTTATGTGCTTATGCTTAATTATATCTTAATATGTAACAATGCATATAATTTAATTAAATAATCATATACCTTATTTTTTTATAATGAAATAATTGTTGAAAAGAGTATAATATTTTTCTGTTCCTGAGTAGTACAAGTGATGTGGGTATAAATTTCATTGGCTTCCAGTCTTAGAACAGCATTTTAAAATACACTTTAAAAAAGGGGCATCTCTTGAGCTGGAAGAAACCACCTTCAATCTCAGTATTTCAGAGGCAGAGACAGATAAGACTCTGTGAAATCTAGGTCAGTCTGATCTGCACAGTGAGATCCATGCCATCCAGGGGTACATAGAGACACCCTGACTCAAAGCAAAATGAACAACAGTAACAACATCATACAATAACCACAAAACCAAAACAAAACAAAACAAAAACTAGGTTACTAGCTCTTTCTCTTTTGAATATATAAACATAGTAACATTTTTCAAAAATTTCATAGCTCCATCCTGCACTATAGAAGTTATTCTAGCACATTCAGGTATAGCTCAAAAGGTTTCTTCTTTGTTTCTGGATGTATATTATTAATTCCTTGCCAGTGCACTCACTGTGAGCAGCACTCTAGCTCATGCAGTTTATCTCACATGCATATTTTCTGCAGAAGGTTCATCATACTTTTCCAACTTAGTAGGAGACAGCACTTAAGCATGCTTAGGGTCCATTTTAAACAGTAAAATCACCACATGAAGCACAAAAGTGTGGAAGAAGTGATAATAAATAGGTCAAGAACAGGGCGACTACTTATATTTTGAGAGCTGAAACAACATAGCAGAACCTGCTTAGGAGCATGTATGTCAGGTGACTCCAATTATTTACCAATCTGAAAATGTCATAAAATGACCAAGAATGACCAAGAATATACCACCAGTATTGACCTTGGCATTACGAGTAAACTGTAGCATGCAGACAAATCACAATAATAGATTCAAGAAAAGAGGGATCAACTATAATAGGGTTTATTACAAACCACAGGGTTTTTTATGCCTTGCAATTTTCAGACCTTTTATGATGCTTTCAATGAATTAGGAAGAATAAAATGACATCTTAAAGTTGCCACATGCCTTATTACTATAAATTTCTGAGAATAGGCCTGTGAAGGAAACTTCGGAGTTTGTCATCAGGTACCTGTGAGCTGATCAGAAGCTGAAGTAACTGAAGTGATTATTTTCAATGATGCAGCAAGCTGCTGGTTAGTCAAACTGCAGCTATGGCAAAACAGCACGAGATGCCAGGGTGCTTTTGCCACTATCTTGGTACTACACCCCCATTTTTGGGCTAAAGGAAGGTGATTTCTTTGAGGCTATACTCATTTTTCCTTATGCCCACTCAAAAGTACATTCTTATTTTACAAATATTCATCTAAAAATACTTTACCTATATTTGCAAATTAAAAAATTTGCATAGCAAATCTGAAGTTCTGGTTAAAAGCCCCCACTACAGGCTAGGGAGATGGCTTAGTTGCTAAAGTGTGTGATGCACAAGCATAAGATGTGGACCTGATTCAGATCCCCAGTGCTGACATAAAAATTTGGATATTGCACCATATGTGTCTGTAATCCCAGACCTGAGAGGGTGGATATCCCTAGGACTCACTCACCAGCCAACCTAGCTAAACTGATGAGCTGCAGAATCAGTGAGAGACTCTGCCTCAAAAAATAAGGTGGAGAACAACTAAGGAAGTCACTAACTTCAACCTCCAGCTTCCATGCACATCACACACACCTGTACATTTGTGTGTACACATCCACATCAACACATACACTGCATAGGCATACATAACCCCCACATCCCCAAAACCTCACAAAACAAAAAATAAAACTTGATTTAGATCTGCCTCTTACTAGCTATGTGGATTTAGACCTGGTAGTTATTGCCCTGAAGTCATATTTTTCTATTTGTACAACTAATGCAATGACAGCACCTTGTTTTATATATAGCATAACTATGTGAACATTTATATAAAGTCATATTATAAAATACATGAAATATATGGATTTTACATTTAAAACGTTTTATAAATAATTAGCATATAATTCCTAGAAATAATATTTAGGTTGTAGAAATTAATTTGTATAAAATGCAGATCTGAATGCCAAGTAAATACAACCATGTAAAAAGCACGTGTTATTATGACGATGATGGTAAAGAAACTATTGGAACACAGTATTTCTCTATGGAAGGCTACATCTCTTATTTCTTTGTCATATACTGAAATCAGAGAAGCTAAATGATTTACTTCCAGATTCTACTACCATTAAATGTGGGTTAGTTGTTCCTCTTAGGAATTTAGAATGAATCCTGTTTCGCTATTTTTACAGTATTAATTACAAGACAGTATAATAAGTCACTTGAAATCACATGTGGACAGGGATTGTGTTTGTTGTTATTTTGGTTCCTGTTTGTGTATAAAGACTTTGAGTTCCTCATTAAGCACAGAGACCCAAACCATGACTAGAAGATGAAAAATGGTAAATAAAGAAGAGCATTGGTTGTTACCAAAGCTGGGATCTCCTTGAGAAAAGGAAATATGGAGATTTTATTCAGGCAGTCTAAGTGTATTCGTATAAGAAAGCACTTTGGTGGCAGGCACATTCCTGAGCATGTTCAGTTTAAGATGTGTATTATTGAGCATATCCAGTTTAGAGTTCAAGAAGGAAAGTAAGTGGACAAGTCAGTGTCTTGGTGTATGTGTTTGAAAAGTTAGAATGGCAGACAGGAAAGCTCCTGAACATGCTCAGCTTCTTTTGTCCAAAAAAGTTTTAGTTGAAACAAAAGGGAAAGACTTTTGTTTGATGTTTGTTTTACAATGTATTTTCTATTCAACTTTTTTTTTTGCATTTTGTACAATATATTTTAATCATATTCAGACCCTTTCCCCTATCTTCTCTCCCGTGCACCCCCACCACTGGATTTCATACATTCTGTGATATATGATAAGGTTTCTTGTGTCAAGTTTTTGTCTCTAAATGTCCGTGGCGTGAGTTCATCCACTGGAGCCTTGAAGGTGCATTAATGCAGGACCTTTACCCTAAGGGTACCAGCCTCTCTAAGCTGCTAACCGTTGTTCAGTTTATTGCCTGGCACACAGTGGGATGAATAAGTTAAGTGACTAACATCATAGAGGTTTTAAAATTTATTAATTTTATTATTTATTTAGTCATTCATTTATTTATTTGTGTGCTGCTGGGGACTGAATTTAGTAACGTGGTGGTTTGAATGAGAAACGCTTCCTTTCAGTTCAGATACTTAAACCCTTAGTCTCCAGTTGGTGCTGTTTGGGGAGGTTTTAGACCAAGGTGCAGTTGTGCTGGAGGAAGTACATCACTGGGGGTGGATTTTGAGAGTTTATGGCTTTACCCCACTATGTTTGCTCTCTCTGTTTTTTGGTTGAAGATGTGAGTTCTCAGCTTCCTGCTCCAGCCGTTTGCTTCCCTCTCATTAAACACTCTCCCTCTTGAACCAGAAGTCCAAATAAGCTCTTTCTTCCTTAAGTTGCTTTTAGTCATGACATTCTATCACAGCCATATAAAAGTAACTGAAAAGGGCCTTGCATAGAACTGACAAAAGCTCTAGCACTATACTCCTCAGATCTTAGTTTTGTGAGCAAGGATCTGACTACATACTTCAGGCTGTCCTGGAGCTTGCTATGAAGCCCAGGCTGGCCTTGAACTGGTGATTCTTCTTTCATAGCCTACTAGTGCTGGGATTATAAGCATGCACATGGTGATCACACAGTCTCCATGTCGTAAACCTTCTTTCTCATTCCTCAATATTGTTGCTGTTTAGTACACATAGCTTAGGTATTACTCTAGATTGACAGAGGGAGGAATTCAAAGGTACAGAAAACAGTTCCTATTCAAGGAGTTTCTAGTTTATTACTGATAGCAGACAGAGAGTATGCTGGTATCCTATGCATACTATAACAAATTACCACAAACCTACTGACATAAAATAATTGAAATTTATTTTTCATAGTTTTGAATGGCATAAAACTATAGAAATTTATTCTTTCATAGTTCTGGAGGCCAGGGGTTTGAAATCAAAGTATCAACAAGGCTAGGCTTCATTGCAAGGCTCTCAAGAAATTCTTTTCCTTGCTTCTTGTAGTTTCTAGTGACTTCTGGTGACTCCTTGACTTTTTGGTCACATTGTTATTCCTGTCTCCACCACCTGGTAGCATTACCTCCTCCTATTCTGTTCTTTCTCCTTTACATCTATTATAAGTTCACTTATCATCGGATTAAGCATACATTCATATAACCCTGGATGATTTAATCTCAAATCCTTACAGCAATTACATCTACAAAACAATTTTTTCCAAATAAAGTAACATGCACAGGTTCCAGGGATTCAAATGTGGAATTTTGAATGCCATTTTTAGCTTAGCACACAGAGGAACAACTGTAAGTCTTTTTTACACTCATATCTTTATTCAAGTGTGAGGAACGCTTTTATTGCCAACAGTAAACAGTATGATGACAGTATGAAGGAAACACAGCTTACTTATACAAAGCAGTTGTCTTTTTAGGGTATATTAACTTCCAAATATCTTCCAAGCCACCAATGCTGTTTTTATTAGGACATTTACTATGCAGCTCCCACCCATATCCCTGGATAGATAATGGTGGGCAGACCCTGAACCCTGAAAGCTAGTGGAACTCAGGGCATGTCCCCACTAACTAGGCATATGGTTTTAGAGAAGTCTTGACTATAAAATGGGAGTTACAGTATACTTATCTCACTGGGCTTGTTGCTTACATTAAATGAGCTAATACACGTAACACAGAACAGCACCAAGCACATAGTAAGAATTTGATGTTTATTAACTAGCATTCTGTTAGCTTTAACTGTCAACACAGCTTATAGTCATCTAAGAGGAACGGCCTACATCAGATTGGTCTGTGGACTTGTCTATGGGGGATTGTCTTGATTGCTAATTGAGTAGGATGGCATGGCCCAATGTGGGAGGTACTATTCTTGGGGTAGGTAGTTCTGGGGTGTATAAGAAAGGTACCTAAGCATGAACCTGAGAGCAATCCAGCAAGCAGTATTTCTCCATGGTTCCTGCTTCTAATTCTTTCTTTAATTCCTTCTGTGACGTCCTCAGTTATGGCCTGTGACTTAGAAGTATAAACCAAATAAACCATTTCCTCCCCTAAGTTGCTTTTGGTCAGAGTTGAAACTAGGCCAGCTAGCATTAGCTAAGGTACTTGCATTTGAGGGGCTACAAGAAATATATGACCTCTACTCTGGTCCTGACATTTCCAGTAGGCCTAGATAGGACAAACATGGTTGAGTCACAGGTATAGGATGATAGAAAAAGAATATGTGTTAGTGGTCATTGTGGTAAATTTCCAAAGAGATAAGGAGCTCTGAATTTGAGATATGACAGGGGAATGGCATAGAGTTTGGCTAAATGAGTTTTTCTAATTTTAGTTTTTCATTTTTGAGAATTTCACACGTGAGCATTGTATTTGCATTATTTCCTGTCTTCCAGACCCCCATCAACTCTTCTATGTCCCCCACTCCATCTCAATTTCTTGTATTCTCTGTGGATTATTGTTGTTTTTATACACATTTATAAATATTTATACATATATACTTACATATGTTTGTATATATGTTTATATTTAATGTACTGTGTCCACTTAGTGATGATTTTGTGTGCCTGTGTTTAGGACTGCCCATTTAGTATTAAATAATATCTCAGGGAGCTAGTCCTTGGAGAAAACTAATTCTCCCTCCTTCAGAATCTGTTGAATGTCTGTAGTTTTTCATCTTGAGGTGGGACCCCATGGCATTTCGTTCATTTACCTTTCCCCATCCACCTTGGCATGTCAACTAGTTTTGCCATTATTTAAATCATGTTAGACTACCATACTGTAGCAATTTCATGGGTGAAGCTTCCCTATCATGTCATGACTAGAATACATTAACTTGTCCCTCTGTCTTATATTCTTTCCACCCCATCTTCTGTGATGTTCTCTGAGCCTAGGTGTAGAGGTTGCACTGAAAATGTGTCATTTAGGGTTGAGCACCTCACAGTCAATTATTCTGTTTTCAACCTGTTGTGGGACTTTGTAATAGTCTCTATCTGTTACAAAAAGAAGTTTCTTTGATGAATTGTGAGGTGTACATTTGTCTCTAAATATAAGGACATGTATTTATAATATAGTGAGAAGTTACTAAGGTCTAGGGAAGTGTCAGAAATACGTTTTTCTCTAGTATCTATGACCTCTCAAGCCTTGTGTACTTGGCTGTGGTTACAGAACCATACATAATTTCCCTCTCATTGAGTGGGCCTTAAGTCCAATTAGACAGCTGTTGAGTACCCCTAAGATAAAAGCATCACTATTGCACCAGTAGAGATAGTTTGCTGGGCTGGTCATTGTTGTGTTTCATAAGCTTTACAGTTGGGTAGGACTATTGATTGTTTTCCTCGCTTGGCAGTTTGTATAGCATCTTCTGGTACTATGAGAGCTGGTCTTCCAGGTCAGTTAAAGCTTGATTTTTCCAAGTCGTGTGTTCAAAGTGTGCAGTGTCTTCAGCAACAGGGTCTTACCTTCAAGTTTTTGGAGGCAATCAAGGGCTATGGCAATATCTTGTATTATTTTGGGAGTCTCTTAGACTACCCTGACCAACAACTTGAAGGGAAGTATTCCTTGCCTGGCACTTTTTAAAATATATAGCCTTCAGGGCTGGAGAGATGACTCAACAGTTAAGAGCACTGACTGCTCTTGCAGAGGACCTGGGTTTGATTCCCAGCACCCACATGGTGGCTATGAACCATCCTTAACTCCAGTTCCAGGGGAATCTGAAGCTCTCTTCTGACCTCTGCAGCATTGCACAACACAGGTGCACTCATGTACATACAGGCAATACACTCAAACACATGAAATAATAAAAACAATAAATAAAATATTTTTTAAAAATGTATATATATAGCCTTCGTCTATATCATATATATACATGTACTTATATGATATATATATGTATATGTATATCATATGCACACATGTACTCACATTTATATTATATGTGGTATTTTTCAGTAGCCTTATTTAATACAACATTTTCTTTTGGTTTTTCATACCACTTAAGTATTATTTATCTCTTTCCATTCTCTCTCCAGGTATAGTCTTCCTTCTTCTCTCCCCAGATAAACTATCTCCCATTGCCCCATTTCCCACTTGATAACACCTGCTTCCTACTCTCCTCTTCATTGGAGCTCCTTCTTCTGCTTTCCCTCATGATTACTTTTTATTTTCCTCGCTCTTGTGGTTACATCAGGATATATACTTACACCGTGAGGATTTGGTGGTAGGAGTCACAAATGAGAGATATTTTTTTAAATTGTTTATTTAATAACCACCTAATTAGAAGAAGCATTTCATTACAACAGCATTGACATGTTCAATAACAATTTCCAGAGCTAAGATGCATCTCTTTCAAAATTGGCTGTAAATTTTTAGGTTTTACAGTTGAATTAATACAGTTATACAATATTGTACTCAGTATAAACCCTATAAGACATAAAATTGAATGAGAT
>NW_008337059.1:1005029-1008925 GCF_000622305.1 Nannospalax galili
TGCTTTGAAGAATTATTATTTATTTTTTTTTAAATTTAATAACCACATGATTAGAAGAAGCATGTCCTTACAGCTTTAACATATTCAGTAACACATTCCAGAGCAAGGATACATCTCTTTCAACAATGGCTGTAAATTTTTAGGTTCACAGTTGAATTAATACAGTTACACAATATTGAACTCTGTATAAACCCCGTAAGATATAAAATTGAATGAATTTTTACCCTTTAAAGAAGATCTCCATTTCCGGGCGTGGTGGCATATGCCTTTTAATCCCAGCACTTGGGAGGCAGAGGCAGGCAGATCTCTGTGAGTTCAAGGCCAGCCTGGTCTACATAGTGGATGATTACTAGCCACAATCAGTTACCATCGGCTCCTTAGTACCTGAATATGGATATAAAGTCATCAGGCAGATTTCACTGGTAATGTTTACTACTTGTACTATTTAACATGAAGTAAATTTTTATGCTTCCTCCTCAAATATGTCTTTTTAAAAAATTTGTTGATTTTTCTGTGTGTATATCATACAGAACATCCCACAAAATCTTATTCATTTATATATATACCCACTTCCCAAATGGCACCCTCCCATAGCGCCCCCCCCCACTGGAGCCCATATACTCTGTCATTCCTGTTACTGTCCACTGTGTTGTCGGCACCTCCAGCCATTCTCCTGTGCTTGTCCGACTGCTGAATCTAGTCAGCCTTTCTAGAGATCCTTGTTTTAAGAAAATCAGCTCTTCCTCATCTAGCAGCAATCAGTTGCCAATATTTCTTCAGATAAGATTGGGATCTGCTGTTAATTTTCCCAGTTCTATGCTGGGTTACTGTCTGGGAGTCTCTTGCGCCACCTTGGCCAATAACTCAAAGGAAGGTATCTCCTGTCTGGCATTGTTTTTTATTATGTAGCCTTTAGTTATACATATGGACTCTTAAAAATTTATATTGAACCCATTAATCTTTGGTTATACTTTCCTTTTGGGTGTTTAAGACCCTACAGTTGGCCCAGATAAAATAATTTTTATTCTTAAGGTCGTTTGAGGATCTGTTCCTCAGGGGTAGCATGGGCTTGGGAGGAGCCCCTGGAACCTTTCTTTTACCAGTTTTGTCTATGTGAAGATAAGTCAAAGGTCCTACTTGACCATGGCTGGCTTTCCTTGGAAGCATGGAGGAAATGATTCTTCTGTGTTGACCCTCCTCTTTGTAGACTGGACACTGGGGTCCAGTCTCCTCGGCCTCCTTGATCAAGAGGACAAGTGACTCAACACAGTTACAGGACACCTTGAGAGATGCCCATAGTACCCTGGAACTTAGTTGATCTAGGAGGGCAAGGAGCAAAAACTGTCCTTTATGTCCCCCTGACCAAATTAGTATAGGCCTCAAAGTATGGATATTAAACATCCAAGAAGGTTAGTTCCACCAGTCTGGTACTTTTAATTACCATATGCAGTGTAGATCAAGCTTGGGAAAAGACCAAACACTCTCAGATAAACCTTGCCTAGCCATATATTACATTCTTTGATCTGGTTGTAGGTATAATTTGTCAGTAGGTTGTTGGCCTAATATGGTTCACTCTGGTTTTCTAAAACTAGCTAGGCATTGTTTATCTCTCACATTGTCTAACCCTTCCACCACGGTTTCCCCATTTAAGGTGCCCCAGTTTTTTTCCATTTCTCCCTTAATGATACCCTTCTCCTATGGTCCCACCTCACTTGAGCTCCTTCTTTCCCTTTATCCTCAGGGTTCCTTGTATAATCTTCCCTCCCTCGTCCTCTTAAAATAACCCCATTATTATCCATGTCTCCCTTGTTAACACCTGTTTTGTTTTCTACTGTTCCTCTTTTTCAGGTTCTTTCTTTTCCTTTACTTCCCAGGTTCCTCTTCATTATCCTGGTTCCTGTAGTTATGTCTGGATTCATAGTCACTTATAAGGATTTGGTGCTAGGATTCACATATGAGAGAGAACATAATGCGTTTTTTTTTTCCTTTCTGAATCTGTGTTACTTCACTTAGTATAACAGTTTCTAGATCCATTCATTTGCCCACAGATTTCATAATTTCATCTTTCTTTACTGCTGATTAAAATTCCATCATATAAATGAATCACATTTTCATTATCAACTCGTTAGTTAAGAGACAGGTTGCTTCCATCTCTTAGCTATTGTGAAAAGAGCAGCAACAAACATGGATGTACAAGTGCCTCTTCAATAGGATGAGTTCTTTGGGTATATGCCAAGGACTAGTATAACTGGGTCAAATGGTAAGTTCATTTATAGTTTTTTAAGAGTTCTCCACACTGCTTTCCATAGGGGCTGAACAAGTTTGCAGTCCCACCAGCAGTGAATGAGTGTTCCCCTTTCCCCACATCCTCTACATTTGGTATCATTTGTTCTTTTGATCTCAGCTAGTCTAACTGGGGTAAGATGAAATCTTAAAGTGGATTTAATTTGTATTTCCCTAATTACTAGTGATGTTGAACACCTTTTAAGATGCTTTTTATCCATCTTTATTTCTTCTTTTTAGAACTCTCTGTTCAGTTCCTTAGCCCATCTTTTAATTGGGTTATTTCCTTTCTTGATACTTTGTTTTTTGAGTTCGTTATATATTCTGGATATTAAACCACTGTAAGACATGTCGCTGGTGAAGATTTTCTCCCGTTCTGTAGGTTTTCTCTTCACTTCCTTGGTTACTTCTTTTGATGAACAGAAGCCTTTTAATTTAATGAGGTCTCATTTGTTGATTCTTGACCTTGTTTCCTGGGTAGTTGATGTCCAGTTTAGAAAGTCCTTTCCTACACCTATATCTTGTAGGTTTTGCCAATGTTTTCTTCTAACAGTTTCAGAGTTTCAGGCTTTACATTGAGGTCTTTGATCTATTTGAAGTTGACTTTTGTGCAAGGTGAAAGACAGGGGTTTAGTTTCATTCTTCTACAGGTGGAGATCCAGTTTTGCCAGCACCATTTGCTGAACATGCTGTCTTTCCTCCAGTGAATATCCTTGGCCCCCTTGTCAAATATCAAGTGGCTGAAATTGAATGTACTCATATTTGGATCTTCAATTTTGTTCCATTGATCTATGGGACTGTTTTTGTGCCAGTACCATGTTGTTTTTATGACTATAGCTCTGTAATACAGTTTGATATCTGGTATAGAAATCCCCTCAGCATTGCTCTTAGTGCTCAGGGTTGCTTTGGCTATCCCAGGTCTTTTGTGATTCTATATGAATCTTAGGATGGTTTTTTCCAGTTCTGTGAAAAATGTCATGGGGATTTTGATTGGCATTGCATTGAATCTATAAATGGCTTTTGGTAGGGTGGTCATTTTCACAATATTAATTCTTCCAATCCATGAACATGGGAGGTCCTTCCATCTTCTGATGTCTTCCTCAATCTCTTTCTTTAAGGAATTAAAATTTACTTTGTAGATGTCTTTAATGTCTTTGGTCAGGGGGGAGTGTTTCCATGTAGTTCTTCTTTGATTGCTTGTTATTGGTATATAGAAAGGCTACAGACTTTTGAAGATTAATTTTGTAATGTGCCACTTTACTGAACCTGTTCATAATTTCTAGGAGTTTTCCTGTGGAATTTTTGGCATCTCTTAGATATAATATATCATCTGCAAAAATGGATAATTTGATCTCTTCTTTTCCAATTATTACTATTACTCCTTTAATTTCTTTCTCTTGTCTTCCTTCTCTTGTGAGAGTTTCAAGCCCTATGTTAAAGAGGAGTGGAGACAGCGGACAGCCTTGTCTTGTTCCTGAATTCCATGGGAATGCTTCCAGTTTTTCTCCATTTAGAATGATGTTGGCTGTAGGTTTGTTATATATGGCTTTAATTATGTTGCAATATGTTCTCTCCAGTCCAATTACCTCTAGGACTTTGAACATAAATGCATG
>NW_008337059.1:1009112-1033346 GCF_000622305.1 Nannospalax galili
TGTTTGCAAGGATTTTGTTGAGAATTTTTGCATCTATGTTCGTTAAAGATATGGGTCTATATTTTTCATTTTTGGTTGTATCTTTATGTGGCTTTGGTATTAGAGTGATGCTGGCTTTATAGAAGGAATTTGGAAGTTCTCCCTCCATTTCTATCTTTTTGAATAAATTAAGTAGTATTGGATGTAGATCTTCTTTAAATGTCTGATAGAATTCTGCTGTAAATCCATCTGGTCCTGGGCTTTTTTTAGTTGGGAGGTTTTGTATTACTGTTTCATTTCCTTTTGTGTTATGGGTCTGTTTAAGCTGTTAATCTCTTCTTGGTTTAGTTTTGGTGGTTCCCATGCCTTTAGATATCCGTCCATTTCTTTTAGGTTTTCAAATTTAGTAGCATATAGGTTTTTAAAGTATTCCCTTATAATGTTCTGTATCTTTCTGGTGTCTGTTGTGACATTTCCCCTTTCATCTCTGATTTTGATGATTTGGAGGTGCTCTTTCTTTCTTTTGGTTAACTGGGCTAGCGGTGTATCAATCTTGTTTATTTTCTCAAAGAACCAGCTCTTGGATTTATTGATTCTTTGTATGGTTTTCTGTTTCTATTTCACTAATTTCCCCTCTGGTTTTTGTTATTCTTGTCTGCTGAATTTGGGTTTCATTTGCTGTTACTTTTCAAGTGTCTTGATTTGCAGTGTTAAGTCATTTATTTGTGATCTTTCTGATTTTTTAATGTAGGCACCTAGAGCTATAAACTTCCCTCTATGGTCTCCTTTCAGTGTGTCCCAGAGGTTTTGTTGTTTTGTATTGTCCTTTTTGTTTAGTTCCAGGAATACTTTTATTTCTTTCTTAATTTCTCCTTTGACCCATTTGTTGTTCAGCAATGTGTTGTTTAATATCCATGTGTTCATGTGGTTACTGGGGATTCTTCCGGTGTTGATTTTAAGCTTTATTGCATTGTGGTCTGATAGAATGCATGAAATTATTTCAATCTTTTTGTATTTGTTGAAGTTTGTTTTGTGCCCCTGTACATGGTCTATTTTGGAGAATGTTCTATGGGGCACTGAATAGAAAGTATATTCTTGGTGCTTGGGTGGAATATTCGGTATATCTCTATTAGGTCCATTTGATATATGGTATAGTTCAGATGTCTCTCTGTTAATTCTCTGTAGGGTTGACCTATGTAATGGTGACAATGGGGTATTGAAGTCCCCTACTCTTAATGAGTTGGGATTAATCTGGGTCTTAATGTCCTGTAATACTGTTTTTATGTTGTTGTGTGCACCAGAGTTTGTTGAATATATGTTCATGATTGTAACATTTTGATCAGAATGAGGTGGCCCTCTGTCTCTTCTGATTAGTTTTAGTTTAAAGTCTATTTTATCATCTATTAGAATTGCGGCTCCTGTTTTTTTCTTAGTACCATTTGCTTTGTATATTTTTTTACATCCTTTAACCTTAAGGTAGTGCCTGTCCTTGAAAGTGAGATCAGTTTCTTGCAGACAACAAAAAGATGGGTTTTGTTTCTTAATCCATTCAACTAGCCTGTATCTTTTGACTGGGAGTTCAGTCTACTGATATTTAAAGTTATTAATGAAAGATGTGTATTGAATCCTGTCATTTTAATTTCTGTTCACATTCTTGATATAGCTATGCATTTCCACAGTTATACCTTCATTGAATTTCTTTCTGTCACCCCTTGTATATAGTCATTCCTTTCTTCAGCCCTTTGTGTTGTTTCAAGAACTCTCTGAAGGGCTGGTTTTGTGGACATGCATCCTTTCAGCCTATTTATGTCATGGAAGATTTTTCTTTCCCCTTCAACTATAATAGACATTTTGGCTGGGTAAAGTAATCTGGGTTGGCATCTGTGGTCATTTAGAGCCAGGAATGCTTTGGTCCAGGCTCTTCTGGCTTTCATAGTTTGCACTGAAAAGTCAGCTGTAATCCTGATGGTTTTTCCTTTATATGTGATTTGTTGTTTTTCTTTTGCAGCTTTCAGTATTGTCTCCTTGTTTTGAATGTTTTGTGTTTTTACTATGATTGCCATGGAGAGTTTGTTTTCTGGTCCTGTCTATTTGGTGTTCTATATACTTTTCGTATTTGTATGGGCATGTCTTTTTTTAATTTTGGAAAAATTTCTTCAACAATCCTGTTGAAGATCTGGTCCATACCATTATCCTGAGATTTTTCTCCTTCCTGTATGCCTATGATTTGTAAGTTTGGTCTTTTTATGGTGTCAAACAATTCCTGCATATTCCGTTCTTGTGCTTGTTTAAATTTTTCATAATTTTTGCTTGAGTGGTCTAATTCATCCACTTTATCTTCCAGTCTTCATACTCTGTTTTCCATTTCATTCATCCTATTGGTGAGGCTTTCTCCTGTCGTTTCTAATTGGCTTATTATGGAGTGTTTCACTTCATTCTTTATTTCAGCCTGAGTATTCTTCAATATTTCTAGCTCTTTTCTAAATTCATTCAGCAGTTTATCCCTATCTTCTTTCAGTTCTTTGATTTCTTCATTTGTATGTCCTTTAAATTCACTGAATTCTTTTATCATATTCATAATTGTTGTTTTGAGTTCCTTGTCCTGTGTTATCTCTAGGGAGTTCTCATTGTACTCCTCTAGAGGAGTATTGGTACTTTGTGGGGATATATTATTTTGGTTTTTCATGTTATTGTTTTTTCTTTGTGACTTTGACATGTGATTTTCCTTCATAGTTTCTGATTCTTTTGTGAGAATCAAGCCTTCCTTTGTTGAGTTTAGATCTGCTTCTTCTTTTAGTAAGCTTTATGTGCCTTTGTGGTTTAGTTGTCGGGCATGAAAAGCTGGTTGGTCTAGGCTTCTGGTTCTCTCTTTTATTTATATTGGAGTGGCCTAATTGCTTTTGTCTTCAGGAGTTCTGACAGAGGTCCAAGTGAGATGAAGCTCAGATGATAACAGGCTTTCTCCTAAGGTATGGGTCCCTCCAGGAAAGATGCTGCCCTCAAGAATTTGGGGGCTGGGTTGGCCTGGGAGAAAAGCCCAGGATAGATGCAGGTGTCAGGAAGCCCGTGGCTGTGCCACCCAGGAAAGTAAAGGGAGGTGAGGGCAGGACCAGGCCTAAAGGGTTCCTGGGGTCCCACAGGGCTGAACTGGTTTGGTCCCAATGCAAAGGATCAGGAAGCAGTGGCGGCCCTGGGTGGAAAGGTTAGCCCCGGTGTCTGCGGTGCCCAGACAAGAAATGGGCCTTTACCCAGCCGAGGAGAAGAGACTGGGGTCGGGGGGCTGGGAGGGTGAAAGAGGCTGTGGGAGTCAAGGTGTGCTGGGTGTGCTGGACTTACCAAGGGAAGGTGCTGGTACCAGGACACTAGAGGCTGTACAGCCCAGGAAGCAAAGGGATATGAGGGCAGGACCTGGTCCAGAGGGCTCTTGGGGACAAGGGAAGGTGTTGGCACCAGGCCGCCCAGAGGCTGTGCAGCCCAGGGAAGTAAAAGGGTGAGAAACAATTTTTATAGTCTGTTTTTCTGAGTCTGGGTTAGCTCACTTAGTATGGCAATTTCTAGTTCTAGCCATTTACCTGCAAATTTAGTGATTTTGTTTTTCTTTACTGCTGAATAGAACTCCATTGTGTACATGTACCATATTTTCATTACCCATTCATTGTTTGAAGAATATTTAGGTTGGTTCCATTTCCTAGCTATTGTGTAAAGAGGAGCAACAAACATATCTGAGCAAGTATTTCTGTAGTAGGATATTGAGTCCTTTGGGTAAATGCCAAGGAGTGGTATATCTGGGTCATAAGTAGATCTAATTTTAGTTTTTAAGGAGTTCTCCATACTTATTTCCACAGAGGTTGCACCAGTTTGCAATCCCACCAGCAGTGACTGAGGGTTCCTCTTTCCCCACATCATTTAGTATCATTTATTTTCTTGATTGTAGCCATTTTGACTGGGGTAGGATGACATCTTGAAGTAGTTTTAATTTGCATTTGCCTAATTACTAAGGATGTTCTATACTTTTTAAAGTGTTTCTTAGCCACTTTTATTTCTTCTTTTAAGAACTCCCTGTTCAGATCCATAGCCCATTTTTCAATTGAGTTATTTGACTCCTTGATTCTTTATTTTTTTTAATTTTTTTTAGTTCTTTGTATATTCTGGAAATTAATCGTCTGTCAGATGTACTGACAAAGATTCTCTCACACTCTGTTGTGTTCCTCTTCTTTCTGTTGGTTGTTTCCTTTCCTGTAGAGAAGCTCTTTAGTTTAATGAGGTACATTTGCCAATTGGTGCCCTTAATTCCTAAGTCAACAAAGTCTGATTTAGAAAGTTCTTTCCTGCACCTATGTCTTACAGGGTACTGTCCATTTTTTCTTTTACAGTTTCAGTGTTTCAGTTTTCATATTGAAGTCTGATCCATTTAGAGTTTACTTTTGTGCAGGGTGATAGGGGTGTAATTTCATTCTTCTGCACGTGGAGATCCAGTTTCCCCAGCACTATTTGTTCAAGATGCTGCCTTTCCTCCAGTGTGTGTTCTTCGTATCTTTGGCAACTATCAGGTGACTGTAATTGCATGCACTCATGTTTGGCTTTTCTATTTTGTTCCATTCATCTACATGTCTATTTTTATAAATAAAGTTTTTAATATAGTTGGAAGTCTGGTGTGGTAATCTCTCCAGCATTGTTCTTTTGCTCAGGATTGCTTTGTCTCTCTGGGGCCCTTTTGGCTCCATATGAATTTTAAAATGGGTTTTTCTATTTTTGTGAAAAATGTCATGGAAAATTTTATTGAGATTGCAGTGGATCTGTAAATTGCTTTGGTAGTATGGTCATTTTCACAGTATTAATTTTACCAAACATGAGCAAGGGAGGTCTTTCCATCTTCTAGTGTCTTCCTTAATCTCTTTCTCCAAATATTTAAAGCTTTCACTGTAGAGATCGTTAATGCCTTTTCCTGGATTTCTCCTAGATTTTTTTGAGGCTATTGTGAATAGGGGTGTTTCTGTGATCTCTTTCTCTGATGGCTTATTTTTAGTACATAGAAAGGCGATTCACTTTTTGCAAGTTGATTTTGTATCCTGCCACTTTACTGAAAGTGTTGATCATTTCTAGAAGTTTTCTGGTGGGATTTCGGGGATCTCTTATATATAATATCATATCATCTGCAAAGAGGGCTAATTTTGCTTCTTATTTTCCAGTTAGTACCCATTTAATTCCCATCTCTTGTCTAATTGCTCTAGCTAGGGTTTCAAGCACTATATTAAAAAGGAGTTGGTGGACAGCCTAATCTCATTCCTGATTTAAATAGGCATGCTTGACGTTTTTCTCCTAGAATCTCTCTCTCATGAATTCACTTTTCAAACCATGAATTATGTTTGCCATTTCATTCGGCAGTATATTTGTACTTTCTTGAGCTTCAGTCAGGAGTTTGTTCCCATCTTCTTTGAGTTCTTCTGAGATGATTGTGTGTTCTTTAAAGTCTTTGAATTCTTTAGACATGCTTATGATTATTCTTCTCAGTTCCATGTCCTGGGGTTTCTCTAGGCTATTCTTATTTTTATAAGACTGGCGGAATTTGGTGGGAACATATTACCTTGCTTTTTCATATCATTTGAGTTTTTGCATTGTGATTTGGGTATACTGGACTTCTGTTGTTTGGTTATGTGTCTGATATGAAATTCTAGCCTGCCTTGTTGAGTAGAAGTTTGGTTCTGTTTTTATTTTGTTGTAGCTTGCCTGATTTCTGATTGGGTATATTTTGTGATTCTTATTTGTACTGGTGGTACAGTAGATTCCAGTCTTATCTCGTGAGCCAGTTGGGTCATCACAGCTAGGACTATGAGTGTGGGGATGAAGGAGTTTGTGGTTCACTTACCAGGGTGGTCCACAGCCTGAGAGCAAAGGGTTCTCATCTTAATACCGGAGCCAGAAGATAGACTGCCTAAATGAAAAGTTTTGAAGGAAGAATGGACAAAACTTGACAGCTTTATTCTACCACATTCTAAGAGAGGGAAACATCATTTTCCTCAGTTCCATTCCTTTTCTGAAATCTTGGCCAACCTTTTTCTCTAATGTGAATTAATCACTTTTTTTTTTCAGATTTTGGGTTTTCACATCTGAATTATTCTCTTGTTTGAAGAAGTTTCTCAGTTCAGTAATTTGCTCAGGTGAATTGAATACTGAAACCTGACCCAGTTCCAGTCTGTACTATTGTCTGGAAAATAATCCACCTTAATAGCCACTCACTTTTGCTTATATGTCTTCTGAAATGTGAGTAGGGCCTCAAGTGTCTCTGCTGTGAAAGGGAACTCATTGCTAAGTTATGCATGCTAATTTTGAATATAAATACATTTTTTTTCCTTTCAATGTCTTTCTGCAATGGTAAAACAGATAAATAGCCAGGAAGAAGGAAGAGCACAATTCTTGTGAAGAGAGGTGCTCCTGTTTCTTTTCTTTGTGTAGTCAGTAGAGAGTTCACAATAAATTTTCTTCTTTGTAATTTTGCAGCAGAGTGTACACTGAACATTCTAATCTCAGCAATTGTTTTAGTTTCTCTGTTAAAGCTAATTAAAGGTTATGAAAAGTAGTCATTTAAGTAAAAGTGAAACAGGCATCCACTTAGTAAGTAATGTTGAAAAGGAAAAACTCAAAATTAAAATAGAAGGCTTTTGTAGTTCAGTCTCCACATAGTTGTTTTCCATCAAAGCAGACAAATCTATTGTTGCACTTGTTGTATAGTACGCCAGAACAAAACTTCTATCATGAAAGTCAGAATAACAAAATTAATAGCACTGATCCCTTCCAGCCCCACTAACCAAAGTTTGATGTCTTTATCCAACATTATTAGTTCCTGCTTCCAAAATAGTGTCAATATATTATTAATCAGTAATTAGGCAGTATTTGCAGACAGATATTTATTAACAAACCAAAAATCCAAAGCAATGCAATTTTGAAATGAATATATTATGCCACCTATCAACATAATATTTTATGATAAATACATTGACTTCTAAGGTTGAATTACTGTGCCTAACATACAATTCAAAATTTTTCATAATCTTTTTATATGACCATAAGGTGATTATTTTTTTCCATAAGGGGCTACCAATTTTTAAAATTTCACATTAAGGATAATTAAAGATAAACCCATTTGGTGGTGTAAATCCTTATTTTTGTTCATCTAGGCTTTCCTGTATTTGGTGCCTCTCTTGCCTTCTCCATGTATGTGGTAGTAGGAATATAGTGTAAGGTATGGATATATGAAATTTTTAAAAATATAAATGGCTGTATTTTTCCACTTTACTCATTTTGGGCATTTTGGGAAAAGAGACCAGTAGAAAAGAAGATGAATAAACATCACCCAGATATACTTCTTGAAAGTTTTAATGAAAAACTCAGGCCTGTTATTTTCTCCCTTGACAATGATACATTCTTTTTCTTAGAAGTTGTTCATATTTGTTAAAGCAAACTTCAAAATGAACTTTTGCTATAACTAAGATGTGGTGATCACAAGACCACCTTATTAGAAAATACTTGTGTACATGCCAGGTGCATTTTAAAGTGTGTAGCCCTGAGCATATTGCTCTGGAGGCAGTGCCTTCATAAGTATTAACCCTCAGAGACAAATGTATTTGTGGGGAGAGAAGTTTCTGAGCATTTTCATATGTCAATCCAGTACACTGGAGGGCTATTCTGAAATTAGTGAATCTATTAACGTTATAAACTTGACTTTCATGTGCATAGCCCTTGGTTTCCGAGGCTACTGTTTCATACACCTGGATCTTTCTCTGAGCTCTCTATTCTTCACCATTGGGCTACTTTTCTGACATTGTATTATTAGGTTATTTATACAAGAAATAAAGGCAATCCTGCTAATGTCTCTTCTTCTTCCTCTCTTAAGCCATTAGTGAAATTTTACTTTAATAACAGCTACATTGTAAAAGATGTTTCTTTCTTTGGCTCAAAGTTGTGGCTTATAATTCATCTAGGCAGAAGATCACTTTTTTATTTAAGCAATTTTGACACACTTATAGATATCTAGCCTAAATATAGAAAATAGAAAACACTGTCAGTTTTATTACTACTGTGTTGAAGTCTTTCTTGGCAAAAGTTGCTATAAACTCTGATTGAGAGAAGTCACAATAAGCCTTAAATTTATAGTTTATTAATATTTTTTATTATCATCCCTCATTGAACTGTAAAAATTATGGGAAAATTATGTTGTGCAGTAGAAATTACAAGAATCTATAGAAATTAACATTTACAGATATTTTTGTTGTTGTTGCTTAGAGCAATCTAAAAGACTATAAAAACAGTTTACCATAGTGGTACTATTATATATTTCTAGAACCAATATGTGAAATTTATAGTGTAAGAAAAGCTGATCATCTGTATTAAAAGTATCTTTTATTTCTAAACAAGGAACATGCCCACATAGAATGCCCCCACCAAAACCATATTCTTTTTAGAGGATAGCTGTGTCAGCATGAGACTGCATTTCTGTGAACTAAAATGCTTTCTGTATTGCTGATTAGGATAGAACTTGAAATAATTAGAACAGAAGTAGTGTAGTTGTCGTCTATTTGTAATATTAAGATTTTATGGTGTGGGATTGAGGGAATGGCTTAACCTAAGTAAGAGAAGAGAGGAAGAAGAAGTGACATTAGCAGGGTTGTTTTTATTTCTTATATAAACAGCCTAATTATACAATGTCAAGTAAATAACCCAAAAGAGAAAAATAGAGATCTCAAAAAAAAAAAAAAGATCAGATGAATGTGTTCCTTATATATATCATAAAATAGTACCACAGGTCAATGGACCTGCACATGAAAGTCAAGTTCATAAAGCCAAGTTTATAATAATAAGAAAGTACATGAAAATCTATGGAAGAACGCAAGAGAAGACTTCCAAACAAAACTTTAAAAGCACATCCCATACGGGAAACACTGGCAACTAAAAGTGAAGGATTTTTGTTCAATTGAAGTCTCTAAAAAAAAAACAGTAAACAATAAAATAATATATACAATAATATAAACAAAATAAAAGGCTGTTGAATTAAGAAGAGACTATGCTGTCTATAATCACGTATATAGTCAACAGATATTAATAGCTTAGGTTTCTAAAACTTCTTGAGTCAAGAGTGAGCAATAAGATGAAAATAGATCAGTGAAGGTCAAGATCAGAAAACATACCTATGAGAAAGCCCTAAAGCTGGCAAACACATGCCAGCTAATCCTTAGTAATTTTGAAGGTGCAAATTAGAAAGTTATTGAGATACTAGTTTCTACTTATTAGCCTAGCAAATTAGAAAATTTGGTGAGTTATGATGTGAAAAACATAAATTATGTGGGGGGAGAAATAAAAATGAGATTGTAGGAACATTTAAACTGTGCTACTGAGAGCATACCCCGAGAGATCAAACGAAGACTCTCTATAGTCACTGGCTTTGAAATTCCACTTGTGTTTATACCTTCATGGGAATTCTCATGTAAGTATATAATAGGACTTGTATAAGGATATTTTTGCAGTTCTGTTTATATTGATAGGTGTGTTGAAACAATCTGAGTGTCCTTTACCCATAAAGTGAATGCATAGATAAAATATAATTATTGTACAATAAGGATTATTATGTAAACATTAAAAACAGATAATTTTCTGCTACATTTAACAATGGATTTTGATAGAATGAAGAAGCAGTGCATATATATGTACATATAATACTATGCCACTTGCATGAATTAAAAGTATATGCTTATGCTTATGGCTAGCCTTGGTGACATCTACGAGCAATCCCAATACTTGGGAGACTAAGGGAGGACATCATGATTTTAAGGCCAGCCTGAACTACACAGCAAAGCTCTGTCTTAAACAAAGAAAGCAAACAAGCAAAAGATACCCATGCTCATATAATAATGTACATTCATAAAAGCACATTAAAGGGGAAAAAAACCATGTAAATGATTGTCTCAAGGATAGGTTAAGCGAATGTGGTATGGATATAAGGAAAAACCAAAAATCAATGCAAGAAGAAGGGATTTGCAAGGACAGATGATTATGTGTCATGAACTATATGTGATTCAGCCAATCCTCTGCATTTGAGGTCATAAGCAAAACAGAGTGACAATGAAACAATATGATAGCACAGTTCTTAAAAATACACAATTCCTCTACCAATTTTATCCTTTGAAAGGATGGATTTATTTTTCTTGTTAGTCTTTGTAACTTATTCACCAGTCACATAAGACTAAGTATTAAAGTTTTGTTAATTGAATTACTACATGAATGAATGAATGAATTCAAATAATTATATTTAGGAATTCTATATTCCTTACAGTTGCTTTTGTCAAGTTTTAAACTGCTGTGACTCGGGGGAAAAATATAGCCTGTCAGTCTGGGTGTCTGCTCACTGCATCACAGAGCATTTCAGTGAAATTGGAGGCTTCTTTCTGAGGTACAGACTCGATTACTTCTACGCCTAAATACTTGCTTGCTTTAATTTAGAGGAAAAATAACTTCTTCAAAATTTATCACATGCATGATCTGGTATTTGCCTACATCGTTCTTTGCCATAGGGAGCTTCTTCCATTTCATATATGGCATGTTGTTTGATGACCTTTTACCGTTCCACATAGAATCTTGCAATAATGCTTTTTACTCACTTAATATAAAAAGTGGAACCTATTTTTAGCCAATTGTTTGTGATAATCTTTGTCCTAGATTCAAGGTATAGAAATCTAAGAGAAAAGGGTACACTGCTACTTAAGTCCATGTGCTATCTGGTATTAGCTCACCCTGAGCAGTGTTAACAATGCTATTTTCATTTGATCTTCTTCAATGCAGTCTTTCCCTCCATTTGAGCCAGATGAGCTTCTGTCATTATTCAGTGTTAAAGTTGCAAGGGACCTTTGGGGTCATTCTAATACAAAGTCTTAGGACACTGAATAGTGACTAGTAGGGGATGTGACTGTCTTAACATCACAGCACACTCTGTCTTTAAGGGTGCTTTCTAGAAACCATGCCAAGTGGCTTCTCAGTTAACCTGGAGCAAAATCCCATCTTGAATTATTAATGCCTAGGAAGACAAAACAAGAAACTCAAAGGAGGTAGGGTTAAAGCACAAACCCCATTTACTACCTGATGGAATTTTTCTTTTCCAACTGTTGGGATCAAATAGTTGGCATTGGGCTTCAGACAAAAGCAACCAGTAGTTTACCTGATCTCATAACGAACCATGGACATTTCCTTTCTGATACTAAAGAACAGGTTACTCTAGAAAATCCGTGGGTTACTAAGACTTGATTTACATAAACTTGAGTTTGCATAGTTTTCCAATAGCCAAGATAAAGTTTTCTTGATGAATAAGCCAATTCCCATCCTCTGGAGGTGTTTGTTGTGTGAAGAAAACGAAGAGCAGGCCTGCGTGTCATTGTGAAGTCCTAGTCTCTCTGAATTTAAAATTACAGATATAAATTTAATTTCTCAATAACATAGAGTAGACTTTGATTTATGTAATAGAATACTTAGCTAAATGTGTCTACAAAAGTAACTTTTGGAATTTAGGGAAGAGTAGTGGTTAGAAACCTGAAGAATGTTGCTATAGGGATCCACACAGTACTAATTACCTGAGACAAACAAAGTGTATACTTTGGATACCAGCAAAAATGAATAACCAGGTCTTAAAACAGAATTTAATTTTTTAAGGCATGAAAGTGGAAACCATGGGAAAATCAGAAATTTGTAAGGTATCTTTATGCTATTTGTTTTTGCATTTATAGGGTAGTATTGTTTTTATTTAATTAGATGATGGGAGGAGTCTGTATTTTTCAGTCCTATAAAAAGCTAAGTGTCTTTAATCTGAAAATTTTATCGTTTAAGCCAGGAGTGAGACATGTGTAAGACAGACTTTTTCCCAGTATTTCCCAAGGCCTCAGATT
Source organism: Nannospalax galili (assembly GCF_000622305.1). NCBI lineage: Eukaryota > Metazoa > Chordata > Mammalia > Rodentia > Spalacidae > Nannospalax > Nannospalax galili. The sequence goes on from NW_008337059.1 coordinate 1,021,016, forward strand.
TCAATCTTGACTGGGTCAGTTACTCCCTTCTTCTAGCCTCTGGTCAATTTGGAAAGACACCCACCATAATTGGGTTGTTTCTGAACTCTCCCAAGTTAAAATCTTGCAAGGCATCTGTCCGTAACAAGTGGCAGTTTGGGGTCACTAGTTATTACTCAGCTGAATCATCATCCAAACATTTTACTTTATTTGCTTTACCAGTCCATTATTTAAGCTATTTTTTACTAAACTTAGCTTAGAATCTGTTTAAGGCTTGACCACATGTGAAGTTTGACTTTTTGAAGGTCAGCTGGTTTGAATTATTTGTATGTAAGAGTCAACAGATTTCTTCTTTATTTTTAAACATGGAACCATCTATTGTTTTTTTTCCACTTGAAAAATTAAACATGCAACTATCTCATGAGCTTTCCTCAGAGCTTCTCAGAAAGAGCTTATATTTGCCATAAGATAAATCACAGGAAAGTTGCAATCTCAGATTGGAGACAGTTCACATTTCAATAACTGAAGTTTTAGATAAAAGTAAACCCATAGAAGGAAGATTTCCATTGGCCAAGTGGATAAGAAAATAGGGCTTTGTGTCTGTGTCGTAACATTATGGTATTGTAAATCCCAGTACAGAACCACGTGGGGCTATGGCCCAGGTGAAGCTAATGTGATGGCATATGGTAAGATGCTTCTGGGATTTCTGTTGCCTCTGAGCTTAGGCCCAATGTTAACATCACTATCGGCTTTCTGATCTTAAGCCTCCATAGAAACTGTCAGCTGTATGCTCAAAAGAAAACTAGTTGAGGTCTACCACCTTTTAAAGCTACCGATTCATCTACATCTTGGTTCAAATGTTGAGGACAATCTTAAAATGCAAAATCGACAATAACTTTTTTGTATGAAGCCTCAACTTTATTTATTTATTTATTATTTATTTATTTGTTTGTTTGTTTTGGTGTGTCTGTTTGTCTGTGTATGTTTGCACGTATGCATGCAGGTGTTCTATGAGGCCAGAGGATTGGAGCTGGGGTTACAGGGAATTGTGAGCCACTGATGGGGTACTGGGAACTGAACTCAGGTCTTCTGGAGGTAAATGCTCTTAACTGCTGAGCAATTTCTCCAACCACAAAGTCTTAACTTTTTTACTTTGTCCTAGAAATACCTGGCATGATCTGAGCCCTACCCTAGAAGACTTTTAACGTCAGCTGAGCTGAGGAGGATGGCCAAAGAGGGGGTGGAGCATCTGGCCACTGTTTAGTAGGAAAGCAACAGTCAAAATAAAAGAGCAATGTTTATTCTCCTTTTGTCATCCTGGCAGCTTCCCTGAAGCTGTTTCGTTATAGTTTTAGTGCCTGTCATTCAATATCATTATTGGTGCTTTTTAAAAGAAATAGGGAGGTGGGTGGGATGAGCTCAGGAAAACGAACCTGACCACTTAACCTGCTCCCTTTCTGCCTGTCTCTTGCCTCATATCTTTTTTCAGTTCTTTTAATTTATTGAGTTCTCTGGGCCTCAGGATCTTCACACAAGCTGCTCCTTTTGTTTGAAATTTTCTTCCTCCTTCTCTTTGCCTAGCGGACTTCTACTCATCCTTTGGAACTCGTTGTAATTCAGCCTTCAGTAAAGAGGATGTCCAGTGAAAGAATGAATAAGGCATATGAAGGCCAGTGCAGAATACCAGCCTTCAAGAAACATGCAATATTGCCAAGAGGCTATATTATGAATATGTGAAAAGATTATAATACAAGACAGCTAATAAAATACTTGAGTGCTTAGAAGGGGCACTGACCTCCTTTAGCTGAGCATTTGTATAGACTTCATAGGGGATGTAGCTTTTGAAGAGAACTTGATGGTAATATTTGTGTGAGTAAAGAAGGATATAAGCAAATAGAAAAATTCTTTTTGAAAGGAGTGAATCAGTGAGTTTGACTGGAATTGTAGAAACCAATTAGAGAAGAGAATTACCGAAATTTAGAGGTGGGAGATAACCTATATTTGGATTCAAATTAACTTGCTTAAATGCCTATATATGGCATATAGGTTAATACTTAACACTTTTCTTGTGTGTATATGTACACATGTGAGTGCAGGTATGTGCAGTGTGTGTATGGAGGTAGAGGTCCCAGTCAGGTGTCTTCCTCTGTTGTTCTCCACCTTATTTTGTGAGGCAGGGTCTCTCACTGAACCTAGAGCCCAACGCTTTGTTAGACTGGTTGGCCAGAGACCTCCGAGGATCAGTCTGTTTCCACCCCGTCTGCCGTACTAGGTTATAGATGCGGGTCTCTGGGTGCTGGGCAATCTGAGCTCAGGTCCTCGTGTTTGAATCATCATCTCCTCAGTCACTGGTTAATACTTTTGTACTTAATATATATTTACATTAATCATTTGTGCATATTATTTATCATTATATTCTATACAGAGTAATGTTGAGATTTACAGAAGGTAATGACTTTGCCAAGATTTAGTTAGCAAGTGGCAAAAAGTGGTGTATGGACCCTTTTCCTCATATTGGAGTCTAATACTCCTTACAGTTTTCCATGGTCCTTCTCATAAGTAAAGCAAAAGTAAGAATCTTGGATTAGAAGAGGTTTATGGAGTTCTTTTTTCAATGAAAAAAATTTAAAACTATATTCTTGAGACTTTCATACTTGAATACTACATTACCATTGTTTCCACTCCTTCCTCTTTCCCCTTGTCCCACGTCCTCCCACTCTCCCTCTCAAATCATGACCTCTTCTAGGATTATTATTGTGACATATACATCCACAAGGCTCAGAGAACATCACAGAAGAGTGGGCTGAAAGATTGTGAGAGCCAGAGGACTGGAACCTGCTGCTAGACAGTGTCTTCTAGACATAACAGGGAAGCTGCATCTATGAAATCTCAGCAATATGGTAGCGTAAACAAGATTGCATGATGATACCAGTGAGCATGCCAACGTGAATGGGGGCAATTTCATTGGGTCCTACCTATAAATGAAGAAATAAATGCCTGCTGAGGGAGAGAACCAATTTTCTTCATGGATGAGCTCCCTGGTAGGTTGTCTAATCCCAAGTGATCCACCCTAAACACATGTACATGCAAGTACCACTAAATGAACTCAGTAGATTGTAGCGATCTTGATATGAAGTTGTGATTTCTTTCTTTTGACCTTATTTATTAAATACTTTTTTGATGAGAGGAATTATATGATGAAAGTAATATTTTAGGAAGACTCTTTTGGTAGGCATAAATAGGATAGGGAAGATCTTTTGACAGGGGTATTGCAGTAGTCTATTCATGCAGTGGTAAATGGCCTAGAAAATAAACATGGGAAGTAGTTATGACTATCAGGAAGAAAGTTTGGGGTAGAGTGCTTGCTGCACATGTGTAAGGCCCTGGGTTCAATCTTTAGCCACACACATATAGACACACAGACATGGGTGATGTGTGTGCATGCATGTAGGACATAGAAGTTCAAAGAAGAATTAATAGTACTTGATGAGGATTTATGTAATGGGTTCAAGAGAGAGAATCCAAAGGTGATTTCAAGGTTTGGGATCATCTAATTCAGTGATTTACCCTTATTAAGAGAGAAGGAAACCAGGGAGTGCCACTGATTGGGAAGAGAAGATATGGAAAACCTGGTTTGATAGAACGATTGATAGCAAGACATTAATTAGAGATATTCTGCAGACAGATTAAGATATTATTGGAGCTTGGAAAGAAATCAGAACTTTATTGAAGTGACCCATGTTCCCAGTTCAACAACCATTTATGGAGAAGACAGTCTGTGCAACATAAAGGAGATCTTCAAAAGAAGACAAGGACTCTGACTTATATTTAGGGAAAAGGAGAAATATACTGAGACAACCGTAATCCAGATAAAATCAACTGGTGGTCTGTTGAGGTACATGGACAACCGTGAGACTACCAAGGGTGGAAAAAGTGGCTCTGCTTCAAGAAATAGAATAATACATTAAAAAACTTCTGTTTGTGGAATATCTAATGATCACTATTTCCCATATTTAATCATCCCACTTTCATATGTTTCCTTTTTTCCATAGCATTCTGTATTTTATCCATATTTTTAACTTGAATAGTTAAAATGGATTTAGAAAGTAAATCATATTTTACTTCTATAAATGGAATAGCAGTTCACCCACCATGAATAGATGGTGACTAAAAATAAAGACAGTATAAATAGAATGGTGTTATTAAATTATATCTACGTAGTGTTGCCTGTTCCTTGGCTCTGAGAATGACTCCTTGTAATAAGAAAGCTTAGCAAGTGTCGGGAGATGTGCTAACGATGCATCAGCATGGCACCGAGGTACACTTCCTGACAAATCGGGATTCAGAAGAAAGAACTGGAAGTGGAGTGGCTTTGTCCTTATGAGTTGCAGTGCTAGGTCAGGCCTTTCCCTATCACTGTGGTGGTGGATCAACAGTCCAGTTTTTAGGTTTGACGTGTATGATCCAGTGGAAGAGAGCCCAAGCACATGGTGGAAGTGTAACTTCAGCTCTTGTTTGGCAGAATCTGAAACGGGGATATTCCTGTGCAAACCTATAGACACACTCAGAAGCTTCAAAAGGCAGGATTTTCATTTGGTAGTCTTATTTTCCAGCTTTCGTTTGGTCAAAAAGTAAGACTGAGCTGATCATCAGCTTTCCTTTGTTTCTAATGTAATGTCTTCTTCCCAGGAGTCTTCATCTAGATGAAGATTCCGGTCCCCCCCCCCCCAAGTTCCTCTGTGTGCCTGTTTTAGACTATAAATGCCTCTGAAGATATGAATAATGGGTGCCTTTTCAAATGCAGACAACGTTTACATACTAAAAATGAACCCTAGTAGTGAGACTTGCTGGAATTTATCACTGCAGAAATGCAACCTCTCAAATACAGATCGTCAAACACGTTAATATCATTTCACAAAGTATCTTGGGCACAAACAGTGCTTTGATGCTCTGTAATCCAGATAAATGCTGTCAGTCGAGACAGATCATGTACTTTCTTTATGGTTAGACCTCTGAAGAGATATTGGTGTTTGCATTTGGCAGGACATCAGCAGCCACTGGGACTCCTTTCCCACTGGCTTCCCCCCCACCCTGAGATAATTTTGACAAGAGATTGGAGAGAATCCCTCTCAGTTCTGTGTCTGTGAGGAATGTGAAATCATTAGATTTGTAAGATGTATTTTGTTTGCCTTAGAAGAGCTCGGCTTTAAACTTGTTAAGAATTTTAATTTATGACACAATGTAAAGTAATAACTAAGACATTCTTAGAAAGTATAAATTTACATCTCATGCTGATAGCTTGCAAAACACAATCAATATCCTAGTTACTGTCTTCTTGGAACAATGATAATAAATATTCTGCTTTCTATACTTGCTATACGTCACACTGTTGTTCACTTTATTCATAGTACCTCTACTCACACCTACTCTGTAAAGCTAATAATATTTTTCCCACTGTAATGTAGTGAAAATGAGGCTCTTATTTCAACTAATTAAGGTCATCTGGCTGGAAGCAATGGGACCCAGGCTTCCTAACTCTAAAAATCTGTGTCTTTAAAGTTTTTTTTTCTTAATTGTTATAGGTAACGTGTGACAGAACTGTAACATGGTAAAGTGAATTTTCCATATTTGTGTAACTTGTTTATGTTCTCTTCACGCCTCTTTTCTTCTTTCTGTTATGTGTTAGCACCACCTAAGTATAAGACGTTGTTAGAGTTAGGAAGACTTGATTTGAGTCCAGCTCTGTCATTTACTAGTTCTCAGACACTGGCATGAAATTCAATCTGTCTAACGCTCAGTTTCTTTATATATGTCAAGTGTAATAGTAGTGCCTTCTTCTTAATATTATTGTTATTACATGAGGTAAGAGTAAATAAAGTGCTTGGTATATTGTCTAGCATGTAGCATGCACTCAATAATAAACGATACGATTCATTAATGTAATTCTTTTATTTAATCCATACTCCTAGACTGCTACTATATTTTCTTTTGTTTCACAGGTTTCTGAACTATTTTTCTAACGTTTATTTATACACCATTGTCTGTTTCTTTATTTTAACTTTGTGTATACGATCTGCCTTGCCGGATTTTATATATGTATTAGAAATATATTAATAAGCAAATTAATTGGCTCAGAGAGAGAGAGAGAGAGAGAGAGAGAGAGAGAGAGAGTGATTATGTAGAGATGCAGTTAGGGCCCTCTGAGACACTACTGGCCTTTATAGGGCATTATTTTATTAACCACCCTGCTGATCTCTTGGGAATCCAGATTCATCGTTAAGCAGCTGAACTTTCTGGAGGATCAGTGACTCAGATTGTCAGAGTTTACAGCAAGCAAATGCTGGCAATAGACAGCTCTTCCAGCTGTTCCCTTTCTTCCCTCTGCAGATATGTGTACTCCCCATCAGCCTCTGTGTGGAATCTAGGGAAAGTAGAACGAAAACTGTCGAGCCTCTTGTTTTATTGAAAACAAAGGTTAAGAGAGTTTTCTCTGAATATTTTTCTTGGAAGACAAGAATGAAATCTTATATTACTTGACTGATATGTTTACTTTGAGGGAATTTAAGATTTATCTATATCAAATTATGTCTTATGTCTCTGTTCATGACATGCCTAAATAATCTTCTTAAAGCCCAAGCACTCAATGCAGCAATTGGGAAAAGCTGCTGAGGACATCAGAGGACGGGAAATGAGACTCAGGAACCAGAGCCTCTTTATTGATGGTGCATATGGAATCAGAAGGTGCTGGGTGGACACTGTTTGCAACTAGTGGACTTAGGTGAAGTACATGCTTGATGATCTCAGCCTGAAATGCTTTCTCCATTCTTATGCAATCACAGGGACTCTTTTAGGAGGACTGGAAATACTCTAATTTGTCCTTATTACTATGACCCTTTTGAAATCTATGGTGTCAATTATTTGACTTCAAGATGTAGCACTCTCTTGCTCATTCAGTTTAAGTCAGTGACTTAGATATTTTTGATTCTAAAGACACAGCTGATTTCCAAAGACAGAGAGTTCTTTCCCAGTTTAGAGATTTTACCTTGTTTTCACTCCTACTGGCAGCTTCTACCTCCAGAGTTTGCAGGACTGCCTCTCTTACTGAAGCTTCAGATCTTGTGCTAACTCCTCTGAGTCCCTCTTCAAGTTCTTTCAGCATGAATGGTAGTTGTTCCCCTATGTCCTCCTCCTTTTCTTTTGTTAGATACATTGTCACGTGACTGAGCAGCTATATTCTTGAGCCAAGGATTTTCATTAACTCAAATATTATATTTTAAGGGAAGAAAATAAGAATTGTTTAAAAACCAAGTGGTACTGGTACTGATGTGTATAGGGAATGTCAGTAAAGGAGCAATAAAACATGATGCCCTGTGCTCATTAAATCAAGAATGAGAATCCTGGACATATCAGGGAAAAGTCATGATATGAGATGAGAAGCTGAAGGGTTTGTTAGAGAGAAGATGGGCAAGGGGGATTGTGAGAAGAGAAGGAACTGAGAGCGTGAAAGATGTCCCAAGCACGTAGGGAGAGAGCACAGCGCTCCGTGCCAAAGACTGGGTCTACATCGTTCAGTACTTTCAAGCATTTACAGGAAATGTTAAATTGAGCTAGAAAACTGGAGCCTGTTGCTTTTGTGGGGGCACCATGAATGCTACACCTCAATCACATCAAAATGAGGAAGCAATCTCTAGCGTTCTATTTTTTCATGAGGCAGTAGGTTTTATACAACAATTTAAAAGCTCAGGAGGAGGCTCAATGGATTGTTTTATATAACAGTTTAAGGCTGGGGAGGAGGCTCAGTGGATAAAAGCACTTGTTATACAAGCATGAGAACCTGAGTTTGGATCCCTAGCACCCACATAAAAAGCTGGGTGTGGCAGCACATGTCTGTAATCCTATTTCTGGGGGGTTTGAGACAGGCAGATCCTCAGGGGCTCTGCCAGTCAGTCATGCCAGTATAGTGAGCTCTGGGTTCAGTGAGAGGACTCAGGCTCCAAAAAAAGTGCATAGTGATAGATGAAGGCACCAGTGTTAACCTCTGGCCTTTGCACACACCATACAACCATATGCACATGCATACCCCCGTTTTCTCTCTTTCCTTTCTTGTCTCTCACATACACACAGAGAAAATACTTTAAATCCAATCTGAAATTTTCCTTTCTATTACAGAAAAGTAAAAGCATTGTAAACAAAGACTTTAAGAAATGTGAAAAGTAATTTCTAATAGTTGCTTTTAAACTCTGATGCCCATTATAGTCTCCTTAATGTAGTTGAGTACTTACAATACAATTAGTACTATAGTTGGTACTTTATATTATCTTTTTTAAGAGAAATTTTATTGATTCGAGAATTTCATACAATGAATTTTTGTTATATTCAGATCTTTGCCCCATCTCTACCCCCACCTTACCACCCCCAGTCCCCACCCCCAACTTTGTGTCGTTTGTTTGCAAGTGAAAAACCCCATCCATCTTACACCACACGTCTGAGCTGGGTGCCAGAGAAATAATGTCTCATTAGAGTGTCCGTGATCTGTAATTCTTACACTCAGGTGTGCCAAAGTAAGAGCGCACTCCCTTTCCTTCGTATGTGGTTATGGGTCAGAATACGCCCAGGTTTCTTGGAATGAGATTTTTATTCTTAGTTTCTGTTTCTCTTACAAACTGCTTAAGAATGTCAAGTATGGATTTCTCTTTATCTCAGGGCTCAGAAAAGCTTGGTTTTCTTCATCAAAGTTAGTTGTTTGGCTGTTTCCTTGACCTCACTCACAATAACCCCACTGTGGACTAAGACACTCTCCAACAGGCTGATCCCCCTTAGAATTTGACTATGGGTAAAAGCAGAAGCTATGTTCTCACAGCAGGCAGCAATTAGCTCACAACCTCAATCCAAGATTCTCTGAGTGGCAGTTGGGAGATTTCACAGCTTCCCACAGACAGCATTATTCTAGTGTCCTGTGGTTATTTTCTGAAATCTGTAACCTTCTCACATAGCTGCAGACTGAAGGCAGGTCTTCACTGCTCCTGGGTGATGATTGTGGTCAGTCGATGATGGGCACCACCAGGGCACATGGGTGGGTATTCTGTGGCTGGCCACACTGATGTAACTCTGACCCACCAGTGTGCATGGGTGCCGAGGCTACGCCAGCCCTGCCTGTGTACACAGCTCCACCATCTTGGCTCCCCAGTTATTATCCCTCTTGCCAAGTCCTGATTTCAGAGTTTTGAGATCAATATAGAAGCATCAAGGTTTTTAATAAAATGAAGAGGCCTGAAGTCATGTTTCTAGGTCCTAGTGCTGAGAGTCGTGTTGCTCCTGCCGCGCGGCCATTTTGGCTTTCCAATTGTTTTCTTTCTTACTTGCCACATCCTGAGTTCAGAATTTTGGTCAGGCAAATATTCATCTTGTGTGATGAGGTTTCTCACATGGTCCATCCTATGCATTCAGTCTCTTGGGAACTGGCTTGCCCAAGGCCCTGAGGCTGGCTGTTTGGGGCTCACCTCATTCCCCAGCCATATTTTTTTTCCTCTGCCCTGTATTATCTTTTTAATCCTAGAAGAATGTGTGAATTTGGAAGCACTGCTGATGGTTTATAGTTGAATAGGCTGAGGTTTAGAGGACTTGAGTAGTGTACAGTGTTGTGTAGTTGCCAGCAAGCAGAAGCTGAAGTGAAGACACAGGTCTGTTGGTTTCCAAGGCTTGTGTTCCTAATTGTCCTGTCATATGACTGTTATGCTGCCTCTGTGGTGCGCCCTAGTTGCCATTTATCATCCAAATTTGTCTTAATCATTTCCTCCAAATTCCCCAAGTGCCAATATATTCCTCCTCTTTAAATCATTCGATGTGGAGCCATGTCCTTCTGCTCTGAAGCAAGTGGGCTCAAAGGCTATAAAGCAGGGCTAGGTAAATAATGACGTAGATTACCAGAGGATACAGACCTAGGTTTGAAGTAGAGAGAATCAGACCTAGACCAAGTAGGTACAGGCCTATGCATTGAGATGACTGTGTCTGCAGGAATCTGCTGTGTTGGAAAGAAGCCTGGCAGATAAGCCAGCATTGATGAGACTGAAGGATACAGTCACGTCCTGGGTGATATAAGGTCACATCACACTTTCAGTCAGACAGAGGCTCCTCTCCTAAGGCTCCTGTACCAATGAAATCGTCAAAAGAATTATAATTTCCATAGAAATCTTAAAACTGAAAAGCCTTTTCTTGGGCCTCTCATAACATCCAGGTCCACCTTGCTGTCAGAAGGAAGCCCAAGATATTTTCCACAGGAAATATCCCCCTGTTCATCAGGAGCATTTGGCATTTTTTTTCAACTAAGCAACAGTCCCTTGGACTTATTTGAGGTTCTGATAAAGTAAGGGGAAAAAGTGTGAGGTGGATATCAAAATGACAGAGTGGGAATCCTCTCCACTGCTGATCCATCCACCAGAGGGAATATTGTCTCATCCAGACCCAGAGCTGATTTTAAGGCCTGTGAGGGCAGTGAACTTGTCCTGAGGGTTGGACTCCCAGCCTTTTGTTTCTAAATCAGGGCCACCTGGTTTGCTTTCTGGACATCTTCTTTTTCCTTCCCCTGCTGGGGAACCAAAGGTCCGTTTGGTTTGTTTTCTCTTTCCTGTGTCCCCGTCTCTTCCTCTCCTTTTTTGGATATCCTAGATCACTACTTTTGTGGATTTCTGAGGCCACTCATTTCTTTCTCCCTTTGAAATAGACTATTTTTTTTGACTTGTTTCCTTCACTGGATCACAGGGAGGCAGGTTTTCAGTCCCCTATTCATCCGGAAGTTGAAAAAAGAGTCAAATTCATTATTTTTATTTATTTATTTTTTGGTCTTTTTGAGACAGGGTCTCCCTGTAGCCCCAGCTGGCCTGGAACTCACTATGTAGACCAGGCTGACCTTAAACTCACGGAGCTCCACCTGCCTCTGCCTCTCAAATGCTGGGATTAAAGGTGTATACCACCACGCCTGGCTTCAAATTCATTATTTTAAGATGAAGTTTGTTGCAACCCATTTCTCACTATTTCACCACCTTCTTAGCCCTGGCCCATTTTGCCCCATAACACACATACACACAAACACATAAACACACAAAAGCACATGCATACACATATATACACACAAACACACACACAAGCACACGCACAAAAAACACACATATAAACAAACACAAACACACATATACTCACACAAACACACATACAAATGCATACACATATACATATATACACACAAACTCACACAGATGCACACACATATGCATACATACGCACACATTTTTGATTAGCAATCCCTCCCTATTGGCCCTTGACTCTCTCAACTACTCTCTTTTTGTGTACATCAGAGTGGTGAGATCAGGTTATCTGTTTAGCACCTCACTTGTGAAAGTGCTCACCACTCACCATAGATCATTTTCTGGCCATGGCAAATGAAAACAAAATCCTGTGAACTAGAACTGTATCCCGTCTATTCCCATGAATAGCAGTTCAAATTAGCTATCACTTGCTGTAGGGATAGGAATGGTTGTGCTGCTGGGATCAGCCATCTGGACTCTGCAGTATAGCTATATGCATGTGGGCATATCATTTTATCTCTTTAGGGCTGAAAGATTGGGTTTACAATATCTGTTCAAAGGGCTGTGGGATTTAGTTGGATAATCCATGTCAAGTTTATGGGTGGGAACCTGGTAAAGTGGTGAATAAATGTTAGCTATTATTTTTATTTATTTATTTATTTATTTATTTATTTATTCTTAACTGATCACCTCCTGTAAAGGACACTATACTTGAAAATAAAGAGAAGCGTAATGTTCCCTTCCTGCCCTCAGGGGGCTTATGTTATGAAAAACAACTGCAAGATTTCTGTGAAATTCAGAGGCTGCATCAAATCTTTTACAGCAGTTTCACTGTTGTTGTTTTCCAGTGTTGCCTTTTCCTGTACACACAGTTTATCTGTCTTCTCAGATCTTTTGAAGTCAGTTACACTAGGCTTTCTTGCATTTTTCCTCCTGACCCTGCATACAGTGTGGCCAAATATTATACCTCATGAATTAGTTTTGTCATTTCTCTGGTGCGTCTCCAAAACAGACCCTTTTCCTGCATGCAGACAAGGGACACTTACTTGGAAGAACATAGAGTCCAGAGGTTCCACTCCTTCCCAAAGACAGTATATTTTTTAATAAAAGTAAAATGAAACCGCTCAGCAAGACTAAATCAAAATATTGTAATGACACCAATTATAATTAAATGTTTCCTTTCATTCTTCACTAGATCCAGGCTAGTAATATTTATGTAATCAGATGATTTTTATCTGAAAGGGGTTATTTCAGTGTGATTTATATATATA
>NW_008337059.1:1033359-1052428 GCF_000622305.1 Nannospalax galili
TAAAGAAAAGGGGCAAGAGATTGCTTCTCATGCTGGTAAAGTGTCACTTTCAAATTCTTCCCCATTTTGCACCCCTCTAGTTAAGTTAGTACAAAGAAGGGCCACCCAGCACTTCTGTCACCTGTACTTAGAGGCCTGGTTTAAAGCCATCTTCATTATAGTCTCTGACCTAAGGTGTCATAGAAAGCTAGATGGAAGCTAAGATATGTACAAACAACCATGTCAATGCTTATGGAAGTCAAGGGGAATGGTTTTCTTCCATTTCTTATTTTTTAATGTATGTGTGGGTCAGTGTTCATGTATACAGGTGCACATGTATGCACATGTGTGTGGAAGTTGGAGGACAACTCCGGGCGTCATCCTCAGGAATGCCATTTACTCATTTGAGACAGACCCTCTCATTGGCCTGGGTTCACCAATTAGGTGGGATGGGCTGACCAAAGTCCCAGGAATCTTCCTGTCTCTGCAGCCCTAGCTCTGGCATTACAAGCACTTAACACCACATTAGCATTTTTATGTGGCCTCTGGGTATCCAAAATCAGGTCTCCATTCTTCAGGCAAGTATTTCATCTATGGCGTCATCCCTCTATCCCTCTTACCACTTCTTAATTGGCTTAATATTGCAATGACCCTAAGTGGTTTTTGGATGAGGTACCCTGTTGTTAGCTCATAACAATATTAAGTTGCTCATTTGTTGTATTATTTGAGATGGGAATGCATATTTGTTTAGTGAGGATGCAGATGCTAATATTGTTCTATAACAAGTACTGATATATTCTGCCATTATATAGTAGCATAATAAAATACTGGGTTAATTATATTGTTTTAGTCACAGTGTACTTTAAGAAAATAAAAATGAGGGAAGTTGGTACAGCCTCAGATACAGTCAGAAACATTAAGAAATCTTGGTAGCATAGAAAGAAAATTGTATTTGATTATGTCAGAAATCTGCCTCTTAGGCAAATAATAAATTTCTTGGTTCAGATGGTGGTGAGACAGACACTTAGGATTAGTTACAAGAGGGCCTATAATGCCCTAAGAACTATTCATTTCCATTTTAGGTCTCTGACGTGGCTTTGCAACTAAAGAGGCACTTAGTTTCTGTAAAGCAATTTATAAAGTTCCATATCATATTTCTTGTAGCTTAGAATGATGACTTTGTATCTAAGTGAGTTTGTAGTTGATTGAGCAACCATTGTGTTATAATAGGAAAAAAATCTGAAGCAGTCTTAGGCCCCATTAATAGATGTGTAATGTCCATAAGAGAGACACCATGAGTCCCCTGGTTATTAAAATTAGTAATGCTGAGGAAGGACCCTGGCTGCCAGGTACCCTTTTTCCCCAAAGTCATACTGTGGAGAAGATAAAAGATAGGTGTATAAACTTGAAAAGATCAAGGATGAAGAAACTTGAAGCTAACTAATAATTTCTGATGTGGCTGGAGGAAAGAGAACACTTCAAGTCTTTGGCAGGCATTATGATTGTGTCAGAACAGTCAGAATTGGTGTGCTATGTGTATCCTAGAGAAAGGTATTGTATTCCATTGACATTTTTTAAGTTATTTATTTATTTATTTGTTTGTTTGTTTGTTTATTGTGTATATGAGTGTTTTGCCTGCATGTATGTGCATGCACCATGTTCATGTAGTGCCCATGGAGGACAAAAGAGGGTGTTGAATCCCCTGGAACAAGAGTAACAGATGGTTGTTAGCTGCCATATGGGTTCTAGGAATCAAACCCAGGGCTTCTGCAAGAGGAGCTAGGGCTCTAGATTGCTAAGCCATTTCTCCAGCCTCTCCATTGACTTTTTTATGCCTAAAACTTAGCATTCTATGCCTATGCCTTATGAAATAGTAGATAATTAAGGCATGTGATAAGTGCATATCAGTAATTGGTTTGCTTTTCAGAGTGAGAGGATGCTTTACCAATACCCCTATCCCTCAAGATCACTGAAACAGTGCAGTAGTTCATCTAAAGCAATGCTGTTACATCTGGCATTGTGTGGAGAAGATGCTTCATCTTATGTGACTCCTCATTGTTTAGAGAATAGAAGTCTCAAAGACAAGGGGCTTGTCCAGGGTCTCATAGCTAGTTAGAAATGCAACTTTCTCAGGAAATACTGTTCTCCTGGACCCCATTGTCTCATATGAACTTGCAACAATGGTGAAAGCATGCACAAGACCCATGTAAACTCAATCAGCATAGAACTGGGGAAATGGGCAGCAGGCCCCAACCTTAGCCGAAGAACTATTGGCAGTTGATTACTACTGGGTGAGGGAGAGTTGATCTTCTGTAAGGGAGAAACTCTAGATAGGCTGACCAGGCCCCAGTAGATGAACTTGTACTGAAGGAGTATGGGTACAAATGCTTGACTACTGGGTAGGCCTTAACATATATCACAGAATGCATGAATGCTGGTGGGGGAGGGGGGCTATGGGAGGGTGCAGATGGGGGAGGGAGTATAAAGGTGATTAAGATGTTGTATGTGAAATGTACAAGAAGTCTCAAAGACAAGGGGCTTGTCCAGGGTCTCATAGCTAGTTAGAAATGCAACTTTCTCAGGAAATACTGTTCTCCTGGACCCCATTGTCTCATATGAACTTGCAACAATGGTGAAAGCATGCACAAGACCCATGTAAACTCAATCAGCATAGAACTGGGGAAATGGGCAGCAGGCCCCAACCTTAGCCGAAGAACTGTTGATAACTGATTATTGCTGGGCAAGGGAGAATTGAACTTCTTTAAGGGAGAGACTCTAGATAGGCTGACTAGACTCCAGTTGAACTTGCACTGAGGGACATCTAGGTACAGAAGTTTGACTTGATAGGACTTAACATATATGACAGAATGCATGAAATCTGGTGGGGGGGCGATGGGAGTGTGTGGATGGGAGAGAGGGTATAAAGATGATTAAGATGTTTTGTATAAAGTGCACAGAAATTCATTAAGAAACATACGTTGAAAAAAATATATGGTACATGGCCTGGGTCCAAGGAAATGATGGTATTAGATTGGCAAGGCATGAAGTAGGATGGCATTTAAGAAAAGATGGCTGGCAGAGTGGCAGAACAAATGCATTATTAGATACTTTTTACAGTCATTAGAATGCAAAAAGCATACTTACCTTGTGGGTTATATTTGAAACAGGCTGCTATTGTATTGTATTATAATATTGTTTATTCTAGACTTACTTGATGTAAATAGAGGCAGCTATGACTATGTAGTCCTGTTCTTCCTTTCATTAGGAGGCTCTATAGTCTCTCCATTTGGGGTTGTTGGAAAAGTCTTCTGACAACTGCTGTAACTATCATGACTATATCTTGACAAAGCTAGGTGTCTCCTCCCCTTGAATGTATAAAGTCCTGGATCAAAAGGGTGAGAGCTTGTCTTGGATGTCATGTTTTCCACCTTCCTAATTTTCTGTTTTATAGACAAGAAACATAAAATCTAGAGTTTACGTGTTTTTCATTTTATCCAAGGTAGAGGTACTGTCATAATTCTAGTTAAGGAAAATGCTGCTTTGCTGTAGGCCAAATCATAGAAAAATTACATGTTTCCTGTCATTGACATTTCTAATTTCTGTGTTCCATTGCTTGGCAAATTGACAGTGGTATATTTCTAGACATTTTTGTTTGCAGTTTGTGTTTACAAAGGCATTTTTGATATACTGTGAGTACTAATGGGCATGTGTCAGAGCCAGTGTCTTTTATGGATATCAGAAGCCAGAGAAGACTCAGAGCAGGGATGGGTCTGTGGTAGAATTACCAAATTTGCTGGTAACTAGATATATAAATGCTTACATTTGTATACTGGCTCTTTTATTTCTTTTGACTTTTTTTTCTTTTCTTTTAAAATTTATAGTGTGGGGTGGACAAGACTTTAATGGGATAGGATGAACAAGGACAAGTAAGGGACCAGATGTTTTCTGACTTTTCCTTTACTGTGTCCTAATGACTGCCTTTCTCTCTACCTTGTGGTCGTTGTGGAAAGAGCCTGTCTCCTATTTAATAGTGCCTTGAAGACATGCTGATGCTTTGTTTTCATGACCATTGTTGTCAGTTCTGGGAAGAGGGTGATTAGAAGGGAAAATAAATGGCAAGGCGTTTAGGCAGATGGGTTGGTGACAAATTAAGGAGGATATATAAGCAAGCCTTCTTTTTCTCATGCGTCCCATAGTGCTTACTGATCATGGAGGTGTGAGGTGTAGGAGTAGACGTTCAGGACCTGACCCTGAGTCTGTAATCCTGCTTGCATTATAACGTCTTCTTCTCTCAGTTCAGCTGTGTACTCACTGTATAATTTATTCTATGGTAATATTTAAATTTTACTTTCTACCTTTATTTCTCATACAGAGCTTTTTTCATCTCCTATCCCCCTTCAGCTACCTTCTCACAGGATTAGTACCAAGTGAAAAATCATTCTCTTGTCTATTTTCTTGGCAGCACTTACTTTGTAGCTTCATAAGTTCATTCAGCAAACTGCCATAATTAGACTAAAAGCTGTGTGTGTGTTGAAGGTACGTGTTAATGTGTGTGAAAGGGGAGTGTGTACATAGAGGCCAGAGGCTGATGTTTCTTCCTCTTTCACTCTGTATCTTGGTTTTGAAACCGCAGCTCTCACTGACCTGGTGCTCACTGATTGGCCAAGCTGTCTGGCCAGCAATCTCCATGTATCTGTTTGTCTCTGCCACACCTACCTTGCAGATAAAGTGTTGGGGTTAATAGACGTGCCCAGCTGGGAGCCAGTCTTTTACATGGGTGCCAGGGATTCAAACTCATTCTTACGCTTGTTCAGCAAGCACTCAGCACTTCATCTCGGAGACACTTCCCCCACCTCCGCCGCCCTAAAAGCATGTCCTTCTGAGGCTCATTTTCTAGCAAGGGAAGATGGACAGTAAATAATGAACACCGTAATGGAGTAAATACAGTATCTTGAAAAGTAATGCTTCCCACTTCCACAAAAATAGAGTACAAATAGTGTCCCCTACTCTCACTGAACATAACTTAGAACCCTAGTGGGAAACTGAGACAGGAAGATGGCTTGTGCCAAGGACATCAAGAACAGCCTGTATGACATAGTGAGACTCTATCTCAAAAAAAAAAAAAAAAAATTGAACCAAAAACCAACGAACGACAACAGAAACCCAGAAGGTTTAAGTAAGAGCCATAGTTTTCTAACATATATGAAAATGTCCAGGTTTCAATAGAAAGTTAATTCTATCAAGAACCAGGAATGTCTCTGAGCATAAAAGATAACCAATAGATATCAAAACCAAGATGAAAGAAATATCAGAATTATCTGACAATTATTTTATTTTATTACTTTTTGCAGTGATAGAGATTGATCTCAGGCCCTCACACATGTTAGCAAGCACTCTGCTACTGAGCTACACCCCAGCCCATGATTTTTCTAAGATGAAATCTCACCTTGTAACTAAGGCTTGAATGGAATTCCTGGGCTCAAATGGATGAGATCCTCCTATCTCATCCCTGCTAAACAGCTGGGACTAGAGGTGTGAGCCAACTCACCAAACTAAAAAAATTGAAGTTACCATGAAGGAAATCTTTATTGAAAAATTATGAACATATTTAAAAGAAAGAAACAATAGAAATTTCCTGTAAAGAAAAACACAAAGAAGAACCAAAAGGAAATGTAATGAAATAGCTAATATATGCTTAAGAGCAGCTGGAAGAGGCTTAATGCATATATTCAAGAGCAGAATGAGGGACCAGAGGAAAGAATCAATGAGTTGGAAAATATAACGATAAGACAAATCTCAAAAGACAGTAAACAGAAAGAGCAGGAATGGGGAGAAGCAAGAGGAACAGAAGGGAGCCTTGGGACGTAGCTATGACGAGTAAGCTACTATCCCTGCAATTGGAATCTAGGAGAGAAATCAATAAAGGCGAGAGAGCACTTGAACTATATATGAGTTAAAATCTTGGTAAGAGATGTGACGCTACAGATTAAAGCTGAGTGAACGTCAAAGAGGACTGGTCTAACTGAATCCATACCAAAACGTATCATATTTAAACAAAGAAAAACATTAAAAATAACTACAGCAAGTGACCCCTTACATAGAAAGAAAGCAACTCAAATGACAGCAGATTTCTCATCAAAAATCACGAAGGCCAGAAGGAAGAATGAAGTGCTGAATTACTGAGCGAAAAGAACTGTCAACCCAAAATCCTATCATCAGTGAAAATATCATTTAGGAAGAAAGAAGTAATCATGCATTCTTGGATCAAGGAACACAAAGAGGGTATCGTTAGTAGACCTATTATTCAATAATGGCTAAAGAAAGCTCTCTAAATATAAAGAAAAGGCTAAAAAATGGAACTTGAAACATTAGAAGGAAGAATAATGTAAACAAAAATATGGGTAAATACAATAGACTTTTCTTCTCTGAAGTTTTAAAATTATGTTTGACAGTTGAGGCAAAATTTATAGATTTTCAAGTCTGATGTTCTTCTAAATGTAGTTAGGGAAAATATTTAAAACAATTACAGTGTAGGATGGTAAAGGGATGTAAAGAGAGAAAAAATTCCATCTTTTACTTGGGTTGGAAAGATGATGACACCAGTGTACTATAAGTTACATATGTACAATGTAAAAAATACCTAGAACAACCACTAAAAAGCTAAATGAAGAGATGCACTTTAAAACACCAAAGATAGAGGGCCCTAAAACTTGTTTAACACAAAAGAGCAAAAAGAAAGAAAAAGAAGAAAAATGGAACAAATAGTGAAAAATAAAATGGAAGGCTTAAGTCCTAAGATATATCAATAAAATATACTTATTAAAAGAAGACAGGGTAGACCAAAATATCATGTAACGGCGTGTGGCTTCTAGGAAACTCCTTTCAAATGCAATGATATTGTCAAGGTCAAATTCAAGCATGGAAAAACTATGCCTCAGAAAACTCAGTGTATCTGTAATACCAACAGGTAAGATAAACTTTAATGTAAAGAGAATGGACAGAAACAGATAAGGCCTAACAGTGGTAAGACACCAAGATTTGCCTTGCTATTGTCTGTGTCAACGTTGAATGCACCAAGAAAATACAACAACCCTAAATGTGTATGCAAAGTTACGTCCTTCACATACATGGCGTAGAAACTGACAGCACTGAAAGGTGAAATGCATTAATTCACAAATATAGTTGGACACTTCAACACCCTCTGTCCAAAGGCACTGGATACAAACTCCTGAATGAATAGGACTCAGCATTTATGGCAGAAGGCATAGGATGCAGTAGGGGGATGGGCAGAGGCATGGATGGGGGAGGGGGAGTCGATATTTGAGAGGAAAATGTATGATATTTAAAAAGCTCAATAAAATAAGGTAAGAGCGGGGCTGGAGAGATGGCTCAGTGGTTAAGAACTCTGACTGTTCTTGCAGAAGGCCCAGGTTCGAATCCCAGCACCCACATGGCAGCTAACAACTGTCCGTAACTCCAGTCCCAGGGGATCTGATAGCCTCTTCTGACCTCCACGGGCATTGCACGACACGGTGCATTTACCTACATGCAGGCAATACATGCATACACATAAATAAATAAATAAATAATAATAATAATAATAATAATAATAATAATAATAATGAGCAGAAACCAATGATATTGAAAACAGGAAAACGCTAGAAAAAAAAATCAGTAAAACAAAAGTTGAGTCTTTGAGAAAAGCACCAAATTGATAAGCAAGCAATACATAAAAGGAAAAGGGAGATGTCAGTTACATAACAGGATGAATAGTGTTACACCAGCCCCACAGACACCAAAACTACAAGGAAGCGTGTGTGTGTGTGTGTGTGTGTGTACCCGTGCCATGGTGCATATGTGGAGGTCAGAGAACAGCTTTAGTAGTAGTTAGTTCTTTCTGCTACATATGTCCTGGGGTTTGAACTCAGGTGATTAGTCTTGGTGGCAAGCATGTTTACCAGCTGAACCATCTTGTGGTCCTTTAAATGGTTTTAGTTTTTAAAACATAATCTTTTTATTACATTTTTGAAAATTTCATACTGGTATATATATACATACAATGTATTTTGATCATATGAATTCTCTGTATTATTCTTTAAACTGCATGTGAATCTATAATAATTTAAAATAAAAATATAATAATATTATAGTTTAATCAAAGTTGAGTAGGGTAAAGGGGGATGAATTTTGTATTTTCAGGGAGTGAATATGATTTTAGTATGCTCAAAATGTCGCACTGAGACAGTGACATATGAATAAAGATTTGTTCTCATACATTTTCTGTACAAAATAACCCAATACCACAGACTGGGATAGTTTTAAAGAAAAGAGATTTATTTTGGTTCATGGGTCTCTTGATTCTAGGTCTGTGGTGAAACAGAGTATCACCCTGAGGATCATGAGTGGAGCAAAGCTGGTCACCTCAAGGGGCTGGGAAGCAAGGGGAGAAAGAAGAGACTAGAATCCCAATATCCCTTCTAGAGCACACCTCTATGGCCTAGCTTCCTTGCCCTATCCCCTAAGGGTTCCAGCATGTTCCAATTGTGCCACAGCTGGAGAACAGACTTTTAACACTGGACCTTTCAGAGACATTCAGATCAATCTGTAAAACTACTTGAAATATTAAATGATTTCCACAGAACCTCTGGAAATTCCAGAGAGTCAGGATTAAAGACTAAGTAGAAATATTGTGCAAAATTGGTATAGCACCGGTAAGGCTCCCACGGTCTTTGCCTCTGTCATGTAAAGCAATTTTACCATGCACCCATGGATTCTGAGTTCTAGACACCAGATCGTTCCAGCTGGTGCCCATGGAAGATGGACGCCTTCACCATCATGCTTGTTAGAAATGATTCCAAAGATGCACTGCCACCTTCTTACTGCTCTTCTACTCACAAACCAATTCTTATGTGGTTGTTTCTTACTGCTCATTACTTTGCATTCATCAGCTTAGAGAGAATATGAGAAAGCGAGCTCTCTCTTCTAGCTTCGTGAAATGAGACTCATGATGTCAGCAGCGAATGTGTTTAAAGGGTGCTACACAGTCAAAAGTCAAACAACTCTAACAGGAACCTGGTCTTTTCTATAACCCTACCCTTTCCCAGTCAATTCCCTGAAGTACAGTATCCAGTTTTGAAGCCACCAACAGCAACATACACGTATTAGGCACTTGAAATGTGGCTGATCTAAATTGAGATGTGTGAGGTACACACAGGATTTTGAGACTTAGTATTAATAATTTTAAATCACATCAATTTTATATTAATTACATGTTGAAACATTTTAGATACTTTGTAATTAAGTAATTTATATTATTAAAATTTATTTTGCTTGTTTTTCTTCTGCTGTGTTGAAGAAACTTAAAAATGCAAGTGTTTGCGTTTGTGACTCACATTGTAATCCTATTGGACAGCCCAAGCCTAGAGTTCACATCTTAGATTTAGCCCTTTCCTTACAGCTGATCAGCTGCATCTAACACACCAGCCTTTCCCCATGATTGTCACTCACTAATTTGTAGTTACCAACCTTTACACCTTTACCTTGAGAGAACATGATGAGAGGTGACAGAACACTATGGAAGATATTTGCTTAAGATTTTCCTATACGCATGGGAGGATGTCTGTGACTGTACTGATTTCAGAAAATTTCATCACAAGGCACTGGTTCCAAATCCTGAGGAACAGACTTTGAAAAGTAAATGTCTATGCTGATAAGTGACATCACAGTTGGGCAAAGGAATATGTGCTAATGAACCATGCAAAGCTCCAGTCACTAAAATTGGGGGTTTACAGATGTATTTTTATGAATCCTTATTTACCATGAACATTTAGATGGTAATTGGAGCACAATTCGTCTGTTAAAATAGTTATTTCAGCTTTCCCCTGACCATCGTAATCTTCTGGTAATCCCTCTTTTGGCCTTCCCCAGCTGTCTGTCCCTTGTTCAGCAAGAGGCCAGCTTCCCCTTTGCTGCTGTGAGTGAAGGCTGAGCCTTAATGTGTGGCCACTTACATAGCTTCTCAGCTTTCTAGTTGCAAAAGAAGCCCGATCATTTTATATGAGCACCGGCTTCTCCAAGAGTGGATAAGCAGCTCTGTCCACTTCCAGAGCAGATGCTCCACTAGCAATGATGACATATATAAATAATTTCCAGTTACTTGAGGACTCAGTACATGCCAGGAACTGTGCTAAATGTGTTACCAATGCTAGCCCATTTAATCCCCACAACAAGTATGAGATAGGTTCCATTAATATAATCAATTTATAAATAAGACAACTGAGGTTCGGAGAGGGGAAAAAAAGCTCCAGAGTCATCCAGTTTGAGCACCTAATGGGACCAGGATTTACATGCAAGTGTGTGGAGTACAGAGCTTATACTCTGAACTGTCATGCCAGACTGCCTCCCTTGACTAGAATTCCTATGTGTTGACTTTGAGACAGTATCATCCAAATATTCCATTGGCAGCTGGATAAAGCTGCTTGCAGCAGGAAAGGCAAATTCTCCTGAGAGGGAGATGACCGTTGTACTCAAGAGGAGACTAAGTTGTCTTCCTGAGTTCCTTGTGCCCCTGGGGCTCAAAGAGGAGACTGTGATTATTTAAGTTGAGAATTCACTCTGTTCAAAATAAAATTCTTATGGATAGAGTTTTCTCACTATTTTTAGTTCAATTCAGTTTTTTTATGGGAAGTTTAATCTAATTTAATTCAATTATATGAAATGTTAGTAAAAGATGTTCTGGAAGTTAGAATGGAACATATGACCCAAGGGAGGTGGGTAAGTCAGGAATAAAATGTCTGGTTGTGAGGGCTTTTAAACACTGAGTTGGTTTGTTTAATTGTGAAAAAAAAAAACAAAAAACAAACCAGGGTCAGTTAAATTTGTGTCTTCCAGAGTAGCTGAGGTGTGATATTCTCCAAAGAGGGGTTCACTTTTCCTTGTGATTTTTATTCTTAATAAACTTATTCAAACTATTGTGTCAGTTTAGATTTTTTTGAGTTGTGGACACGAAATGAAGATTAGGCTTTTTACATGTTTGATCTTGAGAAAAAACTATGCAGAGTAAAGGGGACAGATGCAGTGATGGCCGGTAAAAGCCTCCAGCTGGTGACATAGGCCTGACATCTAGGAAAGGAATGGGCGATGGGAAGAGTATTGAGCAGAAAAGCCTTGGGTGCCAGTGCTGTTCTGAGGAAGTCTTAGGCTGGTGGGGAGTCTTTAAGCAGTTCCCTATTAGAGAAATTACACATGGCAGAAAGGGCCGGCCTGACTCTGCTGCCTCTTCTGTGCTTAATCATTGCCTGGGTGTAGGACAGGGGTTAGAGGGAGGGGCTGGGGTAGTGAGCCATAGTGAGTCTGGAGGTACAATGACCATCAGGCAGCTCTGCTTCTAACAGCAGGTTGTCTTATCAGAGTGCATTGTCTATAAAATTCCCCTCCTTTCTAGATGTTGTATTCAACGGCGGTCTTTCCTTTTGGAGTCTGGTAAAGCTGCTAGTTTTGAATTTAACATTTTTGGCATATATGTGTGTATTGTGTGTTTTCATGTATGCTTGTTTGTGGGTAAATGCCAGTGCATGTTTGTGTGCGCTCGCATGTGTGTTGGAAGTCAGAGGTTGACATCAGGTGTCTTCCTTAACTGCTCTCCAGCCTGTCTATCTCTCCTTGAACCTAAGGCTCATCAGTTCAGCCACTCTGGCTAGCCAGCTTGTTGGGAGATTCCCTGTCTTCACCTCCAGCAAGGATGCTAAGATTATAGGCAAGCCGCAGTCACACGGACCCGACTTTTAAGTAGTTTCTGGGGAGCCAAAGTCTGTCTCTCTGTAAGAGCTTTACCCACTTAGCCATTTCCCTGCTCCTAAAAAATTTTAAAGGCTTCAAATTTCTATGTAGATGAGAATAGAAATAACATGATTATCTAGAGCTCTCATTATTATTATTATCTATAGCTCTCATTTTCATTTTCCCCTAAACCTTGATAATCTGATTAATTTTGTCACTTGAATATATTTAAATGAGCCCTTTCTTTTTCTTTAAGCTATTAAATTGACTCAGCTTCCTTACCCTCATCTCCTTGGGTTATTTTAGTAGCTTTCTATCTGTTCTTTCTGTCTATAATCTTGTCACCGTTTAGTTTACCTTCCCCCACAGTTACTAAATGCAAATCTACTAAAGAGACCTCCAGTGACTCATGGGCAGTGAAAACATGGGTGCCATATCCTCAGCATAGCATCTGATGCTTTAATGATCGTACTTTAATCCACCTTGATGACTTTTATCTCTTTTATTCCCCACACCTCCGTTTCTCTTCTTCCAGTGTTGTGGAAATAATTACAGTTCTGCACTCTACTTGCCTGAGTAAACTTCATTCATAGAATATAGAATATATTCTGTTTTTATGCTTCCACAATTTCATATATGTATAATATATACATATACTTTGAAAATACTTCCCATTATCCTTTCTTATCCCCTTTCTGCTCCCTCTGAGCTTTCTTCTTCACAAACAGCAGTCCCCCCTCTCCTCTCTCTCTCTCTCTCTCTCTCTCTCTCTCACTCTCTCTCGCTCTTGCTCTCCCTCTTGCTCTCACTCTCTCACTCTTGCTCTCCCTCTCCTCCTCCCCTCCCCCTCCTCCTCGAGTTGCATTCAGGAGCACAGGTCTGGGATTATGTGTACTAGAGGAGGGACAACTTCCCAGTAGCTACACTGCTGGGGAATATGACTCCCTTTCCTCAGGTAAGCATTAATTACCTACATCCTTCATAGGGTGTTGATGGCTCTAGTCTTATGCAGGTCCTGTGCAGGTAGCTACTCCTACTGTAAGTTCATGAGTGCAACAGCCACGTATGTCCTGAAGACAATGTCTCGCAGGACTCCTTCTCATCCTCTAGCTCTTAGATTTTTTTTCTGTTCCCTCTCCACAGTATTCTTTGAACTTTGGAGGTCGTGATATGAATGTTATGTTTAGAACACAGCATGCAATGGTCACTCATTCTCAGCACTTTGCCCAGTTCACTTTGCTCAGTTATGAGTCTGCATTAACCATTGCCTGCCCACTGCAAAACAAGTTTTTCTGACCAAGGCTAAGAGCAATACTAATACAAGGCACTTTGACACCATGTCCATTTAGCAAAGCAGCAATAGGAATGTTCCCTCTTGGGAACTTCCGAACCACAGACTTTTGACCAGTTTTATAGTTCTTGGTACGAATTCCTCCTTGGAGCAAGCCCAACATCCAATAGGAAAGTGGTTGGTTATTCCCACTGAAGTCCTACTACTGTTGCACCAGTGTGCACATTTTGCCTGGAAGATTCATATTGTAGCTTGCAGTTCATAGCTGTGTAAGACCATTCATATATTTTTTCCCTCAGTAGCCTGCATGCTCCTTCCAACACTATAAAAGCTAGCTAGCAGGGAAGAAACTCAACAGAGTTCTCAAAAGAAGAAATATTAATGGCTACTAAATAATTTTTAAAAGTGTTCATTATCCTTAGCCACCAAGAACATTAATACAGCTTTGAGGTTCTCTCACTACACTCAGAATGGCTGTATCATCTAGAAAATGAGGCTATCTTTTTTTGTACACCTGACATACTAAATATTTGATCTTCCACCACATCCTCTTTGCGCATTTT
This sequence comes from Nannospalax galili, assembly GCF_000622305.1. Classification (NCBI taxonomy): domain Eukaryota; kingdom Metazoa; phylum Chordata; class Mammalia; order Rodentia; family Spalacidae; genus Nannospalax; species Nannospalax galili. The sequence continues at coordinate 1,046,971 of NW_008337059.1, forward strand.
CCTGATTTTCGGTCAGAATCAATCAGTTTGTCTTTTGTACTTTGCTGCATAACCTACCAGTTTACAGTACAGTGATTTGTACTCTTCCTCAAAGACCCAGACTGTGTCTTGCTTTGCTTTATAACTTTTGCACCCAGCGCAGTACTTGGTCCATGAGAATATTCTCGATAAATAATGATTGAACTAAATGAAAATTAAGTTGCACTTTTTATGTTTCTGAAAAATAGCTACCACGGAGTCTTTTGAACAAATAGTTGTGTGCAGGACTTAAATGAAAATGTACTCAAAGAGGCATCACTTTCAATACTCACTAAATGACTTTGCTGTTGATGTTTGCATCTTAATTCACATGTGTATATGTAATGTGATGATGCCATGGATAAGAACTGAAGGCCTATCTTGCAAAAATTCTGTTGAACTAGTATCATTTTCTTTTCTATTTAACCCATACCTGAAAAGTCAAATTGTATTGAATCTTCAGAAAAACGTTTCTAGTGATGTGTGACCGCCCTTCATTCAAATTCTCTGTGGATTTTGCCATCACAAAGAATAACAAAGAAATGAAACTTTCTTGCCAGATACCTATTAGTGTCTCCTTTACAAGTGTTTCTAGGTATTTACTATTCCTTTATTTATTCATTTACTGTTCAACTTACAGTGAGAAATAAAAAAAGTCATGAGAAAATTCTAATAGTAGTTGTAAGAGCAGGTGTCAGTTATTGAATGTCCATGGTAACATTGAATTAGGTGACTTAATCTTCTTAATAGCTCTCTGGGAGACAAAACATTTTTTTTCCTTTTTAAGGATGAAAAATTCAATGCTTCAAGAAGCTAAATGGGAAAGCGAGGATTTGAGGGCATGACTAGTGTTTTGGAACAGCTGATTTCAGAATCGTTCTCACCTCCTTATCCTTCTCACCTACTTACCACAGATTCCTAATATAATTTATACTTCTGAGTTCTCTCCATTCAATACAGGAATCTGATAAAGCTTCTAAATTAGATGACAACATAGAAGTAAAACTCTGGGATCACTGTCCTATTTATTGAATGCCTAACATAAATCTGGGACCATTGTAGTTTAGGTCTTTCTAATTTTGCCCTTATGGATTTTTCTTTTCAATAAAAAAATGCTAGTGGTTCTTCCTGAAATCCTTAAAATTGTCAATAGATGACTAACTGAACTTGGGTTGGGACAGTTTCTACATTTAAATTGACAGTAATAAAATAATCTAGGGTAGATCTTTTTGTATGACATTTATAAATAACTTCCTTCTTCCCTACTTTTCCCACCAAAATACCAAGAATCAAAGCCTGTCATAACCTGTAATAGTTGCCAATTCACCATGAAAACCTTTATTTTGTTTTTAATAAAGACGGACCACAATGTAGCTCAAGGGAAACCAGTCAGACCCAGAGCAGCCTTGTTTCCTCCCAGTGGGAGGCATGTGAGGAGCAAATGATTGATTATGAGGAGGGATGCTGTGGAGCTACTCATGGTAACACTGACCAGGAAAGGGCTGGTTGAGGGAAAATTTGGAAGAGAGCAGCTGAGGCTGGGCTCTGTGTAGAGGCATAGTCCAGGCCTGTGTGTTAAGGTTAATCAGAACGGATGATCTGATTATCTGCTACAATGTAAACATCCTTCAAATTTAATCATTCTATTTATGCTGATAGAAATCAAGAAACAAACTTTGTTCTGTTATTTGGAATAAATCTGTACAGACTGTGAGCAGAACCAGACACTGTTTGAAATTTTGTGAGAAGCCAGGAGTAGGCAATGAATGTGATAACTTTTCCTTTTTAAAAAACACTTGATTTTATCAGCTTGTTTATTTGTCTGTCACACTAAGAACTCAAAACAAAAAATTAACTTGCGTAGACTGATATTTGAGAAATGTGCTTCTGGCATCTAAGAAACAAGAGACTCATATATCAATTTTCTGCTCTTTAAAATGTAGTAATAAACTAGTTCTTTGAAAATCACCTCACTGGTTTTCAAATAGTATGTGACAGTGGACAGATTTATAGCAAGGGGCAGACATTGTCCATTTAACAAATTGCTCCTTTGCACCATTTCATGCCCTCTGCAGATAAATCAAAACCAATTTGTTACATTCTCAAAATGTATTTCCATTAAGTGATTAAACAAAGCAAATAATTTCGGCACACAGCTCCCTAATTTTCAACTGTCAGTGGAAGAATACTGGTTAGGCCTCCGAAAAACCTAGATGCTTTTGGAGCTGGAGCAGAACTGGTTAAATCTTATTCTGCCTTCCAACAGGGAGCTAAAAGTAATTGCAAAATATTTCGTCCCCCTTGGCTCTGCGTGTAGATTTAAAATTAAATTGGTTCTGGTTAGTAAGCTAGAACGGGGCAACTAAATTGAATTTTCTGAGGAATGTTGTGAATCCTATGTGAAAATAAAGAAACACTCAAAGTCTGTGTGTTTTTTGCTCTCCTTTCTTTGTGCTCCGTCTCTCCTGACCGTTGCGCTGTTTCCATGCTCTTTTCTGTTAGGGAGGAGAACCTCAATTTTATGCGCATTTCTACCTTTTCAGTCATAGTTCTCTGAAAATTCAATCCCTCCTTTTGGTCCCCCTTTTCAAATTCTCTTTCCTCAACAGCAAATTGCTCCTTTTCTCTTTTCATTTACATACTTTCCATGATATAGTATAAATGTAAGCATTTTATCAACTTTGCACAGAGGAAAAACAAGAGTCTTGGATATGTAAAGTTTTAGGCCACTATGTTATCAAAGTACATTTATACACTTTGGATAATGTTATGTTGAGAGTAGGTAGTGATATAAAACATTCTAGGACTATTCCCGTAGAACTACGTATTTCATTTTCATTTACTCTCTTTTAACATTGTCTTACTGCAAAATTAATGATTACTCGTAGGAAATATAGAAAAATATATAGGACAATATAAAACTATATAAAATATATAGGACAATATAAAACTACATAAAAGTTCGTTGAAATACATTAAAGTATGCAGAAGACAAATTAATCTTCCTATCAAAACAGAGGCCGTTAATGATTTGGCTCCTTCCCTGCCTCTTTCTACTTTGTTTGAGTTTTGTTCATCAAAACATATTACTAACATTGAGATTGTGCATACAGTTTTGTATATTGCTTTGTCTTTGAAATTTTATAGTAGATTTTTAAAAATTTTATATTGAATAAGGACCTGGCCTTAGGGTGAAGCCCAACCCACACCCCTCTGCTTCAGTTCTCTGACTGAATATTTAGTTAGCAGGGCATCTGGACTGTGACAAAGTTGAATAAAGTTTGGCAGCAGATGGATGTCCATCTTCAGTTTTTCTCTGCCCTTAAGCATAGAAGGCAGGTATTTAAATGTTACTGTGGTTTGACTTTCTCAGTTTCTATGAGGGTGATTTTTTTTCACAGGACTTGGGTAACTTTTCCTATTAAACATTATGTATGTAAGAAGATACCGGATCAGTCATACATCTGATGTTATAGAAAGTTACTAAGTATGACTGTCCTGGATTAAGATCTTTTCTGTTTGGCCTTTAGGCAACACATTGCAACAATCTTACTTATTATTTTGTTTCCTTCCAGCAACACAAATACCCAAATAGAGTCAAAATTTTGTGGGGTTAAGAAAACCATGGTGGTTTTTGTTTTGCTTTGACTCTTATTTTGTTGAAGAAATTGTAGCAGTTTTTGTACCACTTAAATACTCCATTTCCACCTTCTAAAATTTCATTTCCTTAAGTGATCTTAAGGGGAAGCAGCAAAACAAAACAAAAGAAAACCATAGGCGTTTACTTTATTCCCCTAAATTTAAATTTGTAAATTCAAGTTGCATTAGGCATTCAGTTGGTACTTTGCTTTTATGAAAGAATCTTTCCTCTAATTTTGTTATTAAATGCTGCCTTTCAAGAAATCTGTTTAAAATATTGAAAAATTACTTATTATTTGTGTGGGGGGGAGGGGTGAAGAGGGAGCACATGCTATGTGGAGAAGTCAGGGGACAACTTGCAGGAATTGGTTCTTGCCTTCATTTATGTGGGTCCCTGGGATCCAGATCTTCTTATCAGGCTTGACAGCAAGTGCCTTTACTGGCTGAGCCGTCTTGCTGGCCCTGTTTAAAAAATTTTGAAGATATATGTTAAGTCCTATCTGGTCAAGCATTTGTACCCAAATGTCCCTCATTGCAAGTTTACCCACTGGAAGTCTAGTCAGCATGCAATCCAGTTGCGGGGGGAGGGGTGCAGATGGGAGAGGAGGGATCTAAATTTGGTTAAGATCTATTACATGAAATGCACAAAAACAATAAAATATTTTAAATTTTTTGAAGACAATGTCAGATGTCCCCAGTGTGAGATTAATTTGATTCTGATTCAGACATCTCCAGGTCTTGGTGCTCAGTAAGTGGCCTACATCCCTGAGCATTTGCCGTGGCATGTGAGCTGCTCATTTGGCAGCTTTTAGAGCAGTTTTTCTCACAGATGAAATGTCTTTAGATTGCTGTTCCCTGGGCTTTCAGAGAGAGTTCCAAGGATAGGAATATGTCAGTCTTCTTTTGAGGCCATTTCTTTTTCCAAATGTTGTTGGACCCTGCTTTGGCTTCACTGCAAACTCACTGAAGATGTTTCATGGGAATTTGCATACAACTTAATTTACTTTATGAAGAATAGTTTACAATGCCTCCTGTCCTACAATGAACTTCAAGAAAATCTTCCATTAAAGAAATGCCTTTCCTTTTGTCTACATCTTCCTCAAAACACATATCCAATTAGTATGCAAATTCTATTGATGACTTTTACCTTCTAAGTTCCCCCTTGAATCTGCCTCCTTACCATCAATGCCACTGTACATCTAATTCATTTGTTACTAACATCAGTCACCTAATATGTAGCCAGATGATATAAGACATGTTATCAGCCTCAAGGCATCACTACACAGCCAGCCCAGTAGCAGGGAATTTAATAGCTGCCACAGGCTGTGGCACCATGGAGGTGCATGAGACTTTAAGCAAATGAAGCTGAAGCTCAGGATGCAGTTGAGCAGTGCCACCTGTAGAGAGAGTTGAGAGTTCAAGGCCAAGGAGGTAGACGATGGTCACGCTGAGATCCCAAGCTGTCACAGCACTGAAATGGAGGAGAGCCCTAAGATGACCATCCTCCAGACTGACTTTCAGCAGGGCAAGGACGAAGTCTTAGACAAACCTTTTGGACTTCGTAACACTTGGCCAAAAATACATGAAAATACCCTATAAATAGGCCTGAAAAGCAGCACCCCTTCCCTAGGTTGGCATTGTAGATGCCTTCGTAGATCAGGAGGCTTTAGGAAGCTCCAGTTCAGTTCTTAAGAAAGGCATTAAGTTGTTTCTGCATTCTATATGGTAGATCTCTTTGCTCTCTGGGGAGCAGCAAATCTAGCTTTTTTTTTTTTGGTGAAGACTTAGTACTTATCCAAAG
>NW_008337059.1:1052532-1055891 GCF_000622305.1 Nannospalax galili
CTTCATATTTTTAAGAACTTTTATGAGTATGGATTGTCTATGTCCCTATCACATTTAGCTCAAACAACATATGTATTGATGTTTATTTTTTCTTGGACTTAGCAGGAAAAATTATCTGAAGAAATAAAATGGTTGAACCATTTTTCTCTTGTGCTCTCTTGAAGAGCAGGGACTTGATGACAACGTGGTAAGTAGCTGTCTTTGACATGCATGAAGCATGGCAGCCTTATAACCATCCACACGGCTAAGTAGAACGATGATTCTAGTACACTTGTAGCAGCTTCGGTTTCTCTTAATAAAAATGAGGCAGTGATAGAATTCAAGAAATTGTTACACATTATTGTTTGGTAAACTGATACTCAATTTAAAAGTAATGCTGTATTGTCATGCAACAAAACAAAACAGCCTACATTATCATAGTCTTATAATAACAACCCTATGCAAGCAATTATTATCTTAGAGGAAGAGGATTGCTTGGTTTTAATTTATTACAGCCAAACAACTTGTAAGTAACACAGCCAAGTTTTTAACTTGTGTCTATCTGGCTCCAAAATGACACCATTCATTGCCTGTAATATTTGCAATAGCCTTTACATTGGCCTACAATTCCATCCCATTTCTAAGTCTTTCCAATCCTTTTTTGTAGTACTACTATGTGAATACTAATAGGCATAAATATATGTGCCCACTATTGCCAAATCAATGCAATCTAGACTTACTCACTTATTTCAATCTGATTCCAACTGGACCCTTTACCTCTGACTACTTGCCTGCCCATTGCCTACCTTTCTACCTCCCGGATCCTTATGCTGAGGCTGCACCAAACTTGTTGGAATTATCTGAATTTTTAATGTCTCTGTGCTATTTAGGTTGCCTAGAACACATCCACCTGCCAATTTTGGTCTGCGAACCCCTGATCATCTTCCTAAACCCAGTTCTAGTGTTTCTTCCTTTACGAGGCTTTCTCCATGAGAACTGGTAACTCTGAGCCCTGCCCTTCTGTTTACACATGGAAAGAGCCTTAATCATGCATGTGTCTATTCTCCTTCACAGTCCTTAAAGACGTTAAGACCCAGAGTCAAAATATAATCTTTCTACTTTTTTTCTCAGCTCCCAATAGTCTTAAACTAGGCTCTAATTAATGCGCTGTTTCTAGAAAACTTGAAACGACATCATGTCTTAGTCAAATAAATACAATTCAAGGACTACAATATTTGTTAAAGTCCTCTTTCCCTTCCAAACTACTTCTCATCTCTGCTGGGTACTTTATCCTCTTTACCTCTCAGGTCTTTCTTGGCTAAGCTCTCTTTTTCTTTGGGCTTAATTCTGTATTCCTTTCCAAATTTCTATGTTGTGCATTGTGGACACAAAGATAATTTTATGACAGAGATAGAAACTTCTTTTCTTTAGATGCAGGGGTGGTCAGCTGAAGCTGAACAAGCAAAATCTCTCAGTTACGTGAGACTTTAGAGGAAGACTCCACATCCTCATGCCTTACTTACTATCTCTAATTTTTTTTCAGTCTTCTCTATAGTTTTTCTTGAATTTGGTATTGTGGAGAGGTAATAACTGGATCAGTTGACCTTAGTTCAAGGCAACTATTCTGGATTGTTCTGAGCCTTAAATTAGTTATGTGATATAAAAGTATAACTATGAATACATGCTCAGTACTTGCCACTTGAAAATGCCACTGATTCAAGATGAGGTTTTGGGTTAAGGAAGAAGATTCATTCAAAAATCTTGAAAACCAAAGAGGATGGATACCATCACAAACAAAGGCAATCCTGGTTATGTTTCCGGCTGATGGCATGTATAAGGAGTTGGGGGGAGATAAATTAGGTAGGCACGCACCAGGGTAGTTTCAAACGTCAGGTATTCTGCTTTTCTGATGGGGGCTACTGTTATTTGTAGATTACTAGATGTTCTGGATTCTGTAAGTCTAAAGAAACATTCCTTGAATGGACTAAGAAAGAAGGGCTTTAGCCTGCCTGTGATTGTGAGATGTTCAAAGACAGACAATGAGGAGTAGTCAGTTCAAGGGTCCTCCAAAGCAGAACCTTTGCTGTGTGGGCCATCAGCTCCCTCTCTGCATGCAAGTTTCTCTCTCAGGTTGCTCTTGTGCTCTCTGCTTCTTGGAAGTGTGCTGAGCCCCCAGTGCCTCTGGCTGAAATTCTGTTGTGCTTGGTAACATTGGTTTCTGGAATTTGAGCCCGTCTTTTAAAGACAGGTTAAAGACGGCGTTCAATTTGGGCCTGAAGAGATGAGTGTGACGTGCATGAAGATTTTCATTTCTCCATTCCCTTCGTCCTTTTCCTCTGTTCTCACCAGGAATATCGGATATTCTGTGCAGATGGCTGATAAAGTAAAAGTGATCTGATTTAACCACTTTTAGGAACCAGGAAGTCAAGTGGCAAGAAAATAATTTTTAATTCTTTCGACATTGCATGTTATTTCAATACTACTGTTCAACTCAACACCTATCTTTCTTTTTACCTATCTTTTACCTTAACAATATCAAAAGAATTGCTCTCTACTCCAGTTTCCTCTTCCTCATTTTCCGGTGTAACTTCCAAGTGTGACCATTGCCCACTGCCTTTACCATTTTCCTGCCCTTGTGCTTTCAATGAATTGCTCAGTGACCCTCCCAACCTCAGTGCTTTTTGATACCTCTTCAGTTTTCTTGTTTTTCTGAGTGTGTTGATATCCAAAACCATCTCAAAATATTTCCCCCTCTTCTACTCAGTAATTTCTAGTCAAATGCTTTCTTAATCTGTCACTGTTAAAAAGAAAGAGGTTTGGAGAAATGGTAGTGGCTTGGAAAAGGAACAGCCTGCTGCAAACCTGCTTTGAGGGTCCCTGTAGGTGATGAGAATCCAGGTCAGAGCAGTCAGTATGAGCTCCGGCAGGGTTCAGAGGGCATGAGGTCTGTGTGGTTCTTCACCACTAGCACTGAGTGTGTCACACGGGCTCAGTGAGTCATGATTCTTATTATGGATTTATTTTTATATTAGTTAATAAACAACTTTCAATATAAAATTGCTACCAACTGAAAATCTTATTCTCTTGGTTGTCTTTGTATGTCTAGTCAAATTTGTTTTATGTCCTATCTTCATTTCTTAGACTAAATCTCTTCAGATCATATTAATGAACTAAATGAAACTGAAGTTTTCGTGTAGTATCTTATGTGGTCCTTGAGAATAGCAAGAGATTGCATACTTGCTATGCAATAAAATCAGTTGAGAATGTTGTATTTTTCTTTCTCATTTTTAAGCCCTTTCTGTCCTACCAATAATTTTTTCAGTGCAAACTATACTGCTGTTCAAAGAAATGCTGTTTTGGAGTGTTTAAAAAAAAAAAAA
>NW_008337059.1:1056015-1082153 GCF_000622305.1 Nannospalax galili
TTAGAAAATGATTTTTTTTAATTGAAACAAAGATTTTTTTAAGAGAAATTTTTACTGATTCAAGAATTTCATACAATTAATTTTGATTATATTCAGACCTCCTCCCCCATCTTCACCCTCACCCTACCACCCCCCAACTCCCAATACCACCCACCCCCAACTTCATGTCTTCTATTACCAAATGAAAAAACCCCATCCATCTTGTATAACACCTCTGAGCTGGGTGCCAGAGAAATCATATCTCATTAGAGTGTCAGTGATCTATAATTCTTTTTTAAAAATTAGGATACAAAAGTTGTCTTTTTCCCAGGGAATAAGAGTAGGCTACATTTTTCCCAGAAGGACTGGGGAGTATGGAAAAACAGAAGCTTTCCCATGGTAGACAAAAGGAGGTAACATTCTCTGGACATAGCTTCTCACCTGCTAGTTGACTTCAGTCAGAGCTGTCATCTACAGCAAGCATGGTGTGTTTGTATTTTTCCTCCTTAATTGAACACTTTACAAGCTGTAAAGCGATACACAGGCAATAAATGATTATAGTTTCTCTGGGCCTGAATTGGGAATTGTCTCTTCTTGCTTTGCCTCCTCTGTCATCTAGGGAGATACGGTCGCTGATTTTTTTAAAATTACATTTTGTTATTAAATATAGCATAGGAAGTGAAAAGTGTGTAAAACACTTGTGAAGTTTAACTAAGGAAACCATGTAAATATATAAATAATATTGCTGGCACTCCAGCAAACCCTGCGTGTCCTTCTGCTGATTTTTCTAAATTTTAACATTGGCTTCTTCGTTTCTGTTAAAACTTTTCTTGACTGGTGATTTAGATTCCTGTGAGAGCCAGAAGCTATGCTGAGGATTTGAGATTATCTGACAGGGAGAAGATGTATCTAAGAAAGGAGCTCTTTCCTTGGAAGCTAGGAAGGCTAATCCCTCACTCGCAGCAGGCAGCAGTCCGTCTTTCATCTTTCTCAGGGCAGTTAGCTGTCTGGTCTGTGGCTAAGTGCTCCTTAACAGCTGGGAGGCATGAACAATGCTGTTGGTCCCGTTCTCCCAGCACTGTTAGACATTTTTATCATTTGTACAATAGCACTATGGTCTCCTTTCAGGAAATCTCACAAAGAATAAAGTCTAAATCAGTGTGAGATAATCATGTAAGAGATAGCTGTATTTAATTTTTCCATATTTTAACAAATTTTAATCCTGATTCATTCACTTAACATGGTATTCTAGACTTTTGCTCATGCCATTAAACATCATCACAAAAATTATTGGAATGGTTGTCTAATATTTTATCACATGGTATGGTTTACTAACATGTCTATAAATGTCATGTTTTCTATTTTTTAATATTTCATAAGTAATTGTAAAGTTTTTTGTCTGTACTTCAGTATATTGACTCCAGCTAAGTTTCTCAAACTGAAGCTATGGAATTAAAAATGTAAGATTCAAAAAATAAAATCTTTTGCCAATTATAGAAGCATTATACATTCCTTAATGAGATTTTGGCACATAAAGGAAAGAAATAAAAAAATTACTGTTAAAAGCTGATGAAGTAGCCAACCCTGAAATGCCAGTACCTTGACACATTAGTCATCTTATTTCTTTCTTAGAAAGCGAGGATCAGACCTCTGAGTCTTCCCTAAGGATCAAAGACACAAGATTCTTCTCTTTGTGGATCCAGCATTTTTGGGTCTCAAAGCCCACCTTGATGTTGCAACTTACTAACAGGAGGGGAATGTTAATAGTTTTATAGATCTAGGTCTGGAACTGAAGTTTATCACTCTTACCCACATTCCATTGACTAAACTCATTATATGACCGAGGGAGCTGCACATAAGGAGGGCTCACAGAAATTTGTCTTTCTAAGCCAGGAAAAAATGAAATGATTTGTATGTACAGCATCAGGTTTTTTCCCATACCACTCACAAACTTGTCTGCCAGAAATAACCCCTATTAAATGCTGATCTAATTCCTGTTAGTCTTTTATATAAATATGTGGAAAATTAAATAAGTAGTAATGACTTTGGATGCACCATTGTATATCTGCTGTGCATTGCCGAATGTTTTAGGAACATTTTATGTTATTAAATATTCTAGATTTATGTGTTTTTGAGGCTATCGATGTACAATGACTTTTTTTCCTTCAAGAAATGTGGAATGTGATACTAATACTGCATGAGAGTGACCTGCGTTCTTCTTTACCACTTCACATGTCGCTTAACTTCTTTGGATCTTGTTTTCCTCATCTATTTACACCGTATATTTTATAAAATTAAATTTTAAGTTAACATATAAAGTAATGGGTTTCATATGGCATTTTTTTGGTCTTTTTGAAACAGAGTCTCCTTGTAGCCTCAGCTGGCCTGGGACTCACAGAGATCTGCCTGCCTCTGCCTCCCGAGTGCTGGGATTAAAGGTGTGCACCACCACACTCGGTTTCTTATGGCATCTCCATACAGATGTGTCATTATACTTTGATCTTATTCATCCCCAGTCCCTATTGCCCTCCCCGTTCCCATTGCTGGCCACTTTCCTTCCCCTGACTGTTCCCCTTCTGCTTTCATGCCGCATGTATTCATTAACATCTATTCCCCCTTTCCTCCTCCCTTAAGAGTCCTCCTTCGCTCTCATGGTCCTCCTTCTACTTTCATGATCTACACATGCATGGACATGTATAGATTCTGCATATGAGTTCTGAGTCTGGCTTACTTTGCTCCACATAATGCTCTCCAGTTTCAACCATTTTCTTGAAAATGTCATGATTTTTTTTTTTTTTTTACAGCTGAATGAAATTCCATTGTGCATATATACCACATTTTCTTTATCCATTTGTTGATGGCTGGTTCCATTTCTTAGCTACTGTGACTAGTGTGGAAATAAACATGGAGAAGCCAGCAGCTCTGTGCTATGCTGATTTAGAGTCCTTCAGGCATATACTCAGGACTGGTATAGCTGAGCCACACTGTACTTCTGATTTTAGTATTTTGAGAAAACTCCATATGTATTTTCATAGTGTCCATACCCATTTACCCTCCCACAAGCAATGAATCCTTGTCAGCACTGGCAGTGATGTGTTTTCCGGATGATAGCCATTCTGACTTTGGTGGGCTGTAATCTCGCATTTTCCTGATAACCAAGGATGCTGAACATTTTTCCAAATAATTATTAACCATTTATATTTCTTTAAAAAATACATATAACAGAGATCCTAGCAGACAGCCTGAGAGGAAGCCTTAGAGAGGGAACTGACACTGATTTTAATCACTCCAACAGCTATCAAAATACCTGAAAGCAAATCCTGAATCATTAACTCTAGAGTCCAGCCTTGGAAGAAAAAAGAAAAATGCGGAGGAACCCAATAGAGGGATGCATTTGGAAGCCCTTGTCAAGAAATTCCAATGGACTCACATATGAACATTTGAAAATTGCTCTGTTCTGACTTTTTTCTAGTTCCCTGTCTAGAACTTGTAATCCTAATTATTCTTGCCTTTACTTCTCCTTCACAATCTCCTATTCATGATCCAAGGACTTTCTTTTCCCCTCAGAGATCACAGTTATACAATTTGGGAGTCTTTTAGATAGACCCATTGAAGGGGTACTCCAATTGCCTCACTCTGATTCCCTGTTCAGCATGGAAGAAGTCAGAGTGGTCTGTGTCTTGATTCCCTATTGGCAATTGGGTAACCTATTCAGGGGACAGTGTGATAAGAATAGGAGGTAGGAATTGGCTAGGCAATTAGGGTAAAAAGACTCCAAAGAAAAGTAGACAGTTTCTTGGCTAAAATTCAAAATGTCTTCGGGCCTCTTAGTAACATACTCCATTCCAAAGGCCAAAATGTCAAAAACATTTGGGAGCTTTTCTCTTTTCCTTAAAAGATTTTAGGGTTACCTCTTCAGAGGGGGGAATGTTGGAGTAGCCAAAAGCCTCATAAAAAGTAAATAAATCAAAGAAGGAGTACATAAAATTATCAGAAAAGGTGATGGGGAGATATGGGAGGAGTTGGAGGGGAGGAAGTGGGCATGGATTTGATCAAAACACCTTATATGCATGTATGAAATTCTCGATAAATTATTTATTTAAAAAAATAAAAAATAGAGCTTTAAGAAATACATGTAACTATGATATTTTAATGTGTACTTTTATTGAATTTTTGTGCATTTCATACATGTCAGTCATATTGAGACCCCACCCCCTCCCCTGTCTGCACCCCTCCATAACCTGCCCACAGATTTCATGTGTTATGTCATATGTTAAGGCCTATTGAGTCAAGTTTGTGTACCCAGATGTCCCTCAGTGCAAAGTTCATCCACTGGAGTCTGTTCAGCCTATTATTCTCTTAAAGAAGATCAACTCTCCCTCACCCAGTAGTGATCAGCTGCCAGTAGTTCCTGGGCTAAGGTTGGGGCCTGATGCCCATTTACCCAGGTCTCTGTTGGGTTTTTGTCTGATTGAGTTTGCATGGGTCTTGTGCAATGTGGCTATAAGTTCATATCAGCAAGTTCTCAGAACCTGGAAGACTCTGTTTCCTGATGGTCATGCACTACCGCTGGCTCTTACAATCTCTCCACCTCCTCTTCTGCAATGATCTCTGAGCCCTGGGTGGGTGAGGTTTAATATTGGAGTCCTGTCCAGGGACGTGCACTCTGCAGTCTCGTATTCTCTATACTTCGGTCAGTTGTGGCTCCTGTGTTCCTCACCCTCTGTTGCGTGAACAAGTTTTATGGGTTGAAAGGGGCGTTGCATTATTTCTAGCTCCTGTTCCACTGTGTTCCACTAGCCTTAAAGTGTACCTTAAGGTGTAGAGGTTCCATTGTAAATGTGCCACTTAGGGTTGGGCATCTCACAGATAGTGACCAGTTGTGGAACTTTGTAATAGTCTCTGTCTGTTGCAAAAAGAGTCTTCTTTGATGAGTGGTGACAGGTATACTTATTTGTAAATATAATGATCCATATTTAGCATACATTAATGAATTACAATTGTCTAGGGATATGACAGAGGCAGGGTTTTCTCTAGGATCTATGACCTCTCTAGTCATGTGTATTTGGCTATGTTTACAGTGCCACCAATGACTTCCCTCCCATTGAGCAGGCTTTAAGTCCATTTGATAGCTGTTGATTACTCCCCAAGATAAAAGTGCCACTATTGCCCAGATATAGTTTGCTGTGCCCATCATTGTTGTGGTTATTGGGCTTTAAAGCTGGGATTGGACATTGATTGATGTTTTCCCTTAGCAGCTTGCATAGTGTCCTCTAAAACTGTGAGAGCTAGTCTTCAGGGAGGAGGCTTCCAGGTCAGTTTCAGCTCCATTGCTCCAAGTCCTGTATCTGAAATTTGTCCTGTCTTCAGCAAAAGGGTCTTTCTTTCAAGATCTAGGAGGTAATCAAAGGCTGTGGCAATAGCCTGTATTTTGGGAGTCTCTTGGACTACACTGACCAACAACTCAAAGGGAGGTTTTTCTTGTCTGGCGCTGTGTTTCTTATTATATAGCCTTCAGCAATACACATACACTCATATACAGATATTGTATGTGTATTTTTCTATCCTCCCTACCTAGTTAAAGTACACCTCCTTTCCCCTTGATAATACCTGTCTCCTAGTATTCCCACCCCCTTGAGCTCCTCCTTCCCTTTTACTTCCATGGTTTCTTGTATATCCTTTCCTTTTCTCTTCCCAGTTAAATATTCCCATTTTCCCCACATCCCCCTTGGTAACATCTGCTGTTACCACCCCCCTCTCGTGGGTTCTTTCTACCTTCCTGGCTCCTGTGATTGTATCAGGATATATACTCACATAGAAAGATTTGGTGCTAAGATCCACAAATGAGAGAGAACATATGTCGCTTGTTTTTCTGAGTCTGTGCTACTTCACTTAGTTTAGCAGTTTCTAGGTCCATCCATTTACCTGCAAATTTCATGATTTGTCTTTCTTCACCATTGAGTAGAATTCCATTTCACAATCTGAAGGTCATTTTTTCACTTTGGTGGTTGTTTCCGTTGCTGTGCAGCTTTTAAATTTCATATAAACCCATTTGTCACTTCTCAGGATTGTTTCCTGTGTTATTGAAGTTCTTTGCAGGTGATGCTTGCATATGCCTATATCTTGAAGTGTTTTCCTGTTTGGCTCAAATAATTTCAAAGTTTCTAGTCTTACTTTAAGGTCCTCAGTCCGTTTCGGATTTCTTTCTGTGCAAGATGAGCGATAGGGATCTGTTTTCATTCTTCAACATGCTGCTATTCAGTTTTCCTACACTGTGTGTTATGCCAATGCTGTCTTTTATTACAGTGTATATTTTTGACATTATTATTGTGTGTTATTGTTGTGGGTTTGTTTTTGTGTCCTTAATTGTCTCCCATTGGTATACATGTCTGTTTTGTGCCGGTATCATATGGTTTTTGCTCCTCTGGCTCTGTAGAATAATTTGAGATAAGGTACTGTGATAGTTACACCATTCCTTTACTGCTGAGGATTGATTTAGCTATATGGTTTTGTGTATCCAGTGAATTTTAGGATAGTTTTTTGCACAATGTCATTGGAATTTTGATGGGGATTGCACTGAATCTGCAGATCGCTTTCAGTAATATAGCCATTTTCACAATATTAATTTTCCAATCCATGAGCATTGCGAAGTCTTCTTGGACTTATTTCTCTGTGTCTTAATGTTTTAATTATAGGCATCTTTTACCTCTTTTGCTAGTTTATTACTTGTTTTTTAAAGCTGCTTTGAAAATTTAGGAAGAGATGGAACATAAGGACATAGTAAAGGTTATATATGATAAACCTATAGTCAATATTATGCTAAATGGGGAAACACTAAGAATATTTCCTTTAAAATAATGCAAAAGACAAGGATGCCCAGGCTCACTGCTTTTATTCAATATAGTGCTTGAAGTCTTAGAGCAGTAAGACAAGAGAAAGAAAAGGCTATAAAGAGGAAAGAAGGATGTCAAAGCCTCCTTATTTGCGGATATTTTCTTTTTTAAAATTTTATTTATTATTTTTATTTTATGTGTATGAATGTATTGCCTGCATGTAGGTAAGTGCACCCGTGTCATGCAATGCCCACGGAGGACAGAAGAGGCCATCGGATGCTCTGGAACTGGAGTTACAGACAGTCGTTAGCTGCTATATGGGTACTGGGATACGAACCTGGGTCTTCTGCGAGAACAACCAGTGTTCTTAACTGCTGAGCCATCTCTCCAGCCCCACAAATATTTTCTTATACTTATAGAAACTAAAGACTCCTCAGGAAACTCTTAGACTCAGTAAACATTTTCAGCAAAGCAGTGGGATGCAAAGTCAACACACAGAAGTCAGTAGCCATTCTGTATCCTTTTTAAACATAGATTTTTAAGTTGAGAGTTATGTATATTTCATAACATGGGTTTACAAATATCTAAACAATATACTAACATGAAAACCAAATTATAATTCTATTGCCTTAGTCTGGCAATGTGTGTATGTTAAACACAACCTCTAGAGCTTCACTTCTGGTAAGTTTTATGTTGTGGCTTGCATGTACAATGTTCCTCATAGGATCATGTATTTCAACACTGATGCCCAAGTGGAGTCTTATGGAACCTTTAGGGGGTGGAGCCTTACAAAGGGAAGTGAGCCTGGTCTCACATCCTGTCTTCCTCCTGCTCTTGACTACCCCACACTCTAGTACCTTGTCTTCCTGTCATGGTGCACTATGTTTCTTTTTAAAAAGCCAAAGTAACCCCTGTCTCTTAAGTTGGTTTTGTCAAGTATGTTTTCACAGCAGCCAGAAAAAATAGATAGTATGTTATATTAATCATTTGAAGAAAAAAACTACAACTTCTCAAAATCCAACTTCTCAACAGTTCTATGTTGATTGTTCACATTGCTGGCACCTCTGTAACCCCATTCATTCAATCTATAGTCACTTTCTGTATGGTCTGCTTGCCTCTGGTCTTTTATCCCTTTTGTATCGTATAAACAGGATTATGAACTAAATCTGGCATGCTACCTGTTTTTGTTTTACTCAAAGAATGGATTTTACATTTTTAAAAGGTTGTTAGCTCTCAATATGGAGTATTTTAGCCAATCAGTCTATGGAAAAAAATCCTTCACAGAAATGATAAAGGTGTATGATGTAATGGGATGAACACTAAACTTAGACTTGGGCAGTTTCAGGTTCTAGTCTTCATGCAACCGTCTGCTATTTTATCATTCTGAAGGAAAGTGAAATAGTATCTTTAAGTTCTTGTTCTACATTATAACATTCAAAGTTACTTAAAATTCCTGTATATAGGAAATGTTTAAAAATATATGTATATTAAATATATATACACATACATATACATATATGCACACATCTTCAAAAGCATCTAAGAAAAAATCCAAACCTTTTATTCACCTCTCTCTTTATACACACACATATATATATACACACATATGTGTGTAAACATAGATATATTTGCAATTATCTCCAATCAGTAATACATTGTGGATATCTTAACATGTTAGTGCATGAAACATTACAGTTATAAAAGTGGCAACACAGGACCTTGGGAGATGGTGCAGTGGGCATAATGCTTGATGTGCAAGTGTGAGGACCTCAATTTGGATCTCCAGCACCCCTGTAAAAATATCAACCTGCTGAAGTGGCCAGGTAGCACATTTCCATAGCGCCAGCCAGTGCTAGCAGTGGAAATAGGAAGATCCTAGGCATTCATTGACCAGCCAGTTCAGCTGGAACAGCTAGTTCCAGGTTCAATGAGAGACCCTGTCTCAAAAAATAATGTGCAAAAGCAGTTGAAGAAGGCATCAACCTTGGCTTCCACATGCACCATCTAGGTGATTCTCTCTCTCTCTCTCTCTCTCTCTCTCTCTCTCTCTCTCCTCTCGCCCTCTCCTCCCCTCTCTTCCTCTCTCCCTCTCCCTCTCTCTCCCTCTCTCCCTCTCCCTCTCCCCAGTAATGCATTAACCCTGTGGTTATGTGCCCTGGCAAATGCAAAATGTGTTCCTATGCCTTTAAATGAAAAATTTTGCATAACTTGATCTAAGACAGTCTCTGGGCTTTATAAAGGATGGCATTAAGTTTTTCCATATGGTTGAACTTTGTTCTTTCTTTTTCAAAGACAACTTCCTTAAACATGCCAGCTTATTCTTGATGTTGTTCATGTTATTCTGTCTTGCTTGAATGACCTGCTGTATTTCCTCACAGCTATCCTGATACTAAAAGTTCTCTAATATTCATCTGTATCTAAAGGTTATTTTCTCCTGGTAACCTTCACATCCTGTTTCCTAAGCCTAATTTAGTCTGTTTTCAAAATTCTTATTTTCTTTTGGATTTGTTAATTTTTGTTTTATGTGTATGAGTGTTATGCCTGCGTGTGAGTGCAGCCATGTTCTGCAATGCCTGTGGAGGACAGAAGAGGACATTGAATCCCCTGGAACTGGAGTTACGAGTGGTTGTTAGCCACCATTTAGGTGCTGGGACTCAAACCTGGGTCCTCTGCAAGAGCAGCCAAAGCTCTTAACTGCTAAGTCATCTCCCCATCCCCTAGAACTCCTATTTTTGATCTTTATTTTCCAGACATATATGGCTTGGGTAAGGAATTGCCTATAAGGATGCTATTTCTGTTCTCCTGTTTTCCCAAATCACTTCACTCAAATATGCTTCTTATAAATCACACTGTCTAGCTCTCAAAACCATAGAACATTCTGAAAAAATGTATTCCATTCAATAAAAAGTATACAATCCTAGATTTTAATTGATAAATAGAGCCTCAGGCAATCGTTTAGTTTTTCTGAGTGCCTTCAGGGGGACAAAAAAGGACATCATTATCTTTGGCACAATAATCCATGCTCCCAAAACATTCCGTAATTTGTCCAAATTAAATTGTTTTACTTGTCTGGATTAAGGAGATTCTTTCATCTTCTTAAATTATAACACAGTATAAAACATACACACACACACACACACACACACACACACACACGGTAATTTAGATTTGAGGCAGGAGGACTGGGTTTTAGACCTGACTTCATCACTTCTGAACTCTGTAACTCTAGACAAATTACTATATCATTGTGAGCCTTAATTTTTGTGACCTGTTAAATGAACACAAAATAATACTTCCTCACAGCATTATTGTGAGGATTAAATAAGATGAAAAATTTAACAGAACTCATAAAATAAACTCGTCATTACTATTATAAATAATCTTAAACCTAATCTTCAAATTGTTCTAATAGTTTGTAACTTTTGGGAAAAATATTCCTTTTGTTTAACACTGTGTTCTTTTAAAAAATAATTACTTTTCTTATTGTTGTGACAAAATAGCTGACAGAAAACAACTTAAGAAAGGAACGGTTTGTTTTGTCTCACAGTGTAAGAAGGGCTATAGTCCTTCATAGTGAGAAGTTTGTGGTGGTAGAAACACAATGAGGCAATTGCCCTGCATGGGAGACAGAAAACAGACTGGTATGATTCTGGTACTCAAGTGCTTGCTCCTTTGTCCCTTTTATTCATTTTTGGCCCATATTCAGTGTGAGCCTTTCTTCTTCAGTTGAAACTCTGGAAAGCATCCTCACAGTAATACCCAGAGGTGTGGCTCCTAGGGAATCCTAATTCCAGTCAAGTTGACAGTGACAATTAATTTTACACCTCACACCTTTAAACTTTACTTCACATCATTTGTAAATCATTCAAATTCCAAATTTTACATTTCCTCTAATTTTTCTTTGACACTTTTGACTCCATATTTTTCATGGCTTATTTAACTGTTAAGTGTTTCATTAACCACCAACAAAGAAAGAGCCTGATGTACTGTTTTGTGTCCTAGATTACCTAGAGTCCTATAGTACTACTAAGAATGTATTTCCTTCATAAAGTAACTTCATGGAAATGGTTCCTTTTCTAGGAAGCAAATTCTAAACTGAAAATTGGCTTTGAGGGTATTGCTAGGGTGTACTCTCTGGACAACACTTTTGGGTGAGAAGTAAGGCAGAATTGGACAAAGGGAGATGTTTAGTGTGCCATGCATTCCAAACAAGAGCTCAGTGAATTCTACGAGACGTTGGATCTGTGATGGCTTTTCAGGGTACAGGTGAAAGGCCAGATTTTCAAACCCCACACATTGACTAATCATTGGAATGCAGGCTGCATGACCTTGAAAGAGGTTCTTTTCAGCCAAGAACAATTGCTGGACATAGCTGTCATCAATATTGTCAGCTGGCAACATTTCTTACAGGTGAGGAACCAAGTCTTTCAAAAATGAAAGATCCAGTGGGTGTAGCACAGAATCCATTACAGCTTCTTTTGTACAGTTTTCCATGACTTTCCAAAGAGCATTTTATTATATTGTTTGTAGCAAATATTACTATTTTACTTGACAATTCTTTTTTCATTTATATTCTCCTCTGTTTTCTAAAATGATCGAGAGTGTGTGTATGTGTGTGACCACAACCAAGGAACTCTCATCTCCTTTCCTCTCCTTTTTGAATAAAATATTTATGCTATTTTTAGAAACTCAGTGAGGAAAACCAAGATTCTAATGGTCATCTAAGAGAGAGCTACTGAACTGGCAATGGCAGCTGCTATCTCCATACTGTAGGCTGTGTTGGAGGGGGCATTGGCACCTAACTGAAGTTCTGTGGGTTAGTAAATGAAATGTCTCCCTTTTCACATGTTCAGTTTATTTTTTTCCTTCTCCCTATGTATCAGTTGCTGGAATCCAGTTTGAAGTGCCTGCTAGTTACCATAGTAAGTACCATGTAGGGATAAATGCAAGCATTTAGCCTTATATGTGATGGATGCTGTCTGTGGCCTCTGTTTCCTTCATTTCTCTTATTTATCCAGTTGGGAATTGGCAATAATGTATTAAATGATAAAGTATATGAAAATAGCTTATATTTGTACATCATCAAGTGTGCAACATATATGTGTTTGTGTGTGTGCGTGTTGTCAAAGAATGAGCGAGAAATTGAAATATTAAGTTTCAAACACTGTTATTCGCTCTGCTATATCATACTATTATGTGACATGATGTTTTAAATTGCTTGTTTATCTTTAATGTAGATGATCTGATTATAGGACTAATTTGCTTTTAGCATTTTTAATATTTTATTATTTTATTTGATGTGTATGAGTGTATTATCTACATGTATTGTGTCATGCAATGCCCACAGAAGTCAAAAGAGAGTGTCAAAGCACCTGAAACTGGGGTTATGGACAGTTGTTGGTCACCATGTGGGTGCTGGGAATCAAACCTGAATCCTCTGCAAGAGCAGCCAGTGCTCTTAACCGCTGAGCCATTTCTCCAGCCTGCTTTTGCCATTTTAAATTTCTTGATTTAATCTGTATTTATTGGTCACTTTATTTTTTTTACCTTCAGTGTTTGCTTAAGAATTAGAGAGGTAAAGGAAAATATCGAGAATTACCAAAATCCCCCATTGTGCAGATGACAAATACAGTTAGAAAACGTACTGTTCTTATCTTTATGCCTGTAGCTGCTTTGATCCTCATTTGTAGCAAATCTGAGCTACAGTAGAACCTGGGCTTTAACTTACCCAGGGAAAGAAAATATAATCACCATTTTAAATGAATATATACATATACATATACATATATATATCTATACATCAGCTTTTAAATGAATATGTGATTAATGGGGACATATGTTAGGATTTTAGTTCTCTAAAATTCTCTTTCACCTTCAAAGCTCTGCTTTAGCATTTTCTACCACACTCTGTTCTATTTTCCAGCTGGCTTTTTTTCTGCTCCAAATGTGACCTAATCCTTCCATGTTATCCTCCATTTCCTCGATTTTGAAATCATTATATTTCATCTGTTCATTGTTTTGAAAACTTAAAATGCCATGTTTTATTCTCAGTTACAGAAAACTATAGTTATTAATTTCCTCAACTCTTAGAGTTCATTATTGATTTTATATTATCTGCTTTACATAGAAAGTTAAAGAACAGTTATTTCAAAGTATTGATATGTTACAGTATAATATATACTTCATGAAACATTTTCATAGTCTTGTTTGTGTTTAATTATCACACTGACCTGTGAATTGTGTAGTATTTTCTACATTTACAGTTAAAAAATACTGGGACTCAAGATGCTTAAGTGACTTGCTTGTTCACGATCACAAAGCGGTTTCACTTAAAGCTATTTAATTTACTTACAATTAAAGCAAAGCTGTTCTCACTTAGCATTTTCATTTGCTTCAGTATGAAGCATCCTGACTTATATATTAAGTGTGTGTTTACCTATCTCTTTTCCTTACTAGTCTGCAAACTTTTTGGTGGCCAACAGAAGATCTTATTTGACTTCATATCTTAGATGTTTAATGTCTTAGTATCTAATTTGAAGTGGCCATGCAATATAAATTTGTCAAGTGACAAATTATATCAAGAAAGTCTCACAGATAATTGTAATCTAAGAACAGAAGCGAAATTGAAGCCAAAAAGAAAATCTCAGAAGCAGTTTATAAGAATACATAAGAAAAATTGTAAATATCACTAAAATATCAAGAGAAAAAGTCAGTGAGACTTTCTTAATTACAGTGCTGAAAAGCTATATGAGAGAGAAAAGATTAAGGAGAGATGGAGTAAATTTGTTGCCTTAATTTTAATCTTACAGCCTTCTTGAGATATAATCATATATCATAGATTAACTCACTTAAAGTATATAATTCTTGTGTTGGGGAGACAGTGGCTCTCTGGGTAAACTGATTGCTATACAAGCATGAGGAGCTTTGGATCTCCAGGACTCATGTAAACAGCAGCACACATCTGTAACCCCAATTCTGAGGAGACAGAAGCAGATGTATCTTGGGAGTTTGCTGTTCATTCAGGTTGAGATAGAGGAGAGAGAGAGAGAGAGAGAGAGAGAGAGAGAGAGAGAGAGAGAGAGAGACACTCTCTCAAAAACCACAAAAGAGGGAGAGTGCCCAATAAGATGGAGAGTGATTTGAGAAGATATATAATGTTGACGACTGGCCTCTGAGGACACCCCCCCCAAACACACATCTGCACACATCTTCCTCCACCACATGCAGAAAACAAAAAATTATTCAACTATGTAGCTTTTGGCTTTTTATATGAATCGTTTTCATTTATATAATTATCAATTTTAAAGCATCTTCACTTACTCTATAAAGAAAACTTGCATTCGTTATTACTGCCTCCCTAACCCCCAACCATCTCCTCTGGCCCTATGTGGCCACTAACCTCCTATCTGTCTATAGATTTGCTTATTGTGAGTGTTGCATGTGAATGGAATAAAATAAGATTATTACTTTGTGACATTCTTCATTCACTCAGCATAATGTACACAAATTCCATCCATGTTGCTAGGACATGAATGTGCTTCATTCTTTCAAAAGCTCAATAATATGACCCTGAATGGAAATGTCACATTTTTAATTCATCAACTACTGATAGACATTTCTCTTACCATTATGTTTACGTTTTTATGTAGGAATAAGATTTTGTTTCTCTTGGTTGTATACGCCTAGAATTTTCAGATTACACATTAACTCTTTTTAAATATTTGAGGAAAATTGTCACCCTTATCCATCTGTTCATCCATTATTCCATGTTGATTTTCATACTTTTCCACAAAAGTTGTAAAAATAATTATACTTCAGCCCTAAATGGTTTAACAGACATCTTATTTATTAAAGGCTATAACTGGGTTTTGGGTTAGGTGAGATGGCTCAGCAAGTAAAGGCACTTGTTGCTAAGCCTGAGGACCTGAGTTCCAGCCTCAAGACCCACATGGTGGAAGGAGATGACTGATTTCAACAAGTTGTCCTCTTGCTTCCACTGATATGCCATGGGGATGTACATGTGTATGTATACATGCATGCACTCACACACATATGCATATATGAATGTCGTTTGTATATTGAGATTTTTTAAAATTTCACATAAAGTTTGCATACAATCAGATGTGCAAATAATAAGTATGCATTCTCTGTTCTGGTAAATGAGTACATGTATGTAACTTGTCTTTGGGGTTTAAGTTAGAAAGGACCTAAGAAGTATTAGATAGCCTCTTCAATTTTACAGAAGAATACTGTGTTGTCTAAAAAGTGGAAATAACTTGTTCAAAGTTAGGCAGGAAACAAAATATCTGCTTTGATTTGCATCATCCAAACTTTATTTAATGAGGTTGCTGCAATTCATAGGCAGTAGCCAAACATGGTAATAAGCTCACCTGAGATCTGGATATTGTACACAGACCTAAATAAAGTAGGATTTTATATGCTAAGAAATGAAGTGCCCTTTTGGATCACCTCGAGAAACAGTAAAATCTTGCCAAGGTCATGAGATAGTCTCACTTCCTTATTCAACCAAGCACACTTTATTAATCTATTTTCTGGTTTGTAAAACCATATTAAAGTGCTACCTCCACTAACACTTTGTATTAAATTTCTCTTTTCTAATCCTGTCATCCTTATTGCTGTCTCCTCAAAGTCAGCATTTTGTGATACTGGATTCAGGTTGTAAGACATCTGTAATGCTGAAAGAAATAATAAAAAATAATGATTGTGTGAATTGTGGTCACACTAACAAATTATAGAATTTTCAGGCAAAGTGTTCTGGGAATTAAGATGTCAGCGACTGAATACCTGGTATTGATTAGACTGAGCAAGAAAAATAAGGGAAGCTGATAATAATTGAGCATGTCTCCTGTGCCAGGCATTGTGTGACATGCTTTACACTGATTGTCTCCTTAATCCTCCTAAACTTCACAGTGCTGTTGTTATGAATATTTAACCACTGAGGCAACTGAGGCATAAAAAAGATTAAGTAACTTGCTCAGTTCAGTCATAAATTATATAGCCAGAATTAAATTTTGACCTGTCAGATCCCATGGCCCATCTTGCAACTCTTTTTGTTATGCTGCCTTCAAGATAGGCATCTTTTAATATATTAGACTGTCAAGAAAGATTATGTTGTGGTAGTTCAGAGGACAGAATTTAGATCAGCCATGGCCATTAGAGGGAACTTTATTTAGACTCAGCATGGGACGTTTTTATGACAGAGCTGTCAAGGAATGGGCAAGGCAGCACCGGGGAGCAGCAGCTTCAGACGTAATATCAGTATTTGCATGTAGTCAGAGATTGGGTGTTCTCAGGAATTCCCCCTAAACTAGCGTCATGTGGAAGAACTTTATGAGATAGAACTAATTTACAGTAAGTTATACCCCTTTCAATTGAACAGTCTTGACATATTTATACAATTATATAACCAGTACCACAAACAGGATTTAAAGCATTTCTGTAAGCTCCCAAAGTGCCCTTGTGTGCCTCTTCAACAC
The DNA here is from genome assembly GCF_000622305.1 of Nannospalax galili. Lineage (NCBI taxonomy): Eukaryota > Metazoa > Chordata > Mammalia > Rodentia > Spalacidae > Nannospalax > Nannospalax galili. The sequence goes on from NW_008337059.1 coordinate 1,072,325, forward strand.
AACACTCCATCCCGAGCTCCAGGAAACCTAGTGCAGAAACTTAGTCGAGAGCACTGAGTGACTTTTCTGTAAGTCATATTAGCTTTTCTAGGGCCTCATATGTGTAGAATCATAGTATCTGGCTTTTTGTCTCATCACAGTGATCCCGAGATCCATTCTTTTTAAAATTTTTAATTTATTTTTATTTTTTGTGTATGAGTATTATGCTTGCATGTGTGTAAGTGCACCCTTGTCATGTAGTGCCATTGGAGGACAGAAGAGGGCTTCAGATCCCCTGGAACTGGAGTTATGGATGGTTGTTAGCCACAGTGTGGGTGCTGGGATTTGAACCTGAGTCTTCTGCAAAAGCAGCCAGTGCACTTAACTGCTGAGCCATCTCTCCAGGCCCCCGAGATCCATTCTTGCTGCCTCATATATTAAGCACTCATCTCATTGTATTGCTGAGTAACTTTGCATGATTATTTCACAATGACTTTATTCATATATCTGTTGATGGACAGTTGGATTGCTTCCAGATTTTAGTTATTATGAATAGAAACACCATGTATATTATGAATACATTTTATATGAACATATGTGTTCATTTCTTACAATCAATCTGTGGGAGAGTTCATGTTGAATGAAATAAATTGCCAAAATGTTTTTAATGTGGTTGTACTATTTTACATTCATGGCAGCAATGTTAAAGAGTTCTGCATCTTGAGGTGGGGCCCCGTGAAACTTTCCCCATCCAAATTGGCATGTCAACTGGTTTTGTCATTATGAAGATCTTGTTTGACTATCATACTGTGGAGATTTCATGGATGTACCTTCCCTATCGTGTCTAGAATGCATTAACTATCAGCAGATATCTTGTCCCTCTGGCTCTTAAACCTTTCCACCCGCTCCCTGAGACATGGGTGTAGAGGTTGCATTTGAGATGTATCACTTAATGGCCGGACACCTACAGCTACTTATTCTCTGTGTTTGATCAGTTGTAGAACTTTGTAATAGTCTCCATCTGTTGCAAGAAGAAGCTTCTTTGATGAGTGGTGAGAGCTACACTTGTTTGTGAATTTAAGGATACATATATAGAATATAGTAGGAAATAATGTTGGCCTAGGAAATAAATATATGTATATGTAGTAATAATCAAAAAGGAAGATATTTTGAGATGGGGGGAACATGGGAGGAGTTGGAGGGAGACTGGGAAAGGCAGAAAGAATGCAAATACAGTGCTCATGTATGAAAATCTCAATAATAAAAGTAACTAATAAAAATAAATAAATTATTTTTAACAAGAAAAAAGTTCTAGTTGTCCCAAATTTTCACCAACATTCAGTTTTGTTGGTCTGTTGAATTTTATCAGTCTTGATAGACATGTACCGGTAGTCAGTTGCATAGGTTTTAATAACAGCTTTGGTGGATATAATTGACATGCAGTAAACTTCACTTCAAACATTCAGTTTGATGAGTCTTAGTTAAGACTTGTGAACGCACTGCCACACGAAGATATTGAATGTATTTGTCTGCCACCCCTGCAAGTTTTCTCATGTCATTTTGAAACTCTTCCTTCAATTTCTCATCTTTCATTCTGTCACTATATATTAGTTTGAATTTTCTAGAATTGCATATAGATAATTACAATATATGCTCTTTGTTTGTCTTACTTCATTCATTATTATCTATTTAGATAATCTTCCATGTTGCATTTTATTGCTAAATTGTATTCCATTCTATGGCCACTTAGAATTGCGCCTTGCAAAATTAACTTATTCTCTGCACTTTGGTCAGTTGTGAATCTCTGTATTAAATGCCAAATTTGTATGCAGTTCCCAAGGTACCATAAACTTAAACAGTTTTAAAAACAGAATAATAAGGTGATAGGATTTTGTATATCTAACTTCAAATTCATTACATCATCATGCCAAAAATGCATATTATTGGCAGAATAGGCAAAGAAATTAATTGACATTACAGATTACCTATAAATAGATCCACACAAGTATACTCAGCTGGTTTTCCTTAAGTTGTCTTTATTATTAACTAATTTCACACTTACAAATCATACTGTAAAAGTACAGAATATCTCAATGGTCCTGCATCCAGATTCTCACTGTTGACATCTCATATAGCCGTAGTAAAAGGTCAAAACCAGGACACTACCATTGGTGTAATTTTAATTTCACTGATTTTTTTCTACAAGTATTACTTTTTATGTTCTAGATTCTTATTCCGTATTCAATATTACATTCACAGTTAATAGTCTTTTCTAGTATGTAAATTATCATTTTTTTCTAATATGACCTTACAGTTTATTTGTAAAAATGAACTTTCTACTTTAGAACAGTTTTAGAGGATACAGAAAAAGTTACCATGCACATAAAATTCAATTTCTGTCATTGTTAATACCTTATACTAATATGGCACATAGATTACAACAATGAACATACATTGGTATTTCCTTAATTTATTTTTTTGGAATTTCTTTTTTTTTATTCCAAAGAAAGGCAATTTTTAACACATTTTTCCAGAAATAAAGGCTGCGTATGGTGGCACATGCCTTTAGTCCCAGCCCTTGGGAGGCAGAGGAAGGTGGATCTCTGTGAGTTCAAGGCCAGCATGGCAGATGTATGTTCCACCTCTAGGAGTGGACATTTTGCCAATCGAAAATTTGCTAGTTGTACATACACTAGATGTACCACTGTTGTACCAGCTGGAACATCTTGTTTGGTATGTTCATAGTGCAGCATGTGGAGCATCACTGAACAGAACTGTAGGGGATAATTCTCCCCCAGCCATCTGCATGTTGCCTTCTGGCATTATGAAAGCCACCAATCCATTGTCAGGGAATTTCCAGCTTAGTGCAAGCTTGATTTCTCCCTCTCCCTTGCTCACATCAAGGGGTGTCTTCAGCAATAGGGTTTTACCATCTACTTCTGGTGTACAACCAACATTATTGGCAATGGCCTTTATTGTTTTGAGGACCTCTAGGGCCCCTCTGGCCAACAGCTCATAGCAGGGGCAACCCACCTCTGGCACTGGAATTTTTCATTTAATAACTGTATGGCTTCTGGTAGGGCTTTCTTCCATTGTCATAGAGTGCCTTCTGTGCTTAGGGTTTGATTTTTTTTTTTTTTTAACTGTGTATCAGGAGAATTTTTCCCCTTTATTCCCGTAGTTCTTTGTATACCCTCCTTCCCCCTTCCCTTTTAACTACCCTCTTTTTGCATATTTCTCCTTTAGTAACATGTTTCTCCTACTATTCTTCTCTCTCCAGTTCCTTCCTTCCCTTTACATCCTTGGTTCCCTTCCATATTCCTGGTTCCTGCAGTTACATTAGGGTATCTGTATCTACACCATTTCCATTTGTCTCTACCTCCTTCAACTCCTCCCATGTCCTCCCCAACTCCCTCTCATGTTTGTAACCTTCCCTTCTTCTTTAAGTATTATTTTCACACACACACACAAACAAACACAAAACCTACTGTGTCCATTTTGTGTTGCTTACCATTGTACATGTGGGCTGACCATTTAGGAATGGATAACCTATCAGGGAGCTTTTCCCCAGAGAAAACTGATTCTCCCTCTCTCAGCAACCATTGACTACCTATAGCTCTTCATCTAGGGATAGGACCTTGCAATTTCCCCCATTCACATTGGCCTGTCCACTGGTGTTGTCATCATGCAGGTCTTATTTATACAACCATATTAAGATTTCATGGGTGCAGCTTCCCTGAGGTATCTATAAGACACTATCTAGCAGCAGGGGTTCTTGTCCTCTCGCTCTTACAATCTTTCTTCCCTCTCTTCCATGGTGTTCCATGAACCTTAGTTATAGAGGTTGCATTTTTAGATGTATTAGCTGGGGCTGGGCATCCCATAGTCACTTACCTGCATTTTGACCGGTTGTGACTCTCTGCAACAGTCTCCATCTGTTTCAAAAAGAAGCTCCTTTGATAAGGGGTGAGAGCTACACTTTTATCTAAATGTTTCTTATTGGCTAAATCTCATTCATGCTTTCTTTGATTTTTCACAATGTTTATTTTCTGTTACAGAATTTCAACCAGGATACCACACTATATTTAATGGTCATATCACACACACACATGCACACACACATGCACGCACACACATACACACACACAACCTTTGGTGTTGCTGCTGCTTCCTCCTGCTCCTCTTTCTCCTCCTTCTCTTCTCCTCCTTTCTTCTCTCTCTCTTTCCCTCCTTCTCTTCCTGGTCCTGGTCCTAGTCCTTGTCTTCCTCCCGCTCTTTCTCCTCCTCCTTCTTCTCTTCTTCCTTTTCCTTTTCCTCCTCTTCTTTTATGCTGGCCTTGCATATGTGATAGTCCTACTACATCCTTCTTAGCTCCTTAGTTACCAGCACACACTATCCTTTGGTTCCTGGTTATACTTTTTTTTTCAGATTTTCTTTGTTGTATGTCTGTAGTTTTCATATATTTCATATTTCATAAAACAGCCTTGATTTGGGATCTGTCTGATTCTTTCTATGACTAGACTGAAATTATGAACATTAGGAAGGAACATTGCAGTGCCATTTCATCATTCAATATAAATGATGTATACTGTCAATGTGGCTGGTTAGTATTTGTGACCTTTATTACCTGACTGAGGTAATGTTTTAAGTTGCTTTACTGTAAAGTTACTATCTCCTCACTTTTTAATTTTTTACTCTTTAGAAAGAAGCCATGATTTGTAATCCATAATTAAAGATTCAGTAGTTATGTTCTACTTCTTTGAGAGTGGAATACCTACATAGATTATTTAGAATTCTATTTTTTTAGAATTCTTTTTTAAAAAATATTTTATTTTTTTTTATTATTTTATGTGTATGAGTGTATTGCCTGCGTGTATGTGAGTGTACCCATGTCATGCAATGCTGCAGAGGTCAGAAGAGGGCTTTGGATTCCCCAAGAACTGGAGTTAAGGATGATTTGTAGCTGCCATGTAGGTGCTGAGAATCTAACCCAGGTCTTCTGAAAGAGGAGTCGGTGTTCTTAACCACTGAGCCATCCCTCCAGCCCCTATTTAGAATTCTTTTTAAAAATATTTTGTTATTATTTTTTAAAATTTTGTGTGTTTGAGTGTATTGCCTGCATGTATGTGTGTGCAATGCTGTGGAGGTCAGAAGAGGGCTTCGGATTACCCTGGAACTGGAGTTAGGGACAGTTTGTACCCATCATGTGGGTGCTGGGAATCAAACCTAGGTCCTCTGCAAGAGCAGTCAGTACTCTTAACCACTGAGCCATCTCTCTAGCCCCCAATTATTTAGAATTCTGCTGAGTGAAAGATTAGTTTCTTATCCTCATTACTTATTTTTTCAATAATGTATTTATATCTATATGAACTGTTTCCTTATATTGGTTTTATAATTCAACTCAGCTGGCTCCAGCATTGGCCTGTGGGAGGTCATTTAGCTATTTCCTATGTTCTTTGACATTCAGTGTCATTGTGTTTTTTTCCTTAGCACTTCATAAAATTTTGATATTACCAGATTCTCCAGTACCATATTGTATATTTTCTGCCTTCATTCTAGAATTATCCATTTCTCTAAGAGGTTATTTTTTTAATTGGAGAATTATATTATAAACCAAGATCTGTGTGTGAGGTATATTTTTGCTACCACTGAACAGACAGAGGGAAAAATATGTATTTTTACTAACCCATGAGCATGTCATATTTATAAATATTTTTATATATGGCCATTTTAATTTATTTTTATCTAAACTTAAGGTCTTACTGATGTATCCAAGTCTAATCCATGACCAGATGGATCATTTCTTGTGGCTGTTTCAAATAATCTATGTTCATTTCTCGCTCCTTTAGTAATCTTACAGGTTTGATGATTTACTGAATTAATCATGTTGGATTCTTTCCAAGTTGTTATTGTTCTGTCTGTTCTCCTGAAGAGATTGCTTCCCGCCCACGACTTAGTGATTGTGAGTCTCTCAGTTCCACTTCTGCTCGTCTTCTTCATGTCTTCCGTAATGCTGCTCTAGTGATCACTGACTCCCTTAATTTACGCTTTCCTTAGAATGTCTTTTTTCATCTTTTAATTCTGAAAGAATCTTTGGTGGGTGAAATAACATGGGTTGCCAGTTGTTTCTTGAAATCCGTCACTTCATGTTCTCCGGGCTTTCTGTCGTCAGCACTTCACAGCCCCGGTTGCTTCTGTCCTGCATCCTTTTGTCCTTGGCCTGGCCACTGGCAACTCTTCAGCTGCTCTCTCCTTGGTGCTGCCGCTGATACTGCAGTACCTTCACAGATGCGACCACTTCTGCCATCCTCTCCTCATGTTTCCAGCACCAATTGGTCCCCTCTACTGATAACGTTGACAGGTAGGCAAGAAGCCACTCAAGATAATCCTTTTTTATTGTTCTTAGTGTTGCACCTCAAAGAGAGCAGCCCATTAGGTTGTCTCCAGGCTGCCTGAAAATTAAGCCAAATAGCCGCATTGCATAGCCAGAAAGGGATGTGAGAATGTAGTTTGCACCAATCGCAGCATCTCTTCATGCAAATAAGGATTATTTGCACCAATCACAGCATCTCTTCATGCAAGTAAGGATTGTTTGCACCAATCACAGGCATTCTGCTGAGCTAGGAGGGAAAGTGACATCCCTGCAGCCTAGATGAAAATGGTTGCAGGGTTGGTCATCTAGAGTTCATGGAGGCTTAAAATGGCAAAAGTAGGCCCGAGCTGTTTCAACTAGCCTTGATTATAGTGTAGCTCCCTCACATCATTCTTGATGTGTCCAAAGTAGCCAGACTGCATGAAGGCCATTCTGCAGGCTACTTTAATGATGGCCCTCAGCTCAAGGCAGTCAGAGCACCAGGGGGAAGTTTCTAACTCTGGTAAAATGGGAAGTCAAGTTATCCCAGCTAACAACTTTTTAGCTTACAACAAAAGCTTATAATTAGCAGTTATTATCAGTACTCAACAGTGATCTAACAATTTTCAATTTCTGTCCCAGTGCCCAGAGAAAGGTAAGTCCCTCTAATCTGTCTCAGGAAATACAGAGAATTTCTCTAGATCTAACCTGTTTTACAGGTCCCTAGCAGTTGTGTTCAGACTGCCTTTCAGGGCAGTATGTCTAAGTTGTGTCCCCACTATCCAGCCATACATTTTCTGTGAATGTTAAGAGATGCAATTTTATTTGATCACTTTTTAATGGTAATTTTGTTTGTAGTTTTTATTGTTTTCTAGTTTAACATTTTACTGTTATGTAGTCCTTTGAGGCCCTGGTTTTTAATTCAAGATTTGCTGTTCCATTTCCTGTTCTAAAGAGCACTAGACTTAATTCTCTGTCCTTATACTTGGAACAAAGCCAGGGCTCAAGGCTTCTAGGCCTTGGTAGATGTTTCCAGGCTCTGAACTTCAGTGCTTTGTTTCTGTGTTGTACTCCCTAGGTTTTTCCTCTGTTATTTCTGTTACATTCTTGCCATCTCAGTGATGCTCTTTACAAGGTATTATCTGCAGATTTTAATTTTCCTACACAGGTCAAGCAGTGTTCAGAGAGTCTAATTTGTTATCTGTCTAGAAACAGAGGTCAGGCATTTTCTTTAAATATATGGTCTCTTAGCTAATTACTTCTTTATTGTAATTCACCTATATAAACATAGATGTTTATGTGGAAGGTATCCTTTTATCTTCACAAAAAATATGTATAACTTGACTGACGTTTTTAGTATATACCAATTAATTAAACCATTTTAATCTCATTCTAAAAATGAAAATGATAGTATTGTTTGCAAGTATTAAATGAGATGACGAGACGAAATGCATAAAGCCCTTATACCAGTGTGTAGTGTTTAGTAAGCCCTCATTACCTTCTGTCCCCAGCCACATTACCATACTCTAATACACACAGCAGCTATTGAAAATAAAACAGTGTTAATGCCTTTTTCAACAATGCACTTCTGCCACAGAAGTTAGTCACAATTCTTGGCTACAAGGATAATTAAAATCATTCAGGGGAATAAGAGACTTGTCATAAGGCAATTTATTTTAGTTGTCAGACAGTTAACTGGTTGATGAATTAGTTTGTGGTTTTAGGAAGTTGGAACTGAAACTCAGCTCAGCAGAAAGGGCACTGGACCAATTATATTTGATCCTCAAGGTATAATTAGAGGATAGTAGGGAGTGCTCAGAAAATGTCGGAAATACATAGATTATATACTCTGGAAGGAAAGAGTCACATGTGCTGATTTTTTATTGTTTTATTTTAGCCACTCCCATGATAAACACTCAATAAACATTTGCCAAATTAAGTAGAAGATGGGCTTGATGTCAGGATACACTGAAGACATTTTTATTCAAATTTATGCCAAAGCTCATTTTAGATATTTGCAATTGGAGGGGTGGAGAGTTTGGTTATCATGTTGTCTTTGACAATAAGGATTTGGATAATACAACAGAGATGCAATAACCCTAATTCTGAGAGCCTTTTTAACATTTGACAGTCTTCTGTTTCTTTATGTTTTTCTTTTCCTTAATTTTGAGGATTTTTTAGACTTTTACTCATCTTTTTAATATGTCCCCCCTCCCTAGTTTCCTGTCAGAAAGATCTGTGACCAAACATTATTTATAAGTATAAATAATTCACTTACACTCTCGATTTAAGAATGTAACTGTTAAATTGTTAAAAATTAACAATTGCTAATGTAATTTTATTGTGTTCCATGAATTAGTTAGAAATAAATGTTCCTGGGGCTGGAGAGATGGCTCAACAGTTAAGAGCACTGACTTCTCTTGCAGAGGACCCAAGTTCGATTCCCAGTACCCACATGGCAGCTAACAACTGTCTGTAACTCCAGTTCCAGGGTATCTTACACCCTGTTCTGACCTCCACTGGCATTGCACGAAATGGGTGCACCTACCTACATGCAGGCACTACACTCATACACATAAAATAAAAATAAATAAAAATTTTAAAAAGAAAATGTTCCACGTCTGTGATCGTCAGCTAAACCTATTCAATATAGGTTGAATAATTTATTCAGTTTATTATTAACCATTTTGTGCTATGGAATCATTCTGAGCTTTGATGATTTAAAATGGTATTAAATTGATGTTGCTACTGATTTGGATATGGTTCTTTTTACATCTTGGAGAAAGCACTGAAAAGAGAAATATTTTTAAGATATTTTATGGATTTGAGAATTTTATGCAATGTATTTTTATCACCCCCCCCTTCTTCATCCCCATCTTACCACCCCGCTCTGACTTTATGACTTCTATTATTATTTGTATTTTTAAAAGTCTAATCTGTGTTTCCCAAATGCTGTTGTGTATGGGTCTATCCCTTGAAGTCTGGTCAACATTTCAGGCATCACACCAGTAAGGAAAACTGGCTCGCCTTTGCAGCATCCGTCAGTTGCCAGTAGATCCTCAGCTAAGGCTGGGGCTTCCTGCACATCTCCCCCATCCATGGTAGGCTCCTATATGGATTGGATTTGCACGGGTCTTGTGCCTGCTGTCATAAGTGCTTTGGGTTCATATATAAAACTACCTTGTGGTGTCCAGACAACACGTTTCCATATCCATGGTGGGCTCCTATATAGATTGGATTTGCACGGGTCTTGTGCCTGCTGTCATAAGTGCTGTGGGTTCATATATAAAACTACCTTGTGGTGTCCAGACAACACGTTTCCATATAATCATCTACCTCCTCTTGCTCTTACAGTCTTTCTGCCCCTTCTTCTGTAATGATCCCTTGCAGTGTTAAAAGCCACATTGCAGTGATACCTGAACAGAGAAGCAACCAGACACTCAGCTTTTAGTTTTAAGGCCAAGGGTGGATACAGACTCTGAGAACCACCTATTTCTT
>NW_008337059.1:1084103-1114591 GCF_000622305.1 Nannospalax galili
AACCTGACCCCCTAAATTGGTTTTGCCCAGCATGCTGTGCAATCTGGACTTCGCAGTGACATCACTAGGCTCAAGCAGTGGTTCCTTTTCTAAAGACTGTGAGTTTGGGCTGGAGAGATGGCTCACCAGTTAAGAACACTGGCTGTTCTTGCAGAAGACCTGGGTTTGAATCCCAGCACCCACATGGCAGCTAGCAACTGTCTGTAACTTTAGTTCTAGGGGATCCGACAGCCTCTTCTGTCCTCTGTGGACATTGCACGACATGGGTGCACTTACCTACCTACATTCGGGCAATTCACACATACACATAAAATAAAAATAAATAAAATATTTCTTAAAAAAGATTGTGGGTCTTCAGATTGATAATTCTGCCATGTTCATTTCATTTCCTGAAAATCAGGGTCAGCTTGTGAAAAGTTGTTAAACAGCATGCTTAATGTGAGATGTCATACTTCACTCTAAACTTTGCACATTCAGAGCATCAAATGAAGACTTCACTGGATTTTATAGTGGCTTTCTGATTTGGTAGTCCATACACGAAAGAAGATTGAAAGCACTTGTATTCTGTTAACGACTGAGTCCTGCCTGAAATACCATGATTGTTTATGAAAAGTATCTTTAATAAAGCTGGATACAGTTTGGCTTGGAACAACCACCAAAAAAATAAAAACCTTAAAAAGCAAAAATTATAATAATTCAATGTATGCAGGCATCAAATAAATTTGAATTCTTCAATATCTCCTTAAAAGTTAATAAACTGAGGTTCAGAGGCAGGGAGTGATTTAACACCAAACCAATTACTTGATTCCCTGAACAAGTGCCTTTTGCAGCACAGTTGTTTGTATTTCTTACTCTCGCATACAAGTACCAACCATAAATTTTGTTGTGAGCCCAAGATTAAAACTTCAAAAACAAAAATGAAACTTCATTTATAAGCTTGAATCTCATTTTCAGTTTTTTTTGTTGAGTATATGGAAAGAAAAAATCTAAAATAAAAATGTATATTCTATAAGAGTGTGACTGATTTGATACTGGCATGCCTGGCATGGTTACTAGTTCTGAAGACAGGAAGAATATATTGCTAGTTTCACATATCTTCTAAGCAATTCCAGATTCAAAGGAATCTCAACTTTAATTGGCTTCCCAAAATTCTTTGATTTTGTTGGAGATATCTATGTTCATAAGTAACAATATATTTACCTATTAAGGCTGTGTGGACTGTCTTTACTAGACTTTAAAGGTAAATGTTTAGTATGTTTATGCTAGCCAGTCAAAGGAAGAGCAAATGAGCACTTAATATTTGCCAGATTTATGCATGCATAGTATATCTTCATGTATATAATCTCCAAACAGAAAATATTATTATTCTCATTTTACAGATGAAAAAGCTGAAATACAGAAAAGATAAATTATTTGTTCAAGGTCACAACAGATAATTAGGTGGTGATTTGGAATCTATCTGATTCTACTACAGTTTATTATTCCACCAAAACTAATGGTTATTTTTTCCTAATTCCTTAGCTGGTATACTTGATCATAATTCTCTTAAATGAGCAGGCAAAAATATTTATTCTTTTCTCTCCTCAGAAAAGATGATTCCTGAGTAATGGCCTTAAGAATTGTTTTGAAGGAAGGCTAAAGAGGTAGCACCATCTGTAAAGTGCTTGCTATGCAATCATGAGAATCTGAGTTCAGATCCCCAGTACCCATGTCAAAGCTGAGTGTAATGGTGTATGCCTATAATATCAGCAGTGGGGAGGCAGAGGCGGGAGGATTCCCAGAGCTTTCTGGCCTGTCAGTCTAGCTGAATCGGTAAGCTCCAGCTTCATTGAGAGACCCTGTCTCAAAAAGTAAGCTGGAGAGAAATCAAGGAAGACCCTGACATCAACATTTGGCCTCCACATGCACATACATATACACACACATATGAACATATACACACATATACAACACACACACGAAGAAATTTTCTTAAGTATGAAGAATTCATTGATTAGATACCATGAACAAATTTCAGATTTATTTGGAAGAGAAATAAGAAGATTTGCTACATTAAAGCCCAGTGCCTGGATGGACTACCTCTTTTCAAGTTGTTATTCAGTGGAGTCTGATAGACCTTCCCCTACCACAAATAGTGTAGACCATTGCTCTTGGTCACCCTCCAAAGCTTGATGATAAGACCCTAATCCTGAAGATGCCACATACTTGAGTTATAGGACATGGAGAAATCAAGCTGGTGCCATCCTGGAAGTTTCATTCCTACTGGCTATTTTTTCATAATGCCAAATTATTCTATCTACTCTACCAGTAGAGAAAAATAAACAGTTACCCAGCTGTGAACTTCATGATCTACAATAATAATGGGGATGGTAAGATAGTCTCACTAGTGCAATAGTGGCATGAATGTTACAGGAGTTACCAAACACTTTCTTATGGGATTTAAAGCCTACTACACAATATGGAACTCATACTTGATGCTGTTAACAGGGACAAAAACCCATGACTGGCTAGGTCATAGGCCCTAGGGGGGAGTATAATACTGTTATTCTGCTAAATTGACATAGTATTAAACTGCCCTGTAAGTTTTTATCTTCATATTCCTAGATTAGTACATTCTCTCATCAGAGAAGCCCTTTTTTGCAATAGAAGATGAATAATAAGGAAATGAATAATAAAGCCACAATTAGTCAACATGCAGATAATTAAGAAGAGACTTTGCAATGCTCGGCTCTGAATGGGACTATATCACACACAAGGCTTCAGGATCATTGGGAGGAGGGGGTAGAAAGATTATAAGGACCAGAGGTATTGAATATATACAGCAAAACAGTGTCTGCTGGATATGACAGGGCTATTGCACACATGAACTCACAGGAATTGTGACAGTGTACATAAGACCTGCAGGAGATCAAGCCAGCCATGTGGGATATGAAGTTCCACACCCAGCTGAGGAGCTATTGGCAATTGATGACTGGTGGGTGAAAGAGGGTCATTTTTCTTCAGGGATGTTTCCTTTGAGAAGCTGCCCATGCTTCAGCAGATGTTCCAACACCCGTGCACATACAGACGCAACTAAATGGACTCTGTGGGCTTTAAAAGAAAGGGAAATCACATGAAGTTGGGAAGGAAAAGTGGTGGGTGAGATGGGGGAAGGAATTAGAGGAAAGGGAATAGGGTAGATTTAATCAAAATTCATCATATGTATGTATGAAATTCTCAATACAGAGACCAAAAAAGAAATACAGAGTTAATGGGAGAATCATTTTACCACATTTCTTTATGGATGAATTACCATAAACGTGAGGCCTTCTTTAGTCTTTCCTACCCCGAGGTGAGGGATGCATGCTTGTGTGCCTGTTTAAAGCCTATGCCTATTAACTTGTAAGTCAGTATTTGATGTGTGTGTTTTCACACTTTCATTTTGAATTGCCTTAATTATATTCTTCTATGTAACTGTTTTCAACAAGGCTTACATTTCCTGTTCTTCCAAAAGGATACGTGTGAACCAAGTTTGGCAAATGCTTGTTTTTCATCTCTTCCCCATGCAGCTTCTCTTATCTCTCTTCAACATTTCATCGTTTCTGCCACTCCTCATATTTGCTTTTTATGTTGTCTTTCTGTAAAGTATATCCTTGTGACTATTTCCTTGATTAATTCTGTTTTACTTACGAGCGCCATCCTCCTGAACCTCAGGTTTTCTTTCTCTCCTGGCCCTGTGGTTTTATAATGTTTCTGTCTACCCTACTTGCTTCCCTGTTTACTGAGCTTACTGATCTTATGTTATACACATGTTTCACATTTTTAAAACCAGAAACATCTGCATGGGGAGGAGATGCTATTAATAAATAATTAAATTTGGCTTTTTTCCATGCCTTAAACCACTTTACCATGCAATTTTTTTTCTTTCACACAACAATCAAGCTAGTAGGTCATATTAATTGTTTTTTCCCTGTAGAAATAAGAGACCGATGACTTGAGGAAATGCTCGTAAAGTAAGAGCCAACATGGAATTCTCATGGCATGAAAAAACTGATATTATGATATTTAGCCTTGACATGGAAACATTACCTTATATTTGATGTCTTTCTGTAGAATACTAATTTGTGGTAATGATGTAGATTTTTTGATATAAGAAAACTCATTTTTGGTATCTTAGTCACTTGAAATTTGTGATGTTTTGATGACATTGAAGCATTCCTTTGTGTCTATAAATTTATAGAGTGCCTCAAATGTAACTATCTTTTTCAGAAATCAAAAGTTTGAGAAATATTTTATCACATTTTCTTCATTTATATGTAACTAATTTAAAATAATGCTCCTTCAAATTTAGAAAATATTATATAGTTATGCCATTAAATGTACTAGAGCCGCGATTTATCCTCTCTCCTATTTTAAAAATATTCTGAGTCTCCAATACCGTCGGAAAAAAGGAAAGACTCATAGAGTAATGTTTGGCTGACTGCATTAAAATATTAATACATTTACATCCATTCTTTTCCCTTTTTCTGAGGTTTTATTTGAAGTTAACAGCAAGATAATGGATTGCATTATTATATTCTTGTACTTTTCTTATATTTTTCCCGTCTCCTCTCCTGGTTGTAACTTCTACCTTTGTCTCTGCTTTTTTGTCATATACATATATAATGTGTATGTGTGTGTGTGTGTGTGTGTGAGAGAGAGAGAGAGAGAGAGAGAGAGAGAGAGAGAGAATTATTCATTGGAGGGAAAGCATGCAATATTTGTCTTTCTGAGTCTGGTTTATTTTGTCTCACATAATGGACTCATATTCCATTTTTTCTGCAAATGACATAAATTAGTTTTTTGTAGCTAAATTAAAACTCCATTATGCCTATAACCACATTTTTTATTTATCTGTTGATGGACAGTTAAGCTGGTTTTATTTCTTGACTATACTGAATACTGTCACAGTACACAGATATGCAGTTATTTCTGTGGATGCTGACTTACATTCCTTCAGTAAATAACCTAGAGTGGTATTACTATTTTTAGATTTTTGAAAAACATCCACTCTGATTTCCATAGTGGCTGGTCTGATTTACAGTCTTACCAACAATATACAATCTCTTTACATCTTTGCTACCATTTGTTTTTTGACTGGTGCAGGTGGGAATATGAAATTTCCAGTGCAGTTTTGAGTTGCGTTTTCCTGGTGGCTAAGAACACTGAACATTTTTTCCTCTGCTTTCATGATTGATACTTTCTTCCATTTCTCTTAATAGGATTACTGTATGCATCTTCTACAGTGCTTTAGTTTGTGACTCCTGAAGAGTCTTTATTTTTCTGTCAATTTAAAAAGACTGCTTTGCTGAAGATAGCAATCCTGGCTGGTAGTTATTTACATCCAGGACTTGAAATATATTGTTGCATGTTTTTGTAGCATTCTGCAAGAGACTTGATACTATTCTGCTGGATTTGCTTTATTAATGGAGAAGCATTTTCCTCGTTCAGCTTTTATATTCTCTTCATTCTTCAGTCTTAGAATTTTATTCATAACGTACCTGGAAGTGTTCCTTTCTTGTCACATCTGTTTGGGCTTCTATATTGGGGAAATTTTCTACTAAAATATTTTTATTCATTTTAGAATTTCATACAACATATTTTGATCATTATTCGGGTTCCTTCCCCCTCTCTACCACATTGTACTACTTCCACATAATGTTGTCTATTATTTGTCTATTTAAAAGCCATTTCATATCTAATCTGTGTTTCCCAAGTGCTCTTTGGTATCTGTCAACCTACCAGGCCTCACACCAGTAAGGAAAACTGACTCTCCACCTCCCAGCATCCATCAAATGCCAACAGATTCTCAGCTGGGCTGGGGCTTCCTGCCCACATCCCCCATCCACACTGGGCCCCTATTTGGCTTGGGTTTGCAGCACAAGTCTTGTTTATATGCTCATAAGTGCTATGAATTCATATATGCAGCTATCCTCTGGTGTCCAGAAAACAGTTTCCTTGTATTCCTCTACAACCACTGGCTCTTGGAACCTTTCTGCCCCCTCTTCCACAATGATCCCCAAGCCTTGAAAGTAGAAGGTGTGATATCGGTGTCCCATTAGGGCTGATCACTCTATAGTCTTTTAGTCTCTTCATGTTAACAATTTGTGGGTCTCCATGTTGATTTCCATCACTTCTCTGCAAGAAGAGCCTTCTCTGGTGAGAGTTGAGAGGTGTACTAATCTATGGGTACAGCCATATGTCATTATGAATCAGTTTAATATTATGTCTGTAGTACTAGGTTCTCTGTTATGGTCTTTGACCTGTCTACCTATATGTTCTTGGCCCTGACAACAATGTCAGATATGGGCTTTATCTTCTGAAGCAGGCCTTAAATCCAATTAGAAGGTGGTCATTTACATCCATAATAATAGTGATTTTACCATAAGACATATTTTTTCAAGCTAGTTGTTATTGTAGCTTGCAGATTCACAGCTGAATAAGGCTGATGATCACTTTGTTCTTCCAGTGACATGCATAGCACATTCTAAGAAAGCTAGCAAGCAGAGATGTCAGTAACAGCTTGTCTTCTCCTTGTTTGTTCTGCAACTCACACATGCATTGTCTTCAGCATTAGAGTGCTTTGTTATGCATTTGGTTTGTATCTCAGCTCCTTCTATCACCTGATGAAATCTTCTGTTTACTCTCTTGATCATTTCCAAGTGCTCGTTTAGCTTTTTAGAAATCGCTTCCTGAATATAGTATTTCCTTGACCTTGTCTTCAATCTCTGGTGTTCATTTTTATGCTTGGCCTACCAAAAGTGTTCAACATGTGACACAACACTGTCATCCCCAAAGTTCATACTCAATAACAACACAATCAAGTTAAAAATTTTTCAAAAATAGTTTCATAACATTTTAAGCATGTTTATGATTTTTTGGTTGGGCCACATTAACAGCTATCCTGGGGTGCATGTGTCCTGTAGCTTGTGGACTGAACATGCCTGGTATTGTGTTGGTGATGTCTTCTAATGCTTTTTTTGCTTGATTCATTGAGTTTTTAATTTATAGCCTTTTATTTTATTCCTAAAGATTAATTTTATTTTTAATTGTGTGTGTGTGTGTGTGTGTGTGTGTGTGTGTGTGTGTGTATGTGTGTCTATGCATGGAACCCAGAGGCATCGAATTCCCTTGGAGCTGGAGTTAAGGATGATTGTGAATTGTCTGACATAGGAAGCAAACTCAGGTCCTCTGCAAGAGATGTATGTACTCTAACCTCTGAACCATCTCTTCAGCCCCTGCAGCATTTTATTTGCTATTTAAATCTCAGTTTCGGGGCTGAAATAATTTCTCAGTGGTTAAGAGCACAGGCTACCCAGGTTCAGTTCTCAGAGCACAGGACCCAGGTTCAGTTCTCAGCACCCACATGGTGGCTAACAGCCATTTGTACATCCAGTTCCAGGGAATTCAACACCTTCTTAACCTCCATGGGCACTGCATGCACATGGTGCACTCACACACATGCAGACAAAACACTCATACACATAAAATAACAAACAGAACTATTTTTTTAAATCTCGATTCCTTGCTGAATTTATCATCAGTGTTGCTGGCTTTCCCATCCATGTTGTTTCCTTTGTAATTTATTCCTATATTGACCTCCTTACTTCATTCATCTGCCTGTTTCACCCTCATTGACGTTGTTGATCATTTTGCAGGTAGATATTTTAATATTCTTGTCTTTTAACTATATCAGTATCTTTAGATTCAGTAATCGATGTTACTATCTTTGGGAGGAGTTATGTTGCCTTTTTTCTGCTTTGTTTGTTTCTAAGAATTTGTGCATCTATTACAAGTTAATACCTTCAAGTTTTGGGGGAGATAATCTTATTGAGCAGCCTTTTCTTGAGATTTCAGTCCCAGGTACCACTAACATTGAAAATAAACTGCTGTGACAGGAACATCACAAAGCCAGATATAAAATTACACAAGCAATGACCAGAGTAAAGAAAATGAAAACATTGTTGTAAGCTATGAAATTAAAACTTTAATTTTGTAGAAATAATGCTTGAGTGAAATGAAAAGCATGGGAAATAGGGGAAAGAGAGAAGTAGCTAGTTTACATTTTTTAAGAAAGGAAACTACAGGAAGAAATGAATGTTAGGAAGAGGGAGGTAAAAGACTAAGGAAAAAAAAACTCATTGCAGAATAATTAAAAAATATGTAAACAAAATTTAAGAATGGAATAAAAATAAAACCATATAATCCATTTTAAAATAAAATAGAGATAACACTAAGGGTATAGTAAAAAGAAAAGGGAAAACACAAAAAGCAAAACCAGGAATTTTTGTAAACAAATTATTAGAATGGCTTCTCCTTGTTTTTTCTGATTTTGGAGCCTGCCAGGTGAAGGAGTTTGTCAACTGAAATTGGAGTCCTGTGTTTAAAATTGGTGTTTGCTGTGCCCAGGCTGGCCAAAGATGAGTTGCCAAACAGGGCTGTTTTCACATCAAGTGTTCGGTTCTTGGAATACAGGGAGCCTTTTCTGGCCATGCTTAGCTTGGCAGCCTGTTGGCTAGACAGGCTGTAGAGATTCCTGTTTGTGTACCTTGGAATGACTCAGCCAAGGGATGTCTCCTGAGTGTATTGTAAAGTCAGAGAAGCAGTCAGAGCCTTGAGAGCTATGCTGGAGGACCAGACAGTGCTTTCCAGTGTTCAGTCTTAAATTCCTTGTGGGACGGAGGCTGGAAATTGAGTACTCCGTCAGATTTGAATTTTAGCATTATTTGTTCCACAGGTAGAAAACTACACAGAAGACAAGCAGCAGTGGTTTGAAACATTTTCTGGTTTCTGCTTCGTAATTTCTAGTGTCTGCAGTTATTCTTAGGTGATGAATTTTCCTCATTGCCGCAAAGGGTGGCACCACTAACCACCATTCTTCCTTTCTAAGCCTCCTGCCGTGGGAAATTTTCAGTAGTTTGCATCTACCTCTCCCAGTCTCTTCAACTGCCTCTCTAGGCTATCTCACATCCAGGGGCTATGAAGAGTCACAAGACAGATTTCTGCTCCAATGTCCTTTATTTTTGTTCAAAATTAGTTCTTTCTTTTTATTATATTTTTCTGTGTTCGTTTAAAAGATTTAATTAAAATTTGTGACTTTTATCATATTTTTATCATATTTAGACCCCCTCCCTTTCTACATGCCCATTAACCCCCTTAGTACCCTCCTGCCAGGATTCATGCACGCCATTATAGACATACACTTAAAGCCTAATTGTTACTTGTGCTTCCGGCTGTCCTTCAGTGTGGGTCCATACACTGGAACTTGGTTAACCAACCCAGAATTGCACTCTTAAAGTAAGCGGCTCTCCCCCTCCCAGAAACTATCAATTGCCCATAGATCCTCAGCTAGGGTTGGGGTTTTCTATCCACTCGCCTACTTCTATCCTGGATTTTGTCTGGCTTGAGCCTAACTGGGACTTGTGCATGCTGTCACCACTGCTACGAGTTCATATAAATAGCTGACCAGCTGCCTGGAAAATTCTGATTCCCTGTGGCTATCCACCACCTCTAGCTCTTATAGTCATTCCACCCTCTTTTCTGCTATGAAATTGAATTTGGGAGGCAGAAGTTTGATATAGGTGTCCTATTCAGCCTCTTATTCTGTGCACCTTGTGAAATTGTGGTCTCTGGGCTAATCACCAGCTGCTGCATTCAGATGCTTTTCCATTAAGAGTTGAGAGATGTATTAATAAGTAGGAGTCAGTTTAGTATTATATTTAGCAAAATAATATTAGTAGGCTCTCTCCTGTGACGTGTCTAGCCAGAGATTTGTAGGCCTGATATCAGTTTTAGATATGGGCTCCCTCTTATGAAATGGACCTCAAATCCAATCAGAAAGTGGTTGGTTACTCCTTAAATATTTGTGACACCATTGTACCAATGGGCGTATATTATCAGTCCCACTACAGAGATACCTGTTTATTACTGAAAATTGCTGGTCTATTCACAAGAGCCAGAAAATAGAAACAACATAGATGTCTATCAACTGATGAATGGATAATGAAAGTCTGGTACATTTATACAATTTAATATTTTCAGCTCTTTTAAAAAATGAAATTATTAAATTTACAGGTGAATGGATGGAACTGGAAATAATCATCCTGAGTGAGGTAACCCAGACACAGAAAAACAAATATGTGTTCTCTCATAAGTGGATGCTATCTTTGAATCCTTATATATGCATGCTTCAATTAGAATATTCCTTGATGTCAGAAAACTAGATTAAGACACCTCTCAGTTCTCAGAGTAATGGCCATGGGGGCAGGGGAGGAGAGATAAAATGCAGTGATATAAATTGAGTAGCCAAATAACAGAGTAGGAAAGCTTAAATGGGGTAAGGAATGGGAGGGCAGGGTAGAGAAGGGAGTATGGGGAGGAATAATTAATACTAAAAGCTATCACTATAGAAGCTTTTTGAAATATTTATTTATTTATTTATTTATTTATTTATTTATTTATTTGATAGAGAACTGGTGCATTCCTTAAAGACTCAGGGTCACAACCAAAAACCAAAGTATATATATTTATAATATAAAAAGAGTAAAAGGAGTTACCCTATAACAGGTAGCTACTAGACATGGCCCCTACTCAACACCACAAACTAGCAAGAAAAAGCCCAATGTCAGGAATGGACTCCTTCTTTGGAAGCTGTTGACCAGGGATCCCCTGGTTCCTCAAACAGTACTGGCCATTGCCCCTGCTGTGGTTACCCACCAGAACTTGATGGCAAAATCCTTTTGATGAAGATACTACATACATGACTTGTAGAGCAAACAAGGAAGTAACCCAGACCCAGATAGACAAATGTCACATATTTTCTCTCATCTGTAGGTTTTAACCTTGAATCTTTAGATCTGTGCATTTCATCTGGAATACCTATAGAGGTCAGAGCATTAGTAGGGGGCCATGGAGGGTGGCTTTCCAGGGAGGGAAGATAGAATGCTGTGGGATAAAGGGACAAAGGGAAATAATGGAACAAGAAGTGTTAAGTGGGCTGGGGGTTGGGAGAGCAGGATAGAGGAGGGAATATAGGAGGAATAGCAGTAAAGAGCTTTTGAGAAACCTCATATGAAACCTACTATTGCAGAAACTTCCTAAATGTATATGCATACATATACATAAAATAGTTTAAATGGGGTTATAATACAAATAAGCATAATTTTATCACAAAATAAAATGTTTTTGACCAATTAAGTTCCCTTTTACCTTTTAGTAATAAGTTTGGAATTGAAGTCAATTTTTTTATAATAACATGTATTATACTATGTTCATAAGGAAATATCCTATCACTATGACTTTCATTTTTAATAAAATTTGAGATGTATTTTAAATAAAATATTCAATAAATGTCATTTATTGTAAGCCATTTATAATTTTACTTGGAAGTAGGAATGACTTAAAACAGTTTAAGTAGCTTAAATAAAGTTCACACCTCAAACTGTGGCCAAATGATGGTTGAACTACTTCTTTGGTGCTTTGTGTAATATTTTCATTGTTTGAGAATTTCATGCATGCATATAATGTGTTCTGATAAAATCCAACCCATTTCCTCCCCTCCAGTTCCTTCCCTACCTCCTGCCCCATTTTTTTCCTCCCAACATCATGTCCTTTTTTTCTTTCTTTTTTTTAAAAAAATTTGTTTTTATTGGAATTTTTGTGTATTTCATACAGAACATCTCAAACCATCTTAATCACCTTTATACTCTGTCGCATTGGCACCCTCCCATAGCCACCCCCATTGGAGCCCATATACTCTGTCATCCCTGTTAAGACTCACCATGTCAAGTCAGTATCCCCTGATGTTCCCCAGTGTAAGTCCGTCCACTAAGGTCTAGTCATCTTATCTAGAGTCCCTTGTTTTAGGAAGATCAGCTCTTCTTCACCTAGTTCCTTTTTTCAATGTCACTGATTCCACTTAGTGCTACCTGTATTTTCATGGGTGTAGGAACATCTACTGCAGCATGGGTAGCCTTTCAAGGGCTGTATCCCCAAGGAATCTGACTCTTTCTCCCCACAGCAGCCATTAATTGTCAATAGTTCTTCAATTGAGGCAGGACTTTGTTATCCTTTTTCCCAATTCATGAATGGGATTTTTGGATAACCTGAGCCTATGGAGGTCTTGCGCATACAAGTCACAGCCACTGTGAGTTCATATGTGTAACAACACTGTCACATCTGGTAAATACTGTTTTGCTCTAGACATCCACTACTTGTGGCTCTTACAATCTTTACACACCCTCTCCTACTATGATCCTTGAAGTTTGGGTGGAGCGTGCGTACTACAGATGTTCCACTGAGAGCTGAGCAGTCAAAGTCCCTTATTCTCTGCTTGTTGACCAGTTGCAGTCTCTGTATTAATCACCATCTGCTGCAAATATAAGCTTCTCTAATGAGGGTTAAAAGGTGCATTAGTCTATGGGTATAAAGATAAGAACTTAGGTGAAGTTTATTACTATGTCCATTTTGCAGAATAATAGTATTAGATTTTCCCTTAGGGCCTATGACCTCTCCAGTGTTGGGTTTTTGGCACAGTTAGTAGTGCCAGACATGAGTTTAAACTTGTGGCATGGACTTTAAATCCAATCAGAAATTGGTGAGTTACTCCAATAACATTTGTGCCACTATTGCAGCAGTAGCCGTATCTTGCCAGGGCAGTCATTATTGTACTTCGCAGGTTCTCCATTGGGTAAGACTGTTGATGATTTTTTCCCTTAGTATGATGCATAGAAGCTTCTAGCACTATAAGAGTTAGCCAGTAGAGATGAAGCTTTCAGGTCAGTACTTGCTTTTATTTCCATGGTCCTATGGCTCAGTATTTGGTGTTTACAGCTATAGAGTCTTGCCATCAAGTTCTGAAGCATAACTAAGAGCAATGGCAATAGCCCATAATATTTGTAGGGTGAGCTGTGGGACCTTGCTGACAAACAAATCAAAAGAGTAGACCATACCTGGCATTGTGCTTTTTATTTGCTAGCCTATGGTTTCTAGGGAGGCGTTGTTCCCATCACAGGGTAACTCCATTTAAATTCCCTTTATATATGCATATATACTCCATTTAAATTCCCTTTGTGTGTGTGTATATGTGTGTGTGTTTTATATATAAAACTTCTATAATAGTAGCTTTCCAAATGGTGTTTTCAAAGATCTTTTGTGCCCATTATCCATCCCCATACTCATTCCTCTACCCTGCCTCCCCATCCCCACCTTATTTAACCCTTCCTGTTCCATTATTCTCCTTTCTACCTTTTTATCACTATCCTATTCCCATGAAATCCCACTCTACCACTCATGGCCCCTCAGTAGTTTCCTGTCTTCTAAGATTACTCCAATTTGAACAAACATACCTAAAGATTCAAAGCTAGAATCTGTACATTAAAGAGAACATGTAGGATTTGTGTTTTGGGGTATGTATGGTATGGTACTGCAGAATAATTATTTCCAGCTCTATCCACTTACCTGCAACACTTAAAAATTTTTATTATTTGATATTTTTGTTTTGCATTGTTTTTCTGGGTACAACATGATTTTTTATTTTTTAATTAAAAAATCATTTTATTATAGTGAACTCAAAAAAAATCATACAAGTAGATTGTGGTAACCACTCAAACAAACTCTCGCCCAGGTTACCTATCTACAAATTCATAAATTTAGTTTCTTTAGAGATGAATAATATTTATTATGTAAATATACCATATTTTCATTATCCTTTCAGCAGTTAATGGACATCAAGGTTGTTTCCACTTCTGTACTATTGTGAATAGAGCAGCACCTAACAAGTATAAGCAAGGATTTCTATAGCAGAGTAAAGAGTCCTTTGAGAGTATGCACAGGTATGATGTAGCTTGATCATGTGGTAGATCCATTTCTAGGTTTTGTTATGAACCTCCACACTGATTTCCACAGTCGTATACCAGTTTGTACTCCCACCATCAGTGAATAAGTATGCCCTTTTCCCCACATCCACACCAGCATTTGTCATAATTTTTTTCACCTTAGCTCTTCTGACTCAGGTAAGATAAAATCTCAAAGTAGCTTTAATTTGCATTTCTCTGATTGCTTGGGATGATAAACATTTTTTTAAAGTTTCTCAACCATTTGTATTTCTTTTTTTGAGATATCTCTGTAAAATTCTATGCCACAATTTTTAATTGGGTAATTTTTTCTTGATGTTAAATTTTTGAGTTCTTTGTATATTTTGAACACCAATCCTCTGTCAGATACATAGTTGGTAAATTTTTCTTTCTCATTATATAGGCTGCTGCATCACTTGAATGATGGTGTCACTTCCTGTACTGAAGCTTTGTAGTTTCATGAGGTCCCATCTATCAATTGCTGGTCTTAATTCCTATGCTACCTTGGTCCTGTTCAGAAGTCCTTTTCTGTGCCTATAAGTTGCAGCCCATTCCTTAGTCTCTCCTCTTTCAGATTCAGGATATCAGGTCTTACATTGAAGTCCTTTATCCATTTGGAGTTGAGTTTTGTGCAGGGTCAGAGATAGGATCTAGTTTCATTCTTCTACATGTAGCTATCCAGTTTGATCAGCACTGTTTGTTGAAGATACTACATCTTTCCCAGTGTGTATCATTGGCCTCTTTGTCAAAAATCAGGTGATTGTAGGAGTATGGGCTTAGTCTGGGTCCTCAGTTCTATTCCATCCATCATTGTGTCTGTTTTTATGCAGTATCAATATTTTTGCTTTTTTTTTTTAACTGTATCTCTGAAGTATAACTTCCATCAGGGATGGTGATACTTTTAGCAGTGTTTTTATTGTTAAGATTTGTTTTGGCAATCTTGGGTCTTTTGTGTTTCCATATGAATTTTGACACTAATTTTTCTATTTCTGTGAAGAATTTCCCTGGAATTTTGATAAGGAATATTTTTAATCTGTTGGTTGCTTTTGGTAGGATGACCATTTTCACATTATTAATCCTACTAATCCATGAGCCTGGGAGGTCTTTTCATCTTCGGTCTCCAATTTCTTTCTTTCATCTCTTAAAGTTTTCATTATACAAATCTTTCTTTTCCTTGGTTAGGGTTATTCCAAGACATGTTGTTCTGGGCTTTGAGAACACAAACACCAAGTGCTACCAGTAGAAATTACCTTTTGAGTTTCATAGGTTTTAAAGGAAGGAAATCTAGATTTATGGTGAAATAGAGTTCTCCATAGAAATATTGCTAAAAGGTAGTCATTCCAATATGAGGTATTTGAGTTATAGTCTTGTTTTTTGAGACAGGATCTCCCTGTTAGCCCCAACTGGCCTAGAACTCACAGTATAGGCTAGGCTGGCTGTGATTTCCCAGACAGCATTCTGCCTTAGCCCCTCAAGTACTGGGATTAAAGGCATGCACTACCATACCCAGAGAGTTCTAGTACTTTTTCTTTTTTATTAATTGAATTTTTATGAATTTCTTAAAATATATTTTATCACATTTAGATCCCATCTGTACCTCTTTACCACCCCATCAATTATATATACTCTATTTTCTTTATTAAGGTCTGTAGAATTAAACCCCCAAATGCCCTTGGATATAGAGTCATAGACTGGAGCCTGGTCAAATTACCAAGAGTTGCACCCTTAAATGAGGTTGACACTCTTCTCCCAGCAGCCATCGATTGCCAATAGTTCCTCAGCTAGGGTTGGGGTTTCTTATCCACCTTCTCATGTCCATGCTTGGATTTTGTCTGGCTTGAGCTTACATGGGATATG
Source organism: Nannospalax galili (assembly GCF_000622305.1). Taxonomy (NCBI): domain Eukaryota; kingdom Metazoa; phylum Chordata; class Mammalia; order Rodentia; family Spalacidae; genus Nannospalax; species Nannospalax galili. The sequence continues at coordinate 1,099,832 of NW_008337059.1, forward strand.
TGGATGCTGTCACCATTGCTGTGAGTTCATGTGAGTAATAGACCAGCTGTCTGGAAAACTCTGCTTTTCTGTGGTCATCCACTCTCGCTGGCTCTTACGATCTTTCTGCCCCTTCTTCTGCAATGATCTCTGAACCTTGGGAGGCAGAAGCTTGATATAGGTGTTCTATTCAGGTGTTAGCACTCTGCAGCCTCTTATTTACTGCATCTTGGCCAATTGTGGGTCTCTGTGTTAATCAGCATCTGATGAATACGGACACTTCTCTGGTGAGAGTTGAGAGGTACATTAATCTATGGGTATAGCAATAAGTCATTAGGAGTCAGTTTAATACTATATCTCTTTAGCCAAAAAATATTAGTAAACACTCCCTTATGTCTGTTACCTGTTTAGCCTGAAGTTCCTAGGCCTCATATCAGTGTCAGGTATGAGCTCCATCTTGTGAAGCAGGCCTTAAAGTCAATTATAGAGTGGTTGATTACTCCCATAAAGACCTACCACTATGGCACCAGGGGTGTATCTTGCTGGGCCAGTTGTTGTTGTAGCTCGCAGTTGGGAAAGGCTGATGATTAATTTTCTCTTCAGGTAGCATGCATAGCACCTTCCAGAGCTATGAAACCTAGCCAGTAGACCTGAAGCTTTGAAGTCAGAACCTACCTTATTTCTCCTTGTTATTCACCAGCTCATTTATGTAATGTCTTCAGCAATAGGGTCTTACCATCAAGTTCTGTGGATAACCAAGAACAGGGGCAATGGCCAGTATTGTGTTAAGGTCTATGGGACCACTACTAGCCAACAGCTTCTAGAGAGGGAACTCATTCCTAGCATTGGACGTTCATGTTGCTAGCTTATAGTGTCTAGTAGGTTCAATGTCTCCTTGTTATAAGCTAACTCCTTTTAATGTATTTTTATATTATAAATGCATATACTTTAAGAAGCTTCTGTTGTGGTATGTTTCCATATATATTTTTCTAAAGGCCTTTAGTGTTAGTTATCCCTCCCCATACTACCCTGAATGCATCTGATCTTGAAAGCTAAGCAGGTCTCAAGCCTGGTTAGTTCTTGGATGAGAGTTCTAGTGCTTAATACTGACTTGGAACCTCCACTTCATGACACGATAGAAAAATAGGAGCCAGAATTATTGCCTTCACTTAAACTACTAAAGTGGTAGGCCATATATATGAGATAGCTTTCAGGTTTTGCATGATAGTCAGCACAGGACTGTGGTGATTGAACAAAGAGAAACAATTTCCTCTATCTTATTATTTGGAAGTAATTTCTAAGTTGCAGCCCATGTAGAATATTCTAAAGGGTGTGTGTATAATAAATATACAGGCAAAGGCATCCACAAAGTAATAGTACAAAATATTTGACCCATCAGCATATGAAAAGGATCACACATTATGACTAAGTCAATTTATCCTTGGGATGCAAGGATATTTTACAATTTTAAATTTATGTGATGTGATATATCACACTACAGAATAAAGGATGAAAAACACATATCAACATTCAGAAATATAGTTGTCAAAATTCAATATCTTTTTATGACTAAAAACTCTCAATTTAGCTCCCTGGAAGGTTATCTATTCCCAAGAAGGTGACCCTAAGCACAGGTATACACAAGCATCACTAAATGGACCAGTTTAATAATAATAATAATAATAATAATAATAATAATAATAAATGTGTGCTGCATTTACATATACCTATATTTATAAATGTATGTATGTATATATAATAATAATTGAAGAGGACAAGAAATTGAGAGGGAGTTGGAAGGCACATAGGAGGAGTTGGATGGGAACTGAGAAGATGGAAATAATGCAAATATAACACTCATGTATGAAATTCTCAAAATTAAAAAAAAGTTATAAAAAGATCTACCTTCTATCATAGAAGGCCTCCTTGAGGACATGTTTATGTGGAGAAATGATATGTTCTCCATTAATTTATTCATTAAATACTTATTTAGCATGTATTGTATGGATTCATTCTTTTAGGTGTCAGCATGGCAGAACTTAACAAGACTGGATGGCAGTTTAATGGTTTTTTGGTTGATGAATAAAACAAGCAGAACAAAGGAATAAAAGACCATTCCACTTTAAAGAAAGAGATTTAATAGCCCAGAAATTGGAAATATTACAATGTATCGTAGTAACCAAACGCTTATTTTGCTTAGAATTGGAATAGAAGGAATTGGTAGTAGAGGAACTATAATGAAGATGGAGATTGATGCAAGGGTTGCATCAAAGCTTGCAGAGGACTATAGGCCATATTAAGAACATAGGGCCAGCAAAGTGGCTCAGTGGATAAAGGCACCTGCCTTCAGCCTGACAACTTGAGATGGATCCCAGGGACCTACATGGTGGAAGGAAAGAACCAAGTCCTGACAAGTTTTCCTCTGACTTCCACATATGTGGCATACCTGTGCATGTACACACACACACACACACACACACACACACACACACAAATAATTTTTAAAATGTAAAAAAAATAAGGGGCTGGAGAGATGGCTCAACAGTTAAGAGCACTGGCTGCTCTTGCAGAGGACCCAGGTTCAATTCTTAGAAACCACATGGTGGCTAACAACCATCTGTTACTTCAGTTTTGGGGGTTCTGATACACTCTTCTGATCTCTGTGGGCATTGTATGACACAGGTGCACTCACATACTTGAAGGCAATACACACACATAAAATAAAAATAAATAAAGGGCTGGAGAGATGGCTCAGCAGTTAAGAACACTGACTTTTCTTGCAGAGACCCAGGTTCAAATCCCAGCACCCACATGGAAGCTAACAACTGTCTGTAACTCCAGTTCCAGGGGATCCGACAGCCTCTTCTGTCCTCCGCAGGCATTGCACGACACGGGTGCACTTACCTACATGCAGGCAATCCATGAATACTCATAAAAGAAAAATAATAAAATATTTAAAAATAAATATTTTAAAATGCAAAATAAAAGAAAAAAATGAACATGATACTTTATCCTTAGGGCAATGGAAAATACCATTACATGTTTAAATAAAGAAGACACTGAACTGATATTATATTATTCAAAAATCACTCTGGATCTAAGTCAGGAGTGAACTGAAATAGATTTGAGGCAGGGAGATTATTTAGGAAAGCTAATGCAGATGGTCCAGTAAGAAAAGTCTCTATTGACTGCATTACAGTGTTAACAATGGGCTGAAAATAAGTGGTTGTGCAAAAGAAATTGGGTGATAGATTAAATAACTGGAGAGAAAGGGAAGTGAGAGAGAAATCAACTTTGGCCTCCCTGTTTTTGTCTTTAGTGATCTGGGGAATGATAGTCATTATCAATGAGATAATTCTGAAAATGAGTGTATTTGGTGGAGAACAAAACAAGTCCAAATTTGTATATTATGCTTGAGATGCTTTTGAAATATCCAAGTAAAGTTTTCAAGCCATGAGTATACAGGTGCATAGTTCAGCTATCAAGTTATAAGGAAATTCTCTATGTAGATGGAAATAGATGTCATGGATGTAAATCAAATTAGTCCTGTGCCATCATGACATGTATAAGTATACTTATTTAGCTGGTTGCCTACTTCTCTGTATGCTCAGTGGTTCTTTTAAGGTGTTTCATGCACAAGTGAAAGGGATATGCCTAATCTTTGCTTTCATTTAGACTACACCTACATCTTCCCAGCTCTTGGTACAAACGTCTATGAACAGTGAGTGCACTGTGAGTGCTGGGAACACAGGTGTGAGTCTCCCATAGTGTCTGCACCATTCATATTTTTGGTAGCAAAACTAGAAAGTAGTATTTCTATTCCAGCTGGTAACTAGTGAGACCTTACTTTTCCTCCTAACAGTATGTCATTATGAGGCAATGAATTTCTTGGGAATTACAGGAATTTTTTTCTTATCATGATGTATATTCTGGCAAAATAATTTGCATGCTCTTTTTGGAGCAGGCAGTGAGGAATGCAGAACTCTTGGAAACCCCTGAAATAATGAGCTCTACAGTGTAAAGACTCATGTAAATCATTTCTAGGACAAAGCTGATTGAGCGTGTCCCTAAATTGGTAGTGGCTTTATGGATCAAACATTTACGGTCTCGGTGGACCTCAAGAGAATAGACTTATAGCTGACAGTTCTTGGGCGGGTTAATACTGAAGAACAACTCTCTCTCTCTCTCTCTCTCTCTCTCTCTCTCTCTCTCTGTGTGTGTGTGTGTGTGTGTGTGTGTGTGTGTGATACATTTATGCAGAATTTGACTCCGGCAGGGAACATCAGTTTTACATTACAATTGTTTGCCTTTCCATACATGACTTTGCCTTCAGTCTTTCTCTTGCCGAATCTGAAGTGCTGGTCTACTCTGATGTTTCTTCAGTACAGCTGGAGGCATGTCTTTTGGCAAGATTCAGTGTTTATTATAATCTCTGTGATGTGCAAAAGTAAATTTCTTCTTTAACTTTCCCTTTAAATGCTTAGAATTATGAATGTGGTTTTAATTAAGGATTTCAAATTGAAACATTTCCTTTTTTCTTAGGACAGTTAGAATATTTTAGGGTTTTGAGAAATACCAGATCCCCAACTCACAAAGCACATATATGGATGTATTATGTAGGTCCTTATGTATCAGTTCTTTCAGCTGCTGTAGTGTGGATAAGGTTGTATGGCATGGATTTGGGTCATAGTCATAACTAAAAATTCTGCAACTCATTATGACCTCTTTTTAAATAACCACAAGTGATATACAAATTTGGAAAATCTTTCCCAAATCATATGATGAGTGTTCTTCCTTTATATAAACGCTTACCCCAAGCCTGGCTCTTCAGATCAGATACTGGCTTTTCCTTTTATAGGCTTGCAACCTTGACAGCCAGCTAGCCTCTGTGGCCCCCAGGAGCTTCATATGTGTAACTCAGATGTCCAGTACTTACCAGTTGCAAAATGAACACTCAGTATAAAATTACTTCATTTTCCTTCCTTTTAATTGTGAAGCATATATGAACGAATTCACTGCTTTTACATGAAAATGATTCTGCAGAGCTGTTACAGAACCTGAGCAGCAAACGTTGCCTCTAGAAGTTGACTGGAGCCAAGAGGGAGACTTGATTTTCACTACATATCCTTTTATACAATAGATCCTCCTCCCTTGCCATGTACAAATGTCACTTAAAAAAACAACAAGAAGAAAAATCAGTATGATTATCAGCACCTATCTAGCAAATTATGAGAAATAGTTTCTCGTCTTGGAGCTTGTCTTGGCAGATATCCCTACAACTGCCTTCTCAGTCCTAAGTGATCGGTCCTCTGTAGGTCAATGGGAAGTTTACCACTCTGGCAAATGATTTGTACCCCACTGCTGTTTCTGCTCTCTGTATGCCATAGTGTTGCTCCTTTATTTGAGAATGGCTCACAGGGGCCATTGGTTCCACTCCAGAAGTATGGCTTCGTTTGCTGCAGATTTGGACCTCCACCCTTCCCTCCCCATAGTCTCAATGGCCTCAGCACAGGCTGCAAGCAGCTGCTCAGTAAGAACGCAGAAAGAATGATGAACTCATAGAATTGCCAAGCTTTTCAGGATGTCTACTTTTTCTGGAAGTCATCAGCTGTTTTTATGGGTAAAGAGTCCACAGCTTCCCTTGGTGGTTATAGTCCAGTCAAGTCATTCCCTCCCATGCCGGTAGTATAGCATTTCTGCTGATAACTTGGATGAAAGTAGAGAATGTGTGTAACAGGAAGGTTGAAGAGCTGCACTAAATGACAAAATCAGTTTACAAAACTATGTGAATAGACTACAACTAAAATAGAACAAGATTGACTTAAACATGCATGTATGCAAATGGTCTGTTACTTAATGAAAAGAGATGTTTGTGGGCCATGCTCTCTGAAAGAGAATAAGGATTTTAGGTGATAGTGATAGGACTAATAAATATACTAATGCTTATTCTACTTTTAAAGATTTATGTATTATTTATTTATGTGTATGTATGTGTGCCATGTGCATGCAGTGCCTGCAGAGGTCAGAAGACAGCAAGGAATCCCCTGAAACTGGAATTATAGGAGGTTGTGAGATACTTTATGTGGGTGCTGGGAACCAAACCCAAGTCCTCTGGAAGAGGGAAAAACACTCTTCACCACTGAGATATCTCTCTAGCCCCTGTTTATGCTGGAGGGTAGTAAAGAGGGTTCAGATAGGGGGAGGGAATCTAAATGCAATTAAAATATATTGCATGAATTCACAAAAATTTAATTTAAAAAGGAAAAATTAATTAAAAATAATATATAGAGCTGGGCGTGGTGGCATATACCTTTAATCCCAGCACTTGGGAGGCAGAGGCAGGAGGATCTCTGTGACTTTGAGGCCAGCCTGGTCTACATAGTGAGTTCCAGGTCATCTGGGGCTATAGGGAGACTCTGGTTCTAAAAAAATTGAAATCCAGAAATGATGAAACTTAATGACTCAGGGATCCAAATTAGAAGCATGTGGAAATCATTGCCAATATATTATATCAAGCAGACAGAACAGTTGGTTTCTCTGTAGATATACTATTTTTTCAGGGAAAATAATAAACTGGATTTAGAGGAGAGCAATGAAATTGGAGTGGAATCGTTGAGATGATGTTTAATTTATAATAGCTAGCATTTGTTTATAAGCTTTTACATACCAAACATTCAGTTGGATTCATGTATTTATTTTTGTTACATTAGAGTAGTAGACTAAATTATTTAGCAAATGGTCACTCTTCCCCTTCCCACATCCTTTAGAAGAACATAATTTTCCAACTCATTGATAATAAATGTGGCCATGTAGTTATATAACTGGTTTTGGATTCTTTTTTTTTTTGCAGATTTTACCTCCTTTCCTCTTGATTTTAGACTTGTGTTTATAACTTTTTGACCAGGAGTTAAGTTAGCATATGGGGCAGGCAAAATCTGTCTTTTATGCACTTTCTTAGTTGGGATTGCCTGTTTACATTTCTGTCTTTCACCAGGAAATGATCTTGCTTTGGGTAGCTGATGGTAGAGGAACATGGAGTCTACCTAGACTTGATTTTTGGAGTCAGTTCAACCAAGAAAAGCCTAGATCTTTTGAACTCCAGCCATCTATAGAAAGCAGAGCTAGAAATAGGGTACCTATTGAATTTAGGGTAAATGTTTATGCAACATTATTTGGAAATAATTAGTATAGTAATAGAAAAACCTCAAAAGTCTCAATGGACTCACAATAGCAACAACAACAAAAAAAAAATCCTGTAAGTTCCAGCTCTGCTAGACACAATTGTGATTGCTAAGCTTGGCTTCAGATGGTAGGCTTAGACAAATCAAATTGGGTGTTTTTAAATTTTCTGTGTTCTAGTGACTCTCTGGAGTGTATTTTTATAGAAGACCAAGCAAAAACAAGCAAATTGTGCAAGTATTTTAATGTGTCTGATAACATCAGCTCTACTAACATTTCAGTGGCTAAACAAGTAGATTGGTAATTCCAACATCACAGGAACAGGAAAGCGTGTTCATCCAGTGGTAGGCCCTGGAGAGATGACAAAGAACCACAAAAGCATAATTTTAACACATGGAGGATAAGAGGAACTGGGGTCAGTGATTCCCCAGTTCAGCTCAGTGTTATGCATAGATTATTTATCTGAATCATAATAGCTAACAGTGCTGTGGAATCATAACTATTTCGTATATTTGACAGATAATATGGAGGCTGACAGGATGATAAGTATGCAAATATACAGTCAATAGGTTGTAATTATAAGGTTTGAACCTTAACAATGTGATACCAGGTACTGGAGAGAGATGGCTCAGTGGTTAATAGCACTGGCTGCTCTTGTAGAGGATCTGGGTTCAGTTCCCAGCACCCATGTGGTAGCTAACAATGATTTGTAACTACAGTTCCAGGGGATCTGATGACCTTTTCTGGCCTCCATGGGCATTGCTCACATGGATACACTTACATACTTCCAGGCAGAGCACTCAGATACATAAGATAAAAATTAATCAACTTTGGGCTGGAGAGATGGCTCAGCAGTTAAGAACACTGACTGTTCTTACAGAAGACCTGGGTTCAAATCCCAGCACCCACATGGCAGCTAACAACTGTCTTTAACTCCAGTTCCAGGGGATCTGACAGCCTCTTCTGCCCTCCATGGGCATTGCACGACATGAGTGCAACATAAAATAAAAATAATAAATAAAATATATTTTAAAATTAATCAGTTTTAAAAGCTTTTTAAAGAGTATGATATCCAAAGACTATATTCAGGATATTCACAAAAATAAAAATAACAAAAAGTAAAGAACTATAAATCTGCAAAAAACAAAAAAGATTATGATGCCAAGCACTGAACAATTTATCACAAATGATTTACCTCTTCCCCAGCATGTCCTGTGAGCAGTATCTAAAAAAGCAAGCACAAGCGCTTAGCCTGGAGAGGTAAGCCATGTGTTGACCATCTTCTTACTTCTGAAGGTCTATCATGTGGAAGAGAAAGATAAGAGCTTTTTATATGTCATAAAAATGTAATACCCTTGGTGCAAAACTAGAGAGAGGGAGATAAAAGGGTTATAAATTTTGGCACATTCAAAAAATGCTTTTAATAGTCAAAACTCAAAGATGGAAATGTTTCCAAGTAAATACATAGGTGACCATTAGACACGAAGGCTATAGAGAATAGTCCAACCTCATATAAAGAACCAAATTAGCTTATGAGAAGGTTGAAACTTTAAGGATCTAGGAAGATGTAAATTATTTCCAAAGTAGACATTCACTCTGTTATTAAGATTTTTTTATTATGGTGGCAACAAAACAAGACTTTTCCTCTGATCACAATGGCTAGAAATTTTTTAGAGCTAGCTAATAATTTAAAATCTTGTATCGTGAAGTAAGTTAGCTATACCTCATCCTATTGTAATCCTGAAGAGTGGAATAGAATAGATAACTGAGACATGGCTTGTTTATGATAGTGAAGTTTAAGGTAATTCATTGAACTAGAAGTTTCTAACTTACTTGTGTGTTCCGCTCTGCAGCTCAGTTTTCCCTCATGTAAAATGGGCACTATTAAGCAAGATACTTACAACTTGTCTCAGCCTGTGATTCTCTATATTAAACAGAAGAGCTTAAGGATTAAAAAATATTTTAAAATATAAAAGTAAGTTAATATACATTGTTGTTCTTTTTAAAAATGTAACAGGAAGCCGGGCATGGTTATACATGCCTTTAATCCCAGCACTTGGGAGGCAGAGGCAGGTAGATCTCTGTGAGTTCAAGGCCAGCCTGGTCTACATAGCTACTTCTAGGCCAGCTGGGGCTACAGGGAGACCCTGTCTCAAAAAAGACCAAAAAAATGTAACAGGAGCTAGGAAGATGACAACATGTGTATGTCATCCCAGCTCTGGGGATAGGGGGAAACGCCAAGAGGATCCCAGGGGCTCACTAACCAGCCATCCTAGCCAAAATAACATGACCCAGGTTCAGTGAGAGACTCTGTCTCAAAAAATAAGGTAAATGTTGATCTATGGCCTCCACACACGTGTACACACATACAGCACGTATATACAATATGCATATATTGTGTGTATAAGATGACTTATGTATGTACAGCCATCTAGGAGAACATCAATTATACAAAAAAGTATGATTGTATATCTTTTAGGTAATACAAAGGAATTTATTTCCTTTTTTCTTTACTCATTCTTCTCCCCTCAATTTCCTGATTAATTTTATTTTGAAGTTAGTAATCAAAATAAAATATACAATAAAGATAGCATTTGAAGAGTCTACTAACTCCTATCTATCTATCTATCTATCTATCTATCTATCTATCTATCTATCTATCCTCTATCATCTATCTATCTATCATCTATATCTATATATTTTTTTATTTAATGTCTTTTTGAGACACGGTCTCCCAGTAGCCACAGCTGACCTGAAACTCACTATGTAGATGATGCTGGCCTCAATCTCCTAGAAATCCACCTGCCTCTTCCTCCCCGAGTGCTGGAATTAAAGGCATGCACCACCACACCTGCCTTTCCTTCTAGTTTTAAAATAATATTTTCATCTTTGTTTTGTTTATTATTGTGTGTACGTGTATGCATGATGTGTGTGTGAGTGCAGGCCCATGCATGCATGCCATGGTGTATGTGTAGAAATGGAGAGACAGCTTTTGGAAGCTGACACTTCTTCCACGATAGGTTCCAGGGATGGAACTGAGGTCATCAGGTTTTCAGGGCAGGGCTTTTATCATCTGAGCCACCTCACTGGCCCTTAAATAACTTTTAATAGGAAAATACGCTAAAATTGTGTATGAAAATAAATTCCAAATTCTCTTAAAATTCTTTCCAGTATAATCTTCTGTCATGAACTCTTTTGTTGTTTACAAAGTAGTTTGATGCCACGTGACTGTTTCCTGTTGCTGTCTTTTGCATTTGCAGCAAAACTTTTATATTTGATAAAAGCTGTCAATTGAAAGCCAGAGAATGGTATAAGATCAAGAAGGGGTTGGTAGCAAAAGAAGCTGTTCCTTTCCCTTTATAATTTTCAGAAACGAGGACATTGGACCAGCCAATGTAATAACATTTGAACCTTCCCTTTCTGAAGAAAGTGCTAACTGGAGGAGAGTATTGATTTGAGCAGATGTGTTATAGTATATTGTTATAACAAATGATGAGAAGACAATTGTCTGAAACCTTTATATATTTAAAATTTCATAATTAATGCAAATTCCCATAGAAATAAATATAAAGTAACTTACAGAAAATTGTGGGTTTTATTGGTATTTTTCAATTTTTCCTAAACTTAACAGAATGGAAGGAACTCAGAAAAACTGCCTTCTCTTGAATTAGTAACAACATTCTTTAGTGGTTGTCTCATGCTCTTCATAGCACTTTATCATATTTAGTTTTTGTGAGTATAGTTTTCAGTACAAGTTCCACTACTGATTAAGTGATAGGTTGACATTAATATTAGAGTAAGTTTACAATGTTAAAATAATGCTTTCTAAAAAACAGTTATTAAATACTTACTAAAACAATACTTACTAAACACAGCTTACCTAAGCTTCAGTGAAGATGAACAATGTTCTTAGCTTAATGACATCAATGCCTCAGTTTTTGGTTAATCAGTTTAAATTTTATCAGAGTCTTGAAGACAAAACCTGGGGCTCCAGCAACCTCAGGAGTTTAGGCTCAACCAACTATCCCAGTGTACCAAGTAATGGTAAAAAGCAGGTAAGTAATGGTAAAAGGCAGATAGAAGAGATTTATGCAATGTTGCTGCATTGGGAAAAGAACAGATAAAGGGGTCCAGGGACCCCAAGTTCACCTCTGGATATTAAGATGAGCTTTAGGTTTAAGTAGAGAAAGAATTGAATTGAAAATGAGGGGCAAGGAGAATGCAAAATTAAGCATCCTAGTCATATGTGATCACTGATTGTGTCAGTCCTGGTCCCTCAAAGGTGGTCCTGAGAAAGTTGTCATTGTTTTGAGGGCAATGACCTGGTTCTCCTGAAATGATTACTTCTGCTCTAGGGTGTGGCCTGCAACCTTAGATAAGTGCATTATTTGGTTGTAGACTGTCCTGCGGCATGCTTATTGCTTGGGGTTGTTTGAATTCCATGTCACATGAGGTCTGGCAGCGTATGGGGTGGCATGGATGGGGGAGGGGGGGTCTAAATTTGACTAAGAATGTTGCTTGAAATGTACAAAAGCTCAATAAAAATTTTTGTTTGACTGTTTCAAGAGGCAGAAAGGGTTAAGATGAATTTAGGCCAGTGACCAGTGCACCCCTTCAATTCCATTATGGAGCAAATTATAAACTATTTTCAATTCATTTGGCCTTCCAGCCTTATAATTATATTTCTTCACAATCTAAAAATATTTCTCACATGAATGGAGATTTCATTTCCATTTTATGTAAAATCTGTTCAAATTTGAACAATCCCAAATTAGCATAAACTGAAAAGCTATTCATAAAGGGATGGGTAAAGGCTAGGGATTTTGTGTGAAGATCTTTTAAGAGTCAAGAAAGAGATTAAAGGTTTCTTTTTTATTTTAAACTATGAGACAGAAAGAGAGAGAGAGAGAAAGAGAGAGAGAGAGAGAGAGAGAGAGAGAGAGAGAGAGAGAGAGAGAGAAAAGCAAAAATACAGAGACCCAGGAGCGAAAGAGAAACATAAAAAAAAAAAAATACTCCCAACAACAAACATAGTTGTTTTTACTATGAATAGAGCCGTAGGTGCAGAAGGCACATTGAAAAACAAATCAATCCTACCAATGCAAAACGTGATTTTTGCTACAGTGATTTCAAGTTATTATCCTGGATATAACTATAACAAAGCCCAATTCAATTTAGTACTTTATCAGATTAACTCAACTTCATTACACTAATATCCTAGGAAAGTAAAGACATAGTCATCTCCAAGGATAATTACCTTGTGCTGCAGTCTCTACTGTTCTACACTTACTGTCTGAATTCAGTTAAACAGTATGAGATGTACACTAAGCAAAGAAAAAACAGACCCTCTCTCAAGAGATAAGTCAACCAGGGGCTGAAAAGATGACTCAGCGGTTAAGATCACTGGTTGCTCTTACAGAGGACCTGGGTTTGGTTCCTAGCACTCCCATGGTGGCTAACAACTATCCATAACTCCAGTTCCAGGGGATCTGACACCCTCTTCTGACCTCCATGGGCACTGCATGACATGAGTACACTTACATACATGCAGGTAATATACTCCTACATCATACACATAGAATAAAAATAATAAATAAAAAGAGATAAGTCCACCAACAGAGTCAAACTCAGAGAGGACTTGAACCATAAGACAAGAAATTTAAAGTAACCACAATTGATATTTTCTAGTCTTGATTGGAAATGCTAGATAGCATTTGTGAAACATGGAATTTTAACAAAGCAAATTATAAAAAAGAATCACATGGAAATGCTAGGAATAAAAAATACCAGGGTGACATGAATAAAAAATATTTTGATAGGCTCATCAGCAGACTTCTCGTAGCCAAGAAAAGAATCAGTGGACTTTTAGGAATACCAATCAGAGAGAGCATATGAAAGTGTCGGAGTACAATCAAATGGCTAACATAAATGAAACTGGAATCTGGACCGAGGGGGCAAAATACGTGAAGATACAATGGCTGAGAATTTTCTATATTTTTTAGGAAATAAGGCAGTTTCATTTCAATGCAGGATACTGTATTAAGAATGGTAATTGAAATCATCAAATGTCATACCTTAGTCATTTTTGGAATGCTGCGACAGATACATATGAGAAGAAAGTCAAGGAGAAGTGTTACTGTTTGAACTGTATGGAGTTGTCTTGGCCCCAAATACCTCAACAAATTCCCTGCTACATATTGATTTATATCTTAGAGTTAAGGAAATTGTTTCTGCTACTAACAATTGAAATATTTAATCTAAGAGTTTTTAATGGGCTCATTACTGCATAGATAGCTCTATATTATTACATGAAGGTGAGACAAAGTTGAAGGAATTGCAAACTGTGTTCAAACAAAGCGTTCACTCAGCTGTTACCCATGGGTTCTGCATCTGTAAGTTCAACCAAAGATTGGAAATTAATTTTTTAATTGAAAATTTGAGATTTTCATACACTATAATTTGATGGTATTTATATTCACTCCCCCATTCCCGCCTTCCATTATTGCCTCCCCAGCCCAATAGATAGAAGATAGATAGATAGATAGATAGATAGATAGATAGATAGATAGATAGATAGATAGATGACAGATAGAGAGATGATAGATGTTTCCCTCCACTCAATTTAATGTATCTATTGTATATTTAATAAGATGACAGTCTAATTTGTGTCTTCAAATGTCCTTCAGTGTGGGTCCATCCACTGGAGTTTGATTAGCTTACCGAGAATCCCATGCTTGAAAGAGACTGTCTCTGCCCCTCCCAGCAGCTATCTGTTGTCATAATTTCCTTAGGTGGCATTGGAGCTTCTTACCTACATTCAAGCTCAAACTGGATTGGAAATATTTGTCAAAAATTAAATACTTTCTGAATATATACAGAAGTTTCCTTGCAACTTTTCCTCAAATACAAATAATGTTGTACAACAGCTATTTACATAAAAATTTACCATCTGTTAGATATTATAAGTAACCTAGAAGCAATTTAAAGTAGATAGGAAGGTGTGTATACATTATATATAAATATCACATCATTTTATGCAAGATATTTTAGCAAGTGTAGATTTTAGGAGCCTCGGGAAAGTCCTAGAACCAATTCCGAGAAGATGCTAAGGGGTAATAGTATATTTGGGAAGGATAAAGCATACTGGTCTCCTCCCTTTAAGTGCTATGAGGGAAACAATTATACATTCCATTTACTGAATGATGTGTCTGAGGAATCCAGCCTGTCATTCAGAAATGAAAAGGCTGACATATAGAGGAAAATCACTCGCTTGATGTTTTCCTCACATAATTTGGTCATATAGTACAGAGCATTATATAGTACCAATTGTTTACCCTCCCTGTGACCACGTGGCTAACTGGGATTGCGACTTACTGATGCTGTCTAGCATTTTAGGAGAGTATTTTTTGTCTAATTTTTATGGAACTTTTGTGTATTTCATACACAGCAGCTTAGTCATCTTTATACCTCTTTCCCCATCGACACCCTCCCATAATGCCCCCCTCAGGATTTCATTCATTCTGTCACTTATCAAGTCAAGTTAGTGTCCCCTCACGTCCCTCACTGCAAGTTCATCCACTGGGGTCTAGTCAGCCTATCTAG
>NW_008337059.1:1115343-1117829 GCF_000622305.1 Nannospalax galili
TTAATCTTTATTTTAGATGTATGAGTGTTTTGCCTGCATGTATGTAAGTGGATGTGTGTTTGCAATGCCCACAGAGGTCAGAAGAGGGCATCAGATCCCTTAGAACTGGAGTTAAGGACAGTTGTTAGCTGCCATGTGAGTGCTGGTAACTGAACCTGGGTCCTCTGTAAGAGCAGCCAATGCTCTTAACCACTGAGCCATCTCTCCAGTTGCTTACGTGGGGTTTTTGACTGCAAGTTTTTATGGAGAAGGCAATCAGAACATGCACTGTTCGGTAACTGTTGCATTTCTACCTTGGAAAGGCTTATCATACTTGCATCATGTTCTGTCAGTTTAATACCCACATTTCTGTACATCACTCAGTTCTGTAGCTTAAATGTAGCTCCCTCTGCCCAAATAATGTCTACATGTATGTAATAAAGGCCTATAGACTCTAATTTGTGTGCCCAAATACCCTTTGGTGTTGGTCCATCCACTGGAGCCTGGTTAACTTACCAAAAGACACACCTGTAAAGAAGACTGTCTCTCCCTCTCCTAGAAATTATCAGTTGCTAGTAGTTTCTCATCAAGGTTGGGGTTTCTTACTTATTTCCCCAGTTCCATGCTGGGATTTTGTTTGGTTTTGAGCTTATGTGAGACTTGGACATGCTGTTACCATTGCTGTGAGTTCATATGAGTAACTGGAAAACTATTTCCTTAAGGTCATCCATCACCTCTGGCTCTTACAGTCTTTCCATGCCCTCTTCCACAATGGTCCCTGAGCCTTGGAAGGCAGAAGTTTGATCTAGATGTCCTCCTATTCATGAATAATCTCTCTGCAGCCTCTTGTTGTCTGCACCTTAACAGAGTTGTGGGACTTGGGCTAATCACCATCTGTTGCATAAGGAAGTTTTCTGGTGAGAGGTGAGAGATGCATTTATCTATGGGCATAAAAATAAGCCATTAGGAATCAGTTTAGTACTATGTCTATTTAGCAGAATGTTAGTTGTAGACGCTTCCTTATGGCCTATGACCTGTTTAGCGAGAGGTTCCTAGGCCTGATTTCAGTGTCAGGTATGGGCTCCATCTTGTAAAGTACACCTTAAGTCCAATAAGACACTCATATAACATTCATAATTAGTTAGTTACTCACATAACATTCATGCTGCTATTGCACAAGTGACTCTATCTTATCAGGCTGGTTGCTGTTGCTCTCATTACAGTTGAGA
The DNA here is from genome assembly GCF_000622305.1 of Nannospalax galili. Classification (NCBI taxonomy): domain Eukaryota; kingdom Metazoa; phylum Chordata; class Mammalia; order Rodentia; family Spalacidae; genus Nannospalax; species Nannospalax galili. Next base: position 1,116,552 of record NW_008337059.1, read on the forward strand.
AAGGTTGATGATTAATTTTCTCTTTAGGTGCATGCACAGCACCTTCCAGAACTATGAAAGCTATCCAGTAATGATGAGGTTTTGAAGTCAGCACTAGTATGATTTCTTCTTGTTTGTTCTACAGTTCATGTATATAATGTCTTCAGCAATAGTGTCTTACCATCAAGTTCTGGTGGGTAACCGAGAACAGGGGTAATGGCCGCTATTGATTGAGGGTCTATGGGACACCTGGTCAACAGCTTCAAATGAGGGAGCCCATTTCTGGCATTAGGCTTTTTCTTTGCTAGCCTTTGGTTTCTTGTGGGGACAATGTCCCCCTGTTATAGGGTAACTCCTTTTAGTCTCTTTTTGTATTGTATATGTGTATACTTTAAGAAGCATCTACAGTGGTAGGTTTCCATATGACTTTTTTAAAGCCTTTAGTGTTAGTGATCCCTCCCCATACTCCCTCCTCTGCCCTACCCTCCCATTCCTCACCCATGTAGCCATTTCTACTCCATAATTCCTCTTTCCCCTTTTATATTGCTGCATCCTATCTCGATTCCCAGGAAGCTTTATTCCCCATGGCCCTTTACCAGTTCCTTGATGTTTTGTGTATTTTCAAATTGATCATTGAAGAGAAAATGCAACCTACAGATTGGGAAAAATTCCTTCTCAGCTGTACATCTGACATGGGGTTAATATCTGGAATAGGCAAAGAACTTAAAACCCTAAACTTCAAAGAATCAAACAATCTAATTAAAATTTGGGGCAAGGAACTGAACAAGAAGTTCTCAAAAGATGAAATGCAAATGACTGATAAACAGTTTTTAACATGTTAACCATGTTTAGTCATTAGGGAAATGCAAATTAAAACCACTTTAAAAATTATTCATGTTACCCCACTAAGAATGACTAAGATCCAAAAAACAAACAACAAATACTGGCGAGGATGTGGGGAAAGGGGAGCTCTTATCCACTGCTGTTGGCAGTTCAAACTAGTGTAGCTAACTGTGGAAATCAGTGTGGAGATTCCTCAAAAAGCTAGAAATAGATATACCATATGATCCAACCATACGACTCTTGGAGATATACCCAAAGAACACTATACCCTAGTACAGAAATACCTGTTCACCCATGTTCATTGCTGCTGTATTTACAATAACCAGGAAATGGAAACAACCTAGATGCCCATCAACTTATGACTAGATAAAGCATAGTATATTTACATAATGAAATATTATTCAGCTGTTAAGAAAATTGACATTATGAAATTCACAGGTAAGGAATAGAACTGGA
>NW_008337059.1:1117878-1131676 GCF_000622305.1 Nannospalax galili
GACCCAGAAATAAGTGGGTGCTAGTTTTGAAACTTTAGATATGAATGTTTCAGTTGGTTTCAAATTTTTTGAAGGCTTTAACTAGAAAATAAATCCCAAAAAACTCTTATGACTTATCTGCCTATTAATAATCTCCAAGTGAACAAACCATCATAAAATAAGAAATACTAAGCTGTGTTGCTATGTCCTTAGCAAATAATTTTTCTATTTCTTACTTTGCTTTGTATCTTTTATCCAAACTATTTATTCATACTTTTTTGTTTGTAAATTTTTTATTAAAATTTTGTGTCCCCAGATGTCCCTCAATGCAAGTTCATCCACTGAGGTCTAGTCAGCCTATCTAGAGTCCCCCCTCTTAAGAAGATCAGCTCTTTCTCACCCAGCAGTAATCAGCTGCCAATAGTTCTTTGGCTAAGATAGGGGCCTGCTGCCCATTTCCACAGTTCTATACTGGGATTTTGTCTGCTTGAGTTTGCATGGGTCTTGTGCATGCTGACACCATTGTTGTACATTCATATGAGCAAGGGCCCAGGAGCCTCTAAGACTCTATTTCCATATGGTCATGCATCTCCTACCCTGGCTCTTACAGTCTTTCCACCCAGTCTTCCACAGTGGTCCCTGAGCCCTGGGTGAGAAAGTTTAAACAGGAGTCCTGACCAAGGACCCACACTCTGCAGACTCTTATTCTCTACACTTTGGCCATTTGTGTCATTTTGTGCTCATGACCCTCTGTTGCAAGAAGGAGCGTCACTGATGAGAGTTGAGAGATGCATCAATATCCTCTCTACCATTGTTCCACAATGTTCCTGAGCCTTAGGTGTAAAGGTTCCATTGTAGATGTGTCACTTAGGCATGGGCAATTCACAGACAATTTCTGTGTGTGATCAGTTGTGGAACTCTGTAATAATCTCTGTCTGTTGCAAAAGAAGCTTCTTTAATGAGTGGTGACTGGCATACTTGTCTGTAAATATAAGGATCCATATTTAGCATATAGTAAGAAATCACATTCCTTGTGTATTTGGCCATGTTTACAGTACCACAACTGAGTTTCCACCCATTGCCTTGGCTTTAAGTCCAATTAGGTAGCTGTTGATTAACCCCAAGATAAAAGTACCACTACTGGGGGCTGAAGATATGGCTCAGCAGTTAAGAGCACTGACAGCTCTTGCAGAGAACCTAGGGTCGATTCCCAGCACCTACATGATGGCTAACCACCATCTTTAACTCCAGCTACAGGGGATTCAATGCCCTCTTCTGACCTCCAAGGGCATTGCATGCAATACACTCATACATATAAAATAAAATAATAAACAAAATATATTTTTAAAGTGCCACTATAGCCCCAATATAGTTTGCTGTGCTGGTCATTGTTGTGGTTATTAGGGTTTAAAGTTGGGGTTGGACCATTGATTGACTTTTCTCCCTTAGCAGCTTGCATAGTGTCCTCCAAAATTATGAGAGCTAGCCTTCATGGGAGGTGGCTTCCAGGTCAGTTCCAGCTCCATTGCTTCAAATCCTGTGTCTGAAGTATGTTTTGTCTTCAGCAATAGGGTCTTGCCTTCAAGTTCTGAGAGGCAATCAAGGGCTGTGTCAATAGCCTGTATAAATTTTGGGAGTCTCTTGGACTACCCTGGCCAAGAACTCAAAGGGAGGTTTGTCCTGCCTGGCACTGTTTCTTATTAAATAGCCCTCCGCTATGCACATGGACTCATGTAGAAGTATTGTATCTGTAATTTTCAGTAGGGTTTTGAACTAATACATTTCCCTCTGGTTTTTCTCATCAGTTAAGCATTCTCTCTCTCTCCTCTCTCTCCCTGCCTACTAGCCCTCCCTCCTCCCTCCCCAGTTAAAATACTCCCATTTACCCCATTTCACTGTTGATAATACCTATCTCCTATGGTCCCCCTCTCTTGAGCTTCTTCTTTCCCATTACCCACATAGTTCTTTATATGACCCCCCATCTTCCTATCCCATTTAAATACCTCATTTTACCCATTTCCCACTTAGTAACACCTGTCTTCTATTGTTCTTTTTTCTCAGCTTCCTTCTTTCCCTTTTCCTCCCTAATTCCTTTCCTTTTCCCTGGATCCTACAGTTACATAAGGATATATACTCACATATCAGGATATGGTGCTAGGATCCACAAATGAGAGCGAACATACATCACTTGTTTTTCTGAGTCTGTGTTACTTTACTTACTACAATTGTTTCCAGATCCATCCATTCACCTGCAAATTTTGTGATAAAATGAAAATTTCCAAATATAAGGAAACATGTTTATCAAGGTGCAAGAGACATAAAGATCACCAAATAGAACCAGGGAAAATTCTTTGTTACCTAATAAGAAATTAAATATTCAGAACAACAACTACAACTAAGTATTTTTGAAAGCTACAAGAAAGACCAGTCACATATAAGGGCAGGCCCATTAGAAAAACAGCTGACTTTTCAGTGGAGACTTTGAAAGGCAGAAGGCCTTGGACCCATGGTCTAAAAGATATGAGGTACCATAGATGATGTCCTAGACTACTATACCCAGCAAAACTACCAGTCATGATCAAAGGAGAAAGAAAAGTTTTTCATGATAAAAATGTCTGAGGAATTCATGGCTACTACATCAGCGCTACAGAGGACACTGGAAGAGGATGCTTACTGAAGAAAAGATTACACCAAAGATGGCACAAGAAATAAATAAACAATTCCTAAAGAGTTGATTAGAAGAGGCCTAAGAAAATACCACAGAGGCAACCAAAATGATAGAAATTAATATACATTATTCAGTAATAACACTTGATATTAATGGTTTCAACAATGGATTTGGAAACAGGATTCAACTTTCTGCTGCTTCCATAAACACACCTCATAATCAACCTGATACCACCTTAGGCTAAAAGGATGGAAAAAGATATTCCAAGGAAATGAACTAAGAAACAAACTTCAATCTCCCTCCCTCCTCTCCCTCACTCTCCCTCACTCTCCCTCTCTCTCCCTCCCCCCTCTCCCTCTCCCTCTCCCCCTAAGAAACAAACAGATACAGCTATTCTAATATCTGACAAAACAAAATATTCTAATACCTTCCAAACAAAACTAGTCAGAATAGATGAGGAGGAGCATTTCATAGTCACTAAAGGAAAAACCAACCAAGAGGATATTATAATCCCAAATGTATATGCACCAAACACAGGGGTACCCAGTTTCATAAAAGAAATACTCTCTTAGATCTAAAAATCACAGATTAACCACAACACAGTGAAAGTGGATGATTTCAGTATCCAATACTCACCAATAGACAGGTCATTCATTAATAAACCAAAGAGAAACATTGGAGTTAAATGGCATCATCAATTCAATGGACCTAACAGATATACGCAGCACATTCCATCTAAACACTAAAGAATATGCATTCTTCTCAGCAGCCCATGGAACTTTTTCTAAAGCATTCCAAACCATATAGGAGAACTTGAAATAACATCCTGCATTCTATCTGATTACAGTGTAATAAAGCTAGATATCAGCAGCAACAGAAACTACAGAAAATATACAAATGTACGGATACTAAACAACACATTACTGAATGATATTTAGGTCAAGGAAGAAATCAAAAAGGAAATTAAAAATTTTCTAGAATTGAATGAAAATGAAAACAAAATGTGCCCATCACAATGAAGATAGTCCTAAGAGTGCATAGCACAAATTGTCTACATCAGAATATTACAAACAAAATCTTCATAAAAAGAAATTAACGATGTATATGAATTCCATGGGAAAAAAAATAAGCAAAAGATAAATATAGTAGATGTGAAGAGATATATGAAACCAAAGCTTAATTAATTAAGTAGAAGCATACAAACACCTAAAAAAAATAGAAAACAAGAGAAAATGCAGAAACTATAAAAATTAGTTGAGATTAAGCAACACACTACTGAATGCTGAATGAGTCCCGAAAGAAATAAAAAAGCAAAAATTTTCTAGAATTGAATGAAAATGAAAACAAAATGTGCCCATCCTTGGGACACAATGAAGGCAGCATAATGGAAATGTTCATAGCATTAAATGCTACATGAGAAAATGAAAAATTTAAAACTTGATCATGTACCTGAAGGCCTTGGAAAATAGGAACAAACCACACGCAAACACAGTAGACAGAAAAAGTTAAAGACATGGCTGAAATTTATGAAATGAAAATGAAAAAGACAATAAAATGAATAAATGAATGAAGAGCTGAGTTTTTGAAAAGATTAACAAGAGTGACAGACATTTAGCCAAATTAACAAAAAGATAGAGTGGATCCAAATTAATAGATTTAGAGGTAAAATGGAGATTTTACAGCAGACACTTAGAAAATTCAGTGAACATTAAAGAGTTACTTTTAAAAATCTCTGATACCCAAACCAAAGAGACAACAAAAAGAAAATGTTATTCTTTCTGTCATTGGACATAGACACAGAAATTCTCAAAAACATACCTACAAATTGAATTAAAGAGCACATCAAAAAGATCATCTTCCATGATCAAGTCAGCTATATTGCAGAGATACAGGGATATTTCAGCATACATAAATCAATAAGCATAATCCACCACATAGACTCAGGAACAGAAACTATATGATTATGTCATTACATGCAGCAAAGGTCTTTGACAAAATCCAATATCCTTTCATGATAAAAGCCCTGAAAAATCTAGGGATACTAAGGACATAATAAAGGCCATGCACAGCAAGCCCATAGCCAACATCATGATAAAGGGAGAAAAACTCAAAGCCTTTCCACTAAAGTCAAGAACAAGACAAGTATTTCCACTTTCCAGTCCTGTTCAGTGTAGTGCTTGAAGTCTTAGATAGAGCAATAAGACACATTAAGGAGACAAGGTGTACAGATAGGAAAGGATGAAATCAAAGTATCCTTATTTGCAGATGATCAGACTCTATACGTAATAGGCCATAAGACCCCACTAGATGATTCCTAGAAATAACACATTCAGCAAGTATGAGGATACAAAATTAACACACAAAAATCAGCAGCATTCCTATATACCAATGACCTCAGCATAAGACCCAATTCTCTGAATCTGATAGAGGAGAAAGTCAGGAATATGTTTCAACTTACAGGACCATGAAAGAACTTACTGAACAGGACCCAGTAGGGTAGCAATTAAGACCACCAATTGGTAAATGGGGGCACACAAAACAAAAAACTTCTGTACAGAAAAGGACATCATTATTCAAGTGAAGAGGCAACTTAAAGAATGGGAAAATTATTTATTGGCTATACATTTGACAGAGATTGGTATCTAGAATATACAATGTTATAAAGAACTAAACATGAAAAAAAAACATTAAAAATTGTGTGGCAAGGCACTAAACAGAGAGTACTCAAAAGAAGAAATACAAACAGTGAGAAACTTTAAAAAATATTCAACATCCAAAGTCATCTGGGAAATGCAAATTAAAACTACTTGAGATTTCATCTTACCCTAGTCAAATTGGCTAATGTTAAAAGAACAAATGACAACAAATGCTGGCATAAGCGGGGTAAAAGGGAGTACTAATGCAGGTGGGAATGCAAACTGCTGCAACTGCTATGGAAATCAGTGTAGAGTTTCATCAAAAAGCTTGACATAGAACTACCACATGATCCAGCTCTCCAGTCTTAGGTATATACTCAAAGGACTCTATATCCTACTACAGAGATACTGGCCCATTCATGTTCATTACTGTTTTATTCACAATAGCCAGGAAATATAAACAATCTGGATGTCCATAAATTGATGGCATGGATAATGAAAATGTAGTGCATTTACACAGTGGAGTATTATTGAAGTGTTAAGAAAATTTAAGAGAAAAAGTATGAAATTCACAAGTAAATGGATGGGGCTGGAAACAATCTGAGTGAGGTAACCCAGATTCTGAAAGAGAAATGTCATGTTTTCTCTCATTATTTGATGCTAGCTTTGAATCTTTAGATATTTCTGTTTAATTTGAAATATTCATAGAGATAAAAGTAAGGGACCAAGGGGGGTTGCTTTCAGGGGAGGGAAGTGAGAACAATTTTGTAAAAGAGGAAAGGAGAACAATGGAGCAAAAAGGGTTAAATGGCAGGGTAGAGGAGGAATAAAGGGAGGGGTAATTGACACTAAATACCTTTAAAATTTTATATGGATGCTATTCTGAGAAAGTATCAATGAACGTGGGTGAGTAAGTAAATATACACAATGAATTCTATTCCTCTCTAAAGAGAAATGAAACTATGAAATTTGTAGGCAAATGGATGGAACTGGAAAAAAATTGTACCGAGTGAGGTACCCAGGACTCAGAAAGACAGATATCATATGTTCTGTATGTGGGTCCTAGATTTCAACCTTTAGACTTGTGTGTTTAACTTGAGGTACCTGAAGGAGCCAGGAAACTAGAGAGGGGCCTTTGGTTTGGAGGGGCAGGGAGATAGATGTTAAGGAAGAGGGATAGGATAGTATTTTACCAAAGAGACATAGTATCAAACTATCTCTAAGTACTTTTCCTGTACCCATAGACTATTATAACTCTTCCCCTTCATTAGAGAAGCTTTTAAAAAATTATTTTTTATTATTATTTTTATGTGTATGAGTGTATTGCCTGCATGTATGTATGTGCACCTGTGTTGTGCAGTGCTTGCAGAGGTCAGAAGAGGGTTTTGTATCCCCTGGAACTGGAGTTACAGATTGTTGTTAACTGCCATGTGGGTGCTGGGAATTGAACCCAGGTCCTCTGCAAGAGCAGCCAGCACTCTTAACTGCTGAGCCATGTCTCCAGCCCAGAGAAGTTTTTTGATGCAGTGGATGATGGCTAATAAAAAGAGTGGTCAAAATGCAGAGAATAAGTGACTATAGGGTGCTCATCCCTAAATGGGACATCTATATTATCCCCTCGCCCAAAACCCAAGGATCATCTTGGAAGAGGAGGCAGAAAGAATGTAAAAGACAGAGGTCAAGGATTGCTGCAAAATGTTGTTTCTGAACATGACAGGGCTGTTGCATTCATGAACTCACAGTGGCTGTGGTTTCCAACCCAAGATCTGTACAAGATCAAGCCAGTCAATACTCCAGCATAGACAAAGAAGGGACTCATGAGGCCCCATCTCTAGCTGAGGCATTATTGGCACTTGATGATTTCTGAGGAAGGAAGAATTCATTTCTTCAGCAGTGTGGCCCACACTAGGTTGCCCATGTACCAATGGATGGTACCCTACACCCATGCACATATGGGCAGCACTAATTGGACTCAGTGGGGTATAAAAGAAAAATAGGAAGAGGAGAAGGAAGAGGGGGAGGAGGAGAAGGAGTAGGGCGGAGAGGGAGAAGGAAGAGGAGGAGGGGGAAAGAGAGAGGAGGAATAGGAGGAGGAAGAGGAGGAGGAGGAGGAGGAGGAGTTGGGAGGAGGATGTGTGTGTATGGCTGCTGGAGGAGTTGGATAGGGGGAATGGAGGATAGATATGATCTAAATGTGTTGTATTTATGAATAAAGTGACCAAAGAATCAATAAAAAAATAGCAAATATCTATCAGCAGACACTAGAAGTCCAGTTTCATGCTATTTTCATGTGCTATGGAATATTACACAAAACTAAAATTTTTTCAATGACTTCAGAATCCAAAACATTCTTGCGAGTCATACAAAAAGCAAAATAAAACAAGCAGGTAGTTTGTATTGGACCATGACCATAGTTCTGTGTACAGATTTGGACTATTGTTCCCAGGTAAAAATGAATTCTGCATTCTAAGTAATTGACTTTAAAATAGACCTTTTTTTTTTTTGGTCTTTTTGAGACAGGGTCTCCCTGTAGCCCCAAGTGGTCTGGAGCTCATTATGGAGACTAGGCAGGCCTTGATTCCATAGAGAGCCACCTACCCCTGCCACTGGAGTGCTAGGATTAAAGGCCTGCACCACCACTCACAGCTTGAAATCGACATTTAAGCTCCTTCTTTCCCTTTATCCCCAAGGTTCCTTGTATAATCCTCCCTGTCCCTCCCATTTATATAACCCCATTTTTATCCACATCTCCCTTAGTAACACCTGCTTCCTACTGTTCTTCTCTCTCAGGTTCTTTCTTTTCCTTTACCTCCCTGGTTCCTTTTCATTACCCTGATTCCTGTAGTTATGTCTGGATACATACTCACTTACCAGGATTTGGTTCTATGATCCACATAAGAGGGAAAACATACGTCGACTTTTTTTTCTGAGTCTGTGTTATTTCACTTAGTATAACAGTTTCTCGTTCCATACATTTACCTGCAAATTTCATGAATTCATCTTTCTTTACTGCTAAGTAGAACTCCATCATATAAATGTACCACATTTTCATTGGCCACTCATCAGCTGAGGGACACTTAGGTTCCTTCCATCTCTTAGCTATTGTGAAAAGAGCAGCAACAAACATGGATGTACAAGTGTCTCTGCAATAGGACGAGTTCTTTGGGTATATGCCAAGGAGTGGTATAACTGGGTCATATGGTAGGTTCATTTGTAGTTTTTTAAGGGTTCTCCACTCTGTTTTCCATAGGGGTTGAATGAGTGTGCAATCCCTCCAGCAGTACATGAGTGTTCTCTTTTCCCCATATCCTCTCCAACATTTGGTATCATTTGTTCTCTTGATCTTAGCCAGTCTGACCAGGATAATATGAAATCTTAAAGTGGTTTTAATTTGCATTTCCCCAATTACTAATTATGTTGAACACCTTTAAAGATGCTTCTTAGCCATCTTTATTTCTTCTTTTGAGAACTCTCTGTTAAGCTCCTTAGCCCATCTTTTAGTTAGGTTACTTCCTTTCTTGATTCTTTGTTTTTTGAGTTCTTGGATGTTAGACCTCTTTCAGATGTGTCGCTGGTGAAGATTTTCTCCCATGCTGTGGGTTTTCTCTTCACTTCCTTGGTTGCTTCTTTTGATGTACAGAAGCTTTTTAGTTTAATGAGGTCCCATTTGTTGATTCTTGTCCTTGTTTCCTGGGCAATTGATGTCCTGTTTAGAAAATCCTTTCCTACGCCTATATCTTGTAGGTTATTACCAATGTTTTCTTCTAATAGTTTCAGAGTTTGAGGCTTCACCTTGAGGTCTTTGATCCATTTGGAATTGACTTTTGTGCAAAGTGAAAGATAGGGGTTTAGTTTCATTCTTCTACAGGTGGAGATCCAGTTTTGCCAGCAACATTTGCTGAAAATGCTGTATTTCCTCCAGTAAATGTTCTTGCCTCTTTGTCAAATATCAGGTGGCTAAATTGCATGTACTCATATTTGGGTCTTCAATTTTGTTGAACTCTGGAGATAAAGGGAAAGAAGGAGTTCAAGAGAGGTGAGACCATAGGAGAAGGGTATTATTAAGGGAGAAATGGGGAAAATGGGTGCACTTTAAATGGAGAAACCGTGGTGGAAGTGTTAGATAGTGAGAGAGATAAATAATGCCTAGCTAGTTTTAAAAAAACAGAGGGAACCATATTACTTCAACAACGTCCTGACAATTAATTCAAGGAACAAAATATATTTCTAGTCAAGGTTTATCTGAGAACATTTGGTTCTTCCGAAGCTTTATCTACATAGCACATAGTAATTAAAAGTACCAGACTGGTGGAACTAACCTTCTTAGATGTTTAACAGCCATACTTTGAGGCCTATACTAATATGGTCAGAGGGACTTAAAGGACTGTTTTTGTTCCTTGCCCTCCAAGGTTGACTAAGTTCCAGTGGACTATGGAGCATCTCTCAAAATGTCCTGTAACTGTGGTGAGTCGCCTGTCCTTTTGTTCAGGGAGGGCATGGAGACCCCACGAGATGGACTTTAATCAGTGTCCAGTCTACAAAGAGGGGGGTCAACTTAGAGGAAACATTTCCTCCATACTTCCAAGTAAAGCCAGCCATGATTGAGTAGGTCCTTTGACTTATCGTCACATAGATGGAACTGGTAAAAGAAAGGAGCCAGGGGCTCCCCTCAAGTCCATGTGACCCCTGAGGAACAGATCCTCAAACGACCTTAAGAGTAAAAATAAATTGGTTTATCTGGGCCAATTGTAGGGTCTTAAACACCCAAAATGAAAGTATAACCAAAGATTAAAGAGATCAGTATATTTCTTTAAGAGCCTGTAAGTATAGCTAAAGGCTACATAACAAGAAACAATGCCAGACAGGAGATACCTTTCTTTGAGTTGTTGGCCAGGGTGGTCCAAGAGACTCCCAGACAGTAACCCAGCATAGAACTGGGAAAATGAACAGCAGACCCCAATCTTATCTAAAGGAATATTGGCAACTTATTGCTGATAGATGAGGAAGAGATGATCTTCCTAAAACAAGGGACTCTAGGTAGGCTGAGTAGACTTAGTGGAACTTGCATAGGGGAATGGCTGGGGCGCTGACAACACAGTGGACAGTAACAGGGGTGACAGAGTATATGGGCTCCAGTGTGTGTGGGGGGCTATGGGAGGGTGCTATTTTGGATGCAGGTATAAAAATGAATAAGGTTGTTTGGGGTGTTCTGTATGAAATACACACACACACACACACACACACATACACACACACACACACACAAATCAAAAAAAAAGAAGAAAAAAACTTCTAAAAAAGAAATAGACATTTAAAACATGGGGGAGTGAAGCTTTTCTTAACTTACTGAACATAGGCAGACATGTAAGTCCAATGAGTTGATTCTTCCAACTTTTACAGCTGTTGAATGGTTATTTCCTTTCTCTGTTTTCTTGGTTATTATAGATAAATATGATGTATGAAGAGAATCCCATAGAATAGTTTCCTACAAAACTAAATCTACAAATAGAGAAAGCCTGTTTTTCTGCTCCTCAGCATATTAACAAATGTTCTCTGTAAGTTCATGTATTTTTATAAATCGTAGATGCTTTACTCTCTCCTGAATTTCGAGCCTTTTGGGCGGCAGCAGCTGTATCTACGGTGTGTATGCACTCTTTGTCACCTCCCCACAGAACTGCACATTATATGCAATGAGAGGTTTATATGCTTGCCCAATTCCAAATAAAATCATTTACTCTTACTACAGACCATTGTACTACTGTGCCTTTGGGGTGTCATTTTATTATGTTTATTATTATTTTGCCTGCATGTATGTACACTACATGCATGCCTTGTACCCACGGAGTCCAGAAGAGGGTATTAGATCCCCTGGAACTTGAGTTACAGATTGTTGGGTGCTGGTAACAGAACTCAGATATTCTGCAAGAGTAGCAAGTGCTCTTAACCACTGAGCCATCACTCCAGTCCCCTCGATTTATTTCTTAAATGGAAAGTTGAAAAGTCATGATTTGGCCTTGAAAAGTAAAGATGTTGACCAGTTATGACTAATGATACATTTCAAATGAAAAAGAAAAAAGGAACATTTCAATCTTCTCTGTATGAGCGGCACATTTAGCAATTCATAATTGAATTTCTTGTAAGTGAACCTTGAGACAATTCTCTCTCTGCTTGACTACACAGTAAGCCATTTCTCATAAAACATCATAAACTAATAAAATGGTCATTACAATGCAAAGTGTGCATGAAACGTGCAGTGTAAAGGAAAGCAGCCTAGAGGAAATGAAAAGAAAGAACAGAAGGCAATTCAGGAAATCTTCATTTTTAACTGCATAATGTTTCTGTCATAATTGCAACACTTGGGAGGCTGAGGTAGAAGACTGAATTTGAGTTAACCTGGGATATATAGCAGTATCAGGAAGGAAGGGAGGGAGGGAGGGAGGGGAGGGCAGGGGAGGGGAAAGGAAGGGAGAGAGGGAAGGGAAGGAAGGAGGAAGGAAGGGAGGGAGGGAGGAAGGAGGGAACGAGGGAAGGAGGGAGGGAGGAAGGAGGGAGGGAGGGAAGGAAGAAGAAATGGAAGGAAGGGAAAATTCCCTTTTAAATTCTTTCTTGCCTTTAAGATCTTCAGTTCTCCATGTAAAGAGGAAAATTCTTTTTTTTGTTACATTATTGTAGATCACTTAAGATAATAATTGTGTGTGTATTTTTTCCCACATAGCCCAGGATCCCACATAGCCCAGGCTGAGCTCAAACATAGCCAAGGATGACCTTGAGCCTGTCTCCGCTGTTTAAGAGCTATGATTAAAGGTCTTTGCCACCATACCCATTTATCGTTTTTTTTTATTTTATTGAGTTTCTAAATTTTCATATAGCATTTCCCACTCAAATCCAGACCCCCCTCCCCCATCCATGCCTCCCCGTATTGCCCCACAGAACCCTATGCACTCTGCCATACATACTGAGTCCTAGTCATTCAGGTGTTTATACCCAAATGTCCTTCAGTGTAAATGCGTACACTGGAGTCTAGTCAGCCCATCCAGTGGTCGTATGTAAGTCATACTCTCCCTTACCCAGCATCAGTCAGTCTCAAATAGTTCTCAATCTAGTACTGGCCTGCCAACTATTCCTCACGTCCCATTTGGGCCCTGTTTAATTGAGCTGACATGGGTCCCTCACTCGACGCCACTCCTGCCCCAGGCTCACATGAGCAAGCCTCCAGTGGCCTGGAAGCCTCCACATCCCTGTGTTCACTAACCAGCCCTGGCTCTTACAATCTTTCCGCCTCCTCTTCCACAGTGCTCGCTGAGCTGTGGGTGGGTGAGGTTCTATGTAGAAGCTCCATCCTATACTCTAGTATCTTATTCTTCAAAACTTGGCCAGTTGTGGCCTTCTGTGTGCATCACACTCTGGTGTACATGGAAGCTTCACGTTTCATTGTATAGCTTTGGCTAGTCTGGAACTCACTATGTAGACCAGGCTAGCCTGGAATTCCTAGGAATCTACCTGTCTCTGCCTCCCTAGTGCTGGGATTAGAGGCCTGCACCACTATGCCTGGCTTCTTTGTGTTTTACTTTAGAAGCATTTCACAAATGTCTGGATGAAAGTTTGTTCTTCTCTCTCATTTAGCTGTGAGAATAAAAGGCTTTTTCCTATTGTGTAAGAATTTATCCAAAGATTTATATTTGTAGCTACTCAATTAGTTGCTTTTGTCTTTTATATTTAATATGTTCGATATTTTGTTTTTGGAGATTAGCAAGATAACATAGTCTAGCAGAGGGTCTTGAAACAGGCAAGTAAACAAATTAACTAATGATAAGGACATAGAAATGATTCAGTGACCTGTGCAAGCCCAAGTGAGATGAAAACAGCATGAATGATGGAGGTGGGCAAGAAGCCCAAGCCCTAGCTGAGGATCGGAGAGGGAGAGTCAATTTTCTTTAAGGGAGTGACTCCTGGTAGGTTAACAAGGCTCCAGGGACTGGACCTACACCCAAGAGCATTTGGGGAACAGAAATTAGACTTGATAGACCTTTAAAAAGTAAAAGAATGTTGAGGGATCAGAAGCTGGGTGTGAAGATAGAAGAGGGGAATATGATCAAAATACATTGTATTAAATTCACAAAGAATCAATACAAATATTAAAAATAATACAGTGAATATAATATGTGCATAGACAACTTCTCAGCTCTTATTCAAGCCTGTAGTGGTAAGTGACTGTAAAACCTTATTGTGCTTCCCCAAATTCCTTGTATTTGGCTTTCCTTCATCTTGTAGCTTGATAGAAAAAAATGCAGGGCATTAAGGTTTGTAAAATCCTCACTTAAAGAGGATTAGTTCTGGGACTGGAGAGATGGCTCGGTGGTTAAGAACACTGGTTGTTATTGCAGAAGACCTGGATTCTAATCCCAGCACCCACATGGCAGCTAACAACTGTCCATAACTCCAGTTCCAGGGGATCTGACAGCCTCTTCTGTCCTCTGTGGGCATTGCACAACATGGATGCACTTGCCTTCACGTA
>NW_008337059.1:1131848-1138030 GCF_000622305.1 Nannospalax galili
ATAAACCCTATAAGACATAAAATTAAATGAGATTTTAACCTTTAAAAAAGATCTCAATTTCATTATTAAAATTCACAGTTTCATACAAAAAAATTCATTTTCAGTGTAATTGACATTAAGATGTTTGCACATGCATTTCTAATCTCTATATATCTGATTATTACTAGTGACAGTTGGTTAATTTCTGAGCTCCTTGGCATCTGAGCATGGATATAAAGTCATCAGGTAGATTTCAATGGTAATGTTTTTCATATAATCACACAATCAGAAGAAGCATTTCATTACAACAGCATTGACATATTCAATAACAATTTCCAGAGCTAAAATGCATCTCCTTCAAAATCGGCTGTAAATTTTTAGGCTTACAGTTGAGTTAATACAATTATACAATATTGTACTCTGTATAAACCCTATAAGACAGAATTTTTCTGTATGAAACTTTGTATTTTAATAATGAAATGGAGATCTTTTTCAAAGTTTAAAACCTCATTTAATAAAATATTTTAAAAAGATGTTGAAAGAGGATTAGTTCTTTGAATATACTTTAAGTGGGGGACATTATTGCTGGACACCAGTATTCCAAGCTCAGTTTGATATAGATTGATTTTAAATCCTAAATTTTAGTCATTTTTGTTTCCTTGTTATTGTTACTATGTTTTTTTGTTTGTCTGAGACAGGGTCTCCTTGTAGCCCCAGCTGGCCTAGAATTTTCTGTGTAGACCAGGCTGGCCTTGAACTCATAGAGATCCACTGTCTGTGCCTCCCGGGTGCTGGGATTAAAGTGATGTACCACCAAGGCCCAGCAATTTTGGTCATTTTTAAGCCTCCGTTTCAAGTTTGCCTCCTATTTACAATGTCTGCTTCTCCAACTCCCTTGTAAGACATGGTGATGGAAAAGCATTTCCAGCTTGGCTTTGTCTAGATAATGCTAAGTAATCCTAATTATGACGTATTAGTTTGTATAAAACTAGAACTTCATACCACAGTGATACAATTGGTATATTTGAATTTCACATTTTTATAAATCAAATATGAAAAAAATTAGCTCAGTTGTGTTGTCACTAAAAACTGCTAAACTTAAGACTACCTTAGAAACTATTTTATAATTAGTTATGATTCCTCGTGTATTGAGAAGGAAGTTCTCACTTCTCCAGTTCTCATCTTTTCTCTCTGCTCAGAAGAAACTAGGCCTTTTGGCTTTTACCTCCATAAACTTTTATGACCCGTTCCTCCACATTTTGGTAGCTCAGTTGTGTTGTCACTAAAAACTGCTAAACTTAAGACTACCTTAGAAACTATTTTATAATTAGTTATGATTCCTCGTGTATTGAGAAGGAAGTTCTCACTTCTCCAGTTCTCATCTTTTCTCTCTGCTCAGAAGAAACTAGGCCTTTTGGCTTTTACCTCCATAAACTTTTATGACCCGTTCCTCCACATTTTGGTGATGAATTTAGGACTTTCTTACCTTGGTAGAAGTGTGTGTGTGTGTGTGTGTGTGTGTGTGTGTGTGTGTGCGTGTGTGTTCAGGATCAAATCAGGGGCCTTGTACATGCTAGGCAGGTGCTCCACAACAGAACAACTTTCACAGTTCCTGGTACACATTTTCTGTTCAAATTTTCCCTTCAGTCCCACCAGGTTTTTTGCATAGTTTGTTCTGAACCTTGAAGCCTATTGCCTTGTGCACGAGGCATAGTTCCAGTCATACCCAACATAAGCTTCCTCTTTTGCTTATTTTCTCTGATTTTTAACATAATGGTATGAACTTGTTTGCTTAACCTTTTGTAAGGTACAAAGTACTTTCATGTGTATCTAATATTATCCTTTACACATATGTGTGTATTGTTAGGAGCAAAAATGGACTTCGGTTTAACAGTGTGTACTTGAGAAATAAACATACAGGGTCTAGAACTGGGTATCATTCCTGACTGTGGAAGATTCAGAATGTGCACGTACAATGCAGCGAACTACGTTTATAACCAGAAATACAGGAAATAGCAGAGATTACTTGACTGGTATCGTTTGGCATTTCCCTTATTTGGCCATAATTTGGCAGTCTTCAACCTGGGATTGACTGAAGGGTCAACTGCTGTGGTTTTCCAAGGCTTATTGTTGCTTAGCAGCACCAATATATTCTTAGGTTAGGTCACATGGCTCAGGACAACCCTTGTAATAATTCTGAGTTTGTGTCTCTCATCAAATGTTACTGAATTTGAAGACGAATGGCAAAATAAAGAGAAGCCTCTGACGGATTGTGCAAAGGGAGACTTAGACTACCTTTATCCGCAGTCTTCCTCTGCAGTTTGAATTTCTTTTAAATTCCATGAGGTCATAGGTCATTTTGCATCTGTGGATGTACTCTAGGACTTGCACAGATAGTTGTGGTTTAATTTCATGGACGCACCAGTGTGAACACTGTTACCAGAACCGGATGTTGCTATAATCCTTTGGCAACTGTCTAATGAAGCTCTCTTGAAATAAACATTTGCTTACTTAAGTACACTTCATTGGGGGCTTGGGTTTCAGTAACTTTCTTATTTATTTGTTTTTGGTGGTGCTAGAAATTGAACCTAGGACGTTGCACATACTAGGTAAGCTATCAGTGAGCTACACACCAAGCCCAGCTTTTTGGTTTTTCATGTTTTACTGAGTTGTCTTTTCATTATTGATGAAACTGTTTGCATTGCGCATCACTGATTCCCGAGGGTTTTGAGCAGATACTACCTTGCTCTTGAGTTTCCTTGACAAGGGAAAATATGTGCAGGAATAAATGTCGCTTTTTGAGTTTTTTCATCTGATAAACTTTAAAATCCAGGCTTAGTTTTCTTTAGAGTGAAGTAATTACAAATTGGATCTACATTGTACTTTCTGATTTTCAGCGTGCTTTTACATAAATAGATTTGGGTAGTGATCCCAGGAAGCAGGCAGGCAGGCCATAACATCATTATCATAAATTTAAACTTTGGGACTAGGAGCTGGCTCAGTTGATAAAGTGCTTGCTGCACAAGTCTGAGAACCTAAGTTCAACCCCCAGTGCACACATCAAAAACTGGGCGTAGTGGTTATGTCCCTGTAATCTCAGTGCTGGAAGGCAGAGACAGGAGAATTCTGATTGCTTACTGGTCAGCTAGTCTAGCCAAATGTGAGCTCCAGGTTCAGTGACTTTGTCTCAAAAGAAATAAGGTATAAAGCAACAAAGCAAGATGTTCAACAGACCTGTGGCTTCTACAGGCACCTGCATGGCCATGTATAGCCATACACATGTAACATACACATGTGTACACACATGTGCTCACATATGCACACATGCAGTACACATAGAGAAATGCACAAAATTAAACTTTGATTTCCTTCTCTTAAAAAAATTGAGAAGTTCATATTGGCTTTTGATCCAGCTTATTTTCTTATTAAGTTGTATATAGACAAGTCAGTAAGTTTAAAATGCTGTCATTTTCCTCTACAGAATTAGCCATGACAAAAATCCATCGGATGGTAAATAAACTGTAGCTCTAAAAAGAATCTATAAAGCTATCTTACTTGATAGGAAACAGAAATCCCACACCACATGCATGCCCAGGGCCTCTGATTCTATATCTGTTCAAGAGGGAAATACTCAGAATGGAAAGGAATTCCTTTTGGTTGGTAACGAAAAGCTCCAATTTCTTTACTGAGCCATCCCAAGACAATTAGATGGAGCTTGTGCTCCAAGGATTCCAGCTGCCTTCAGCCTACAAATGACCTAGTTTCCAACCTTATTTTAGTCTATGACACACCTGAACAGTGACCAGGACACACTGGAGAGTAGACCGGAAGTCCCTTGTCCAGTCTGCTCCAGGTGTGCACACCAGGTGTGACTGGGAAGTAATGTGGCTCACTTACAGACAAAACAACAAAGCCAAGTATTTATGCATCTAGTTGAGAATTGTTCCTCAAAGTAGTCACCATGAAAAATATATAAGTGCTGCCGTTGTTCTTAAGGTATTACTATACTTATAGAACTTCAGATTCATTGAGAGACCTTTAGAGATTATATAATCATCCCTTGAAAATTTTATCATTTTCTCTATACCTACATGTCAATCTGCTACCCAAAACATTATGATTTGCTATATAGACTTGGTGCTCAGAATGTAGGTAGACAGGAGACCAACACCATTAAAGTTATCCTCAACCACCTGCAACAAACAGTAAAATCGTTGAGAAACTGATGATGAAGACTTTAAAGATTCCTCACGTAACCTCCAGCACTATAGTTTTGATTTGAGTGGAGAAGAGAAAAGGAATGAGCTCTCCTGCGCTTCCCTAATCTTCTTTATTTTGGCAAGTTATATTTTGCTTCCCTCTCAAACTCTTCATCATCTCTGCTTACTATAAGGCAGAATTATTGCCCAGGATCATCCCTTTCCTTTGTTCATATCAATCCTTTAACACCTTTCCTCACCCAGTTACACTAAGGAGATATCTCCATTTTACTCATGTCACATTTGGTAATGCCGTTAGCCAGGCAATTAAAGTCTTAATGGCATATAACAGCTACCTTGCCTTGCATATAATCAAAATATTCTTTATTCAAAGACTCGTTTTTATTATTTTGAATTATGTATATTGTGTTTACATAGTGATGTGTACTGGAATGCAGGGCCCCACATAGGCCAGAAGAAGGCATCAGATCCTCTGGAGCTGGAGTTACAGGCTGTTGTGAGACACCAGATTTGTGTTCTGGGAATTGAACTTGGGTCTTCTGCAACAGCAGCATAAGCTCTTAACTGCTAATCCATCTCTGCAGCCCCAGAAGTCAATTTTCTCTAATTCAGTTGGATAATTGAGAAGCGTACCTGAAGAAGGCTGAGGTTTTCATTCAGAACATGGGTTAGAATTCAGGTATTCTCATTTAGGGCTAGCACTCCATGATTCAGATTCTACATCAGTAAAATGAGTAATACCTGCTAGTAATGATTCTACTATATGTTGTAAAGCTTAAGTATCAGACATGCATGAAATATAAACTAACAATATCTAGAAAATGGTATAAATTTGGCATGTGGTAGCTATTTTTAAAAGTAAATGGATTGGGGGCTGGAGAGATGGTTCAGTGGTTAAGAGCACTGACTGACTGCTCTTGCAAAGGACCTGGGTTCTATTCCCAGCACCCACATGGTGACTAACAACCATCTATAACTCCAATTTTAGGGAATCTGATGCCCTCTTCTGATCTCTGCAGGCATTGTGTAGCACAGGTGCCATTACGCACACACAGGCAATATACTCATATTCATAAAATAAAAATAATAAAATATTTTTATAAAAGTAAATGGAGCTGAATGTGGTGGTACACACCTTTAATCCCAGCACTCAGGAGGCAGAGGCAGGTGGATCTCTGTGAGTTCAAGACCAGCCTGGTCTACATAGCAAGTTCCAGGCCAGCTGGGGCTGCAGAGAGACGCTGTCTCAAGAAGACCAAAAAAAAAAAAAAAAAGTAAATGGATTATGGCTGATTGATAGCCTGGGTATGGGTATGGGCTTAAGTGTTGAATCTATGATAACTACTAATTTCCAGTATTGACATTTCCATTTCATTAGTATTTCTTCATTTTTGTTTCTGAAACTTTCCTTTTTATAGGGAAATATTGATAAAAATCTACATTCTTCCATCTCTTGGTCAGTTCTAAGGCCCTTAATATTGGACTTACTGGTATAATTTAAATAATTTTTAAAACCATGCAAGAATGAGTACTTCAATATCACAATCTCAAGCATAACCCACTACTTTAAAATGCAATCAGTTCTAATAAAGATTCTTGGGCCAGGGATATGACTCAGTGGTAAAAGCACTAATAAAGCAAGCCTGATAGCCTGTTTGATTCCCAGAACTCACATTTTTAAAAAAGCCAGATGTGCTGATGTGGAACTATGCATCTCTAATCCCAGTACTCCTAACATA
Source organism: Nannospalax galili (assembly GCF_000622305.1). Lineage (NCBI taxonomy): Eukaryota > Metazoa > Chordata > Mammalia > Rodentia > Spalacidae > Nannospalax > Nannospalax galili. The sequence goes on from NW_008337059.1 coordinate 1,137,787, forward strand.
AGTTGGGAGGTAGAGACAGGAAAATCAACCAGAAGCTCATGTTCACAGTTCAATGGCAGAAAAAAGACAGATCCTCCCTCAAGAACAAGGTAGAAGAAAATAGCCAACTCAACAAACTCAACAAAAAGTTATTCTCTATGTGTGCCATGACACACAAAGAAAGAAGGAAAGAAAGAAAGAAGGAAGGAAGGAAGGAAGGAAGGAAGGAAGGAAAGAAAGAAAGAAAGAAAGAAAGAAAGAAAGG
>NW_008337059.1:1138621-1144406 GCF_000622305.1 Nannospalax galili
AATTTTCATTTCATTTTCTGCTAGTGTCTATGTTATGTTTGAGTTTAATTACTGAAATTAAAAAAATTGAGCTTTTGTATATTTCATACAACCGTTCTTAATCAAGTTTAGATTCCCTCCCCATTCTATAACCCCCCTCCTCACCCCACCGGACCTCATGCATTCCACCATATATGTTAAGTCCTATCCAGTCAAGCATTTGTTCCCAGATGTCATTTGGTGCAAATTCATCCACTAGAGTCTAATCAGCCCATCTAGAGATCACTGGTAAGGTCTACTCTCCCTCACCCTCTCTCCAATAGTTCTAGACTAGGATCGGTCTGCCACTCATTTCCCTCACTCCACTCTGGGCCCTTGTCTGATTGAGTTGGCATGTGCCCTGTGATCAATGCCACCATTGCCACAAGTTTACATGTGCAGGCTTCCAGTGAAAACCTCTGCTTCCCTATGTTCATGGACCAACCTTGGCTTTTACAAACTTTCTGCCCCCTCTTCAGCAATGGTTCCTGAGCCATGGGTGGGGGAGGTTTGATATAGGAGTCCTAACCAGGGACACATACTCTGAAGTCTCTTATTCTTTAAAAGTTGGCCAGTTGTGGCCTTTTGTGTGCATTGGACTCTGTTGTACAAAGAAGTTTTACTGGTGAGAGTTGAACATGCACTAGTTTTCTCTCTACCCCCATTCTGTCTATGTTCCATGAGTCTTAGGTGTAGAGAGTCCACTGTACATATGTCACCTAGGACTGGGCATCTCTTGGACATATATTCTCTGTGTCTGACCAGTTGTGGGATTTTGCAGTAGCTTCCATCTGTTGCAAGAAAAAGCTTCTTTGATGAGTGGTGTACAGTATATTTGTCTGTAAATATAAGGATCCATATTTAGCATATGGTAAGAAATTGCATTTGTCTAGAGGTATGACAGAGATAGGGTTCTAAAACATCTCTATTTTAAAAAATAACTGTCCAAAAACCAAAGTCAAAAGAAGTACCTTTTGAATTAGTTATAACATTGTTTCACTCTCATTTTACTGTAATGGCGAATATGTTGTGTTTACATTGGAGTCTCCTTTCTGATAGCAACCATTTCCCAGATACCCCCAAGCAGAAGTTTAATGTGTAGTATGTCATATTGGCATGGCTATAAAAAGGTGAAATAAATTGTTTTTCAAGCTCTACCAAGACAAGTTCATCTAACTGGACATTGTGCTTTGTAAGAGCATTCCTGTGGAGGCAGAGACATGGCATGTCAAGCTTGGAGGCTTCACTGTACTGTCACCCCTTGATAAGCATATGCATAAATGATAGCATCCTCTGATTGCCTGCTCTGCCTATCTGCAGACCACACTGTTTCTGGATATCACTTTGCTTCAACATATGCAAATTAATACTTGAGAATCAGTTCTGAACCAGCCAAAGCCAGCAATGAATAAAGATATTTAATTTCCACTGCAAGTGATGGAGTTTACATTCTACTGGAAGAAAACAACTTCTCTGTAGCAACTTTCAAGTTATCATAATATATTAAAATTAACAAAGAGGCTTTATTGTGGACAATATATTTAGGAGAAGTTATTGATGCCTGTGCTTCACTTACAGGCAGAGTTCTGGGGCAAGACTAATATGATTTCAAAGATGTATTATATAGCTGCATAAAAAATAAGGATGAATTTTAACATCACTATTCAGAACAAATGGTAAGTTCCAGATTACTTATAGTATGAGTATAAAAAGTCAGTATTTTATATTTTATAAAGCGAAATCCAGTTAAAACTAAGAAATACTCCCTTTCAAAAATATATGATCAGCCTATTTTTCATAGCCAAATGAGTTATGGAAAAAACAAATTATTTCAGAACTACTATAGAAAGGTGGCACCAAGGTATAGATGAGGGGCATATAGGAAAATGTGTGTTATTGCATTTTATAATTCTTATATTGAGCTTATATGTTAGTTTCCTAGACAGCAATTCCAGAGTGTCATAAGCCAAGAATTATGAATAATCTGATGCTACGTGCAGTGGATTAGGGTGATTTTACTTAAGGAAAACATGGTTAGCATGGCTTCTTTTCATTTCCTTTCCATACTGGATCTTTGTTGTTTTTTTTAGCCTATTTCATATATACCATTATGACTGAAACTTGATGTTTTTTCCCAAAGATTCTTTTCTTCTGCATTTCATGTTTCAGTTGATAACATCTTTCTTTAAGTCATTCAAGCTTGAGAACTTGTTATCTCTGACTCTTCATCTCTTCTCAAATCTGATCAGTTTTCAAGTCCTTTGGAGTCTATCTCTGCCCACACCTCCCCCCAACTCATCTAGCATGTTCTCACTGGCATCAACCTAGTCTGGGCACTTACTATCTCTTTCCTAGTGATTCTGACAGAGCTCCCAATTGCCGTCTGCTCAGAGCCTACCCCCTCTTTGAGCCACTGTCCACCATGATGCCAAGTTTAGTCTCCCTTAATGCTTCCATACTTAATGACATTGTGATGCTTCAAAATTTTTTAATATCTATGGATAAAGACCAAACTCGGTAACTTGCTCTTCTAGACATTTTGTCATCTCTTCACCCAAACTTACAACTATATTGTCTATTCCTGTTTATGTACCAGGTAAGTTTAATGATTTCTTTACTTTTCCTTGTAAATATCCTGTGAATTCCTGCTTCATTTTGCTAGCTTTCTCCTGGAATGAATGATGCACATGAAGTAAGATTCCTTGCGATCCCCTGCTGTAAGATTTTGAACAATTCACTGAAAATCTCTAAGCATTATCTTCCCAAATAAAAGAAAAATGAAGATAAAAGAAAATCCAACTAAGAGATTTTGTAATAAAGTTTGCATAAGAATGCATATTAAAAATGCTTTGAAATATTGTTACATATTCATCGTATTCCTTTTTCTTAAAAATTATTGTAAATTTTCCTCTTGGTAATTTTTATTTGTCATTTTCACTTTCCCTCCATATGAACCCCAATCTTCTATCTTTTTGAATCTCAGCAATACTTTGATCATGTTTTAATATATATGGGACCCACAGACATGCCCTGGTGTATATCTTCAAGAGGATTCTGTCTGACAGATGAAGACTCAGGAGACCAGCAGTATGGACATACAGACAACTGACATCTTCTTTTACCATCATTTGAGCATTTACCATTGTTTCTGTAAGAAATATAGAAAATTAGACTTGTCACTTAATTTAATACTTCTCATAAATACTTACAAGTAGTTCCTATTTTCCTCTTAAATGATGAAGATTTAGAGGGCTATATTCCTCATAATTTAATCTTTGAACCACCTTTCTTCAACTTCATATGATGTCTTGAAATTTGTGGGCAGGGAATTTGCGTGATGAAGTAAAATTCATTATTTAAAATGTGTTATTTACCTTTTTATATTCCATTTCATGTCTAATCCTCATATTTCAACAGTATACCATTAAGGTTGGGGAAAGGGTTAAAATCTTGCAGGAATTTAGAGCCATGTAATTAATAACAAATACATTAGCCATGCTGTGTGAATTGGGTTGGCAGTCATCAATAATATGAGAAAATTATCTCTCCTGACTTCTGCAGTTAAATTTTCAGCTTCAATGTTGCATGGCTATAGGTTTGAGCTTTAATTTATAAAGTTTCCATATTTTAATTATGTCTAGAAGAGTAAGTGAATGTTCTTTATATGGCTCATTACCTATATTAGTAAAGACACACTGTAGTAAATTGTGGATCACATATTTTTCACTGGCTTATTTCTAGAACTGGTCTATTGCAGTTTTAAATTAATTTCCCTAGATGTTTTATGAATTTTAAATATAAAGTAGATCACAAATTTCTAATCTCCCATAGTCCCATGAAGTCTATATGATATCCACAGATGGGCCCATATGTACATCCTCAGAAGGACTCTGCTTCATGGAGGTCAGTTCAGGACTCAGGAAGCCAGTAGCCTGAGAAGATGGGGAAATGGACATCTTCCCACATTTCCTTTACAGTCATCCAAATATGTTAGGTGATGTGAGGAACAGCAAGATGTATCACGTCTAGATCCTTCTCTAAAAGAGAAGATGAAATGTAAAAAGACAATCATGTTGCAGGGTAGAGATAATGCAATATACATTCAGGGACTGTATGCCAGGCTCTATGTATAGTATTATATTTTAAGATAATCAATCATTGGAGTAAGGGGGTAAAGAGAGAGACTGCTGTTTCTACATATTAGAAAACTGAGGCTCAGTTAAAAACTGAAGTAATTTCTTTTTAGTGGCAATACCATTAAGCTTTGAAACTGTGAGTTGAATCTAGTCTCTCCAACCTGAAAGTGAATTACAGAAGGATCCAAACTCTAGGCAAGGACTACAAACTACTATGGGGAAATTAGAGGCAAGAAAATACTCTCAATCTTTTTTAGGGATAATTTAAAGTGTTTTTTAAATAATTTGTCTAGAATATGTAACGTACTTTGTTATTTAAATTATTAAATATTCTAGCCTAAAGAATAATTATAGAGGACAATATTGTAACTATTCCTATATCTATTATTCCAATATGTCACATATTAGAACAAAACATGTAAATAAACACTTAAAGATGTTTTTGTGTTCTTAGATCCAGTTTCTTCTCTCCCCTGAGGTAATCATTCTCCTTATTTTTTATACTTGCTCTGAATTTGGTATTTTTATGTCTCCATATAGAAAACAGAAGACAGTGTAGTGCTCACGGATGGCATTGGTTGGTAACTTTAGCACTTCAGTAGTTTTCTGGTATCCACCCCATTCTTTGAAACAGCTTGTCAGTTTTCAGGCTAATGTTCATTACAGTGCAAATGCTGTTCAAGAACCTTCTCTGACCAGCTTACTGCTCCCAACCCTCTCCAACACAATGTCTCATCACCCTAGACTGAGAATAATACATGTATGATTTGATGCCACTATTTCAGACTGAGTATTGATTATGCTGTCCTAGACTTGATGGAATATTTAATGTGTCAGTTTCACTTGGCTAAAGTTCAAAGATCTTTAGTTGCATAGTAATCCAGGTGTTACTATGAAGTTACTTTGTAGATATGATTAAAGTTCATTATCAGTTTATTTATGGATAATATTTATACATGATCTGGGTGGGCCTGATTCTGTCAGTTGAAAGCCTTTCAAACCACAATTGAGACTTCCCATGAGAAGAAATTTTGCTTTTGGTCAGCAACTTCAATCTGTGCTTGTTTCTTTGTGCTCAACCTAGATCCAGTTTCTTCTCTACACTGAGGTAACCACTATCCTGTAATAGCCTGTCTTATAGACTGGCATTCCATAATTGCTTAAAACTGGTAACGAACCCCTTAATATTTATCTACTGGCAGCTCTGATGCATACACTATGCTGGAGATATTGGCAAGGCATATATCTTCTCCCTCTCTCCCTCCCTCATTGTCTCTCTCCCTCTCTCTCTTCTTCTTTTCCTTTTGAGTTTAATATTGGGCATTTCAACACTGGATTTTAAAAAACTCATTGGCTTGCATTAGTAATTCATGTATTTTGCAACATCCCGTCTGAAATAGAAAGGTGCTCCACTGAGCTGAGCACAGGAGTAAGCTTTGTAGATAGAGAAGGCAGAAGAAAATATAAACAAGAGACAAAGAGAAGATTGGTTGTTTCAAAGTTACTGTCCCTGTATGGATTGAAGCAGAGGAAACTTCTTTGACATGCCAGCTCAGATTGACTGAACCCCTTTGAATTAGTTGCTGTGAATATTCTGATTCTTGTTTGTTTGAATAATAATATATTATTTT
>NW_008337059.1:1144625-1176547 GCF_000622305.1 Nannospalax galili
ATAATGTATTTTGATCATAGCCACTCCCAATGCCTCTCTCCACCTCTCCCTGGGTCCCAACACATCTCCCTCCCAACTTCATGTCTTTTTTTTTTTTGTCCTTTTTCTATAACCCACTGAATCCATTTAGCATTGCCCATATGTGCCATCCAAAGGGGCGTGGGCAATCTACCAGTAGCCATACCCCCAAAGAAATGTGACTCTCCCTCTCCTAGAAGCCATTGCCTGTCTATATAGCTCGTCAGCTAGGGGTGGTTGAGGGACTCATGAGCCCTTTGCCATCCATGCTGGAATTCTAACTGGCTTGACTTTTGTAGGACTTGTGCAGGTAGCCACGGGTGCTGTGAGTTCATTTGGTACAACAGCTACATCATGCCCAGACAGCATTGTGCAGCACTTCTTTCCATCCTCTGGCTCTTAGACCCTTTCTGTCCATTCTTCCCTGAGTCTTGGGGGGCGAAGTATTGATATTGATGTCTCATCTACAGCTGAGCACTCATAATCATTTATTTTCAACACTTGGACCCATGAATCTCTACATTAACTACTGCCCACTACAAAGAAGGTTTTCAGACCAAGTTATGCAAGCAGCATAAATATATGTGTATAAATATAAATATTTAGAAGGCAGTTTGATAACATGACCATTTAGACAAACAACTGGTTTCCCCCAAAGGTCTATGATCTCCCCCAAACATTTTAACCAGGATTTCAGTAGCAGGCATGAATTCTCCCATTGTCACAGAACTCAAATCCAATCAGAGTGCTGTTAGCTATCCCCATAACAGCCATGCCACTATTGTACCAGTGAGCATATCTTGCCTAATTGGTCAGTATTGGAGCATGCAGAGTCCAGCACTGGTTAAGACCATTGATGTCTTTGCTTCCCCCAGCTGTCTACATGGCACTTTTTACCACTACGAAAGATAGAAAGCAGGGGTTTTCTGGCTAGCTCAAGATTGAGTTCTCTATGTTCCACAGTGTGTGTGTGGGTGTGGGGGGGGGCTTTATTCTTTTTTTAATTGAGGTTTTAAATTTCATACAACACTTCCCACTCAAATGCAAACTCCCTCCCGCATCCATACCTCCTCCTGCCGCGCGCCCCCAACCCCTATGCACTCTGCTACACATGCTGATTTTTGTTTATTCGTTTGTTTGGTTGGATTTTTAGAAAAAAATATGGCTTGTTTTTAAGTTCAGTTTAAATATGTGGTGACTCTCATGAGTGACTCAGCTCTGGTTTGATCTGTCTGTAGGGATCTATTGAAGGAACTCAGTCCAAAACAATAACCTCCAAATTTTTTATTTTCTAATTGATAGGTTGTAATAGTAATACTTTAAAAATATTTTTATTGATTCTATGAGAATTTCATATTTTTATCATATTTAGACCCCCTCCCCACCTCTACCCTCACCCTACACCTCCCCCAAGACTTCATGTCCCCTATTATTTTTCTTAAAGGCCTATGGAGTCTATTCCGTACTCCTTACCTGCTCTTGTGTGTGATTCTATCACTTGGAGCCTGGTCAACCTGCCAGGTGTCACATCCTTAAAGAAAACTGAGTCTCCCTCTCCTAGCAGCTATCACTGCTCACGAATAGCCCCTCAGTTAGGCTGGGGCTCCTTGCCCACCTGTCCCATCCATGCTGGGTTTTTCTCTGGCTTAGGTAATACTTTTATAACTATTTACTTCTAATTTATTGGTTGCTCATTGGTACAATTAATATAGGCAAGATGATACAAATGACTAACTCTTTTCCCCTATTTACATTTTTAAAGATAATGAGTTGATTCTCTATTGTCTTTCAGAGGTGATCAATTAGTTTTTAAAAATATCAGGCACCTAACAACCCATGAAGCTCTTAGAGACACAAATATGGAACTGTATTCCTCGGAGAAGAAGTAAAAGCCAAGTCGTAACTACAAACTACAGTTTTCTTTCTGAGTATTTTTTTCTTTGACCTGGCAAAGAAAAGTGAATTTTTTTTAAATGACCTCAGTAAGGAACCGGTTTACAGCAGAGATAGATCTGTCATAGTGTTCTGTGCTTCTTGAATCTGAACATGTTCTTAGGGATACCTTTTAAGGAATCACCATGCTTCAGACTTCTGGAACATATTAAAGAAATTTGGTTGAGAAAATGGAAGGTGCTATATAATGAAGCTGAAGTTAAAAACACAGTTATGCCAGGTGCTGTATGAAACATCTTGCATGTACTATTTAATCAAGTTTTTTGCTTCTTCCCCAAGGAATCTAGTTCCATTTTTGTATCTCTAAGCGCTTCATGGATTGTTAGGTGGTTGGAGAGTGGTCTGCTTCTTGACTATTTCAGAATGCTTTTAAGAGTTTCCAGAAACTGATGTTTGTTGATAAATCAGAATAATCAAAAAGAAGAGTATTAGTGAAACTGTAAAAGTAGGAACAAGATTTTATGTAGTGATGCCAGCTGTCATCCACTTAGGAACACACATCATAGATTTCAGTGCTTTTCAGACATCTGCTCTCTTAACCATATAAAACAGTCGTTCTGTCAGCAAAAGTCCTGGCAGAAGAGCTCCATTATTTCAAAAATCACATTCTCAGGCCTGGTGCCTGCTTCCCACTCTATAGTTGTGGATATGGAGAAGTCACATAATATTCTCTTGCAAAATTAGTGCATGACCTAGTACTTGAATACAAATTTTCTTAGCCTGTGGCTGGAATTCAAGCTTTTTTCTACGTTAGCTAAACATGTAGCACTAGGTCAATGCTATCTGGGCACCCTCTCTAACTCCTGCTCTGAAAAGAGTAGCCACTATCTAAATCCTTTCCCACGTGGATCATGACCACACGTTGTCTCTAATCATCTGGTGCAGATTCTTAGCTACCTCACCTAGACTTTTGGAATTCTCCAAACTGAACTCATCTCTCATGACAATTATCTAAACCCTTAACATTTCAAGATTGAACCCAGATCTTACAGCTTATTTCAAGATGTTTGTCAGCTTTCACTTGAACCTAGAAACCATTGTTGTCATTTGAACTCTTTACCATCTGACAATTAAAACCAGACCCTAAGCTGGTCTTCCAAGCTTTTTAATGACAAGAGATTGAACCCAGACCTCATTCCTGACATCCAAAACTCTTACCATTTGAGGATTAAACTCATTCCCCAAAATCATCCAACCTCCATGCCATTTGGGGACCAAACCTTAGGTCTTGGGACTTTTATCTAAGTTCCTTACAGTTTCTAGGTTTAACCCATGTTTCTCATACGCTATCAAAGCATTGTATCAATTGGAGATTGACTGCACACCACAAGGCAGACAGCCAAGCTGTTTAGCAGTTAGATATTGAACCCAGGCCTCACTCAGGATTGTCTTCCAATTTTTGTGCCAGCTGGATTTCCAGCCCAGTCTCTGGCTGCCTTCCAACCCCCTTATTGATGGGGGAGAAACAGAGGTCCCCAAACCATTTTAAGTATTCTATCCCAAGGGATCAAACCTATCCGTGGTCATTATCTAACTTATTTACCAGCTGTGGATTGGACTCGGCTGTCAAAAACCAAGCGGAAAGATTGGTTGAAAACCTATTTATCTTTTTCAGCTGCTATGGTCTTAAATGATGATGATATTAGTAGCTCTGAGGAGCAGTGATTCTCAAAATGTGGTTTTCTACCACCTGCATCAGAATCACCTGAGGCTGCTTATTCAAAAGCAGATTTCTGGGTCCTATCCCAGATCTTCTGGCTCAGAATTGTTAGGCCTGTGGCCATGGAATCAGCATTTTTAGTAATCACTTTTGATGATTCCCATGCATACTAAAATGAGAGAACCATTGCCCTTGAGCAAGATCTCCCGTATCTGTTGGAGAACAATCCCAGATCCCTCAGCTGCCATCCAGCTGCTCACCAGCTGGGCTTAAGATGCAGGTTCTTATGAATATACTTTATCAGTGCATTACTTTATTAGCTTGGATGTATAAGCCAAGTTTTTCCTAACAGTTATTTAGTTGTGCTAGTTTATAGGATTGGGCTCATTCCCTGGTTCAAAAAAATTGAGTGGAGGGAGTATGTTGAATTTGGTACAGTATACCAACGTTGATACAGGAATTTTATTTCCAATTCAAAGAGGACCACCAGTGTTGTACTTTGCACTGAAGAAGCATACCAGCAACCCCAAATGAGTGTTATTCAAGACCATGTCTTTCTTAAAATATAGAGAGGTTAGTATGATTCTGTGAAGGTAAAAACTTGTTGCTTCCCCAACTTCTCTTTAAGAGACAAGTTGACCATGGCCATGGGTATAGCTCAGGGTTTGACCACTTGCCTAGCATGTAGGAAACAGTAGGTTCACCCCTTCAGTACTGCAAAAATAAAGACAAGTTGATCAACGTGGCATCGATGGTGACACTCGAAGCTTCGTGCCTACTGTACTTCTTCCTGCTCTCTTGCTCTACCCTCTCCCAATGTTAAAAAAAAAGAACATTTACAAATGTACAATTTTATAAGGAAACACAGAGGGGTGGAGAATGAAAAACAAACAATCTAGATGTTAACATCTGGAGCAGACCAAATTAAGACATAAGAACTCATTACTGTAGCAATTACTTACTAAGTCTGGGAAACTTAAACCTAAATCTGGGTTGAAATTTTTAAAGCATGCCTTAATATAAAAATAACTTGGGAAAAATCAGCATGAACTATTGTGAATCAAATTGAATTTCATGTCCACTATTGAAAATGCAAAGTCCTGCTTCATTCCCATTGATTCTAAGGGGAGAATCATATTCTCTAGGGCCAAAATGTGTGCCTTTGAGTTTGGCTATGGGATGTTAAGTTAAAGAATATTTTAAACCATTGTCTTTTTCTCACACACAATATGGCTGTTTATTTTTTAGATCTCTTAGTTTAAAAAGTTAAAATTATATTAGTTTTGTTAGTAACCCACATTTCTACCTACATGAGCATTTTTCCTATAGTATTAAATTCATTAAGTATAAAGCATAGTTCTTACATTCCTTTTCCCTCTTTCCAGGGGGATGTAATCCTAAGACTTGGTATTCTATCAGTGAACATACTGTTTTTAGACTGGAGCCTCTGGAGCCTTCTTTTTCTGAATCATATGTGTCTTTTGCCTATTAGGTAGAAGAATGCGTGGTAGTGACATATATTGACCTGTCCTTTCCATTAGATTCCATTCCTTATCCTATTTCTCTCTTTCTTCACTCCCTCTACCCCCTAGTATACTTTTGGAATTCCCAGTGGTATTGGAGAAAAGTGAGAGCTAAATATTTCTTAAGATGATATTGAAAAATAACTGAAAAATGCAATCCAACTCATATTAAATGCTTGATCAGTTTGTATGTGTATACATTTCCTGTATTTTCTTTAATTCTTATTTTTAATTATGATAAACTATAATTAAGATGCAAGTGAGATGGGTCAATGGTTAAGAGCATATATTGCTCTTGCAGAGGACCCAAGTTTGGTTCCCAGAATTCACATCAAGCAGCTCATAACCACCTATGAATCCAGCTCCAGGGAGATCTGATACCTCTCGGCTACATGGGTGTGTGCACACCCCCCCCCACACACACACACGCACACACACTCACCATTTAAAATGATAAAAATAACTCTAAATATATGTTACAGTAAATCTTACCTTTCCATCATTTAAAGTATATAGTTCTGTGACAATATATTCACATTGTTGTACAACTGTTGTCCCTAATGATTTCTATAACTCCAATGTCTTACAAAACCGAAACCCATTGAATAACAGATCTTCATTCCTTTCCCTCCATCCTGGAAACCATCATTTTACTTTCTGCTTACATAGATTGGACTATTGTTAAGCATTTTATATGAATGGAATTGTCAAGTATTGCCCTTTGTGACTGATTTATTTTACTTACCATGATCTTCTTTAAGGTCAATCCACTTTGTAGCATGTGTCTGAATGTCTATCCTTTTTAAGACAAAATAGTATTCCATTATATTTATATTCCACATTCCTTTTATCTTTTCACACAGCAGTTATACTTAAGTTACTTTTACCTTTTAGCTATTGAATAAGTTGTTATAAAATAAATATGTAAATATCTATTTATTCTTTAACTTCAAATTATTTTCAATAAATAAGGAATATAATTTCTGAGGAACATAGCAGTTCTATTTTTAATTTTTTGAAGAAATACCGTACTGTTTTCCACAGCAGCCACAGCACTTGACAATTCCCGAAGTGCTCAAGAACTTGAATTCATTTTCTAAATTCTTGCCACACATTTGTTTTCTTTTCATTCTTCTTCCTCTGTCTCATTTTCATCATAATTAACGAGAAGTAGTATCTCATAGTGACTGATTTGCATTTCCTAAAGGTTAGTGATGTTAAGCATCTTTTGATATGCATTGGCCATTAGTATATCTTTGCTAAAAGATCTGTTTAAGTCCTTTGCCCATTTTCAGGATGAATCATTCATTTTTTGTTGTTGTTGAGTTTAAGAAATGCATGAGTCTTTCTTTGTTCATGAGACTATATCAAAGTTAATGCACAAGAAAGATGATGCAGAACACGTAATATGTACTTAGCTCTGCAACTTTGGGGAAAAAAATCTTTATTCATGGTATGCTTCAACGTCTTTTAAGTTTTTTCTCTATTTTCCTTTCAAGGTTGTGACTATCCAGTAATACAACATATATGAACATTTGGTTAGTGTTTGTGGCTGTGACCAAAATGCCTGACAAAAACTATTTAATGGAGGGAAAATATTTTTGGCTAATGGTTTCAGTGGGTTTCAGTCCATCATGGCAGGGATGGCACAGTGGAGCATGGTGGTGGCAGAAGCATGTGGTAGAAACTGTTGATATCATAGCAGAACACCGAGTAGAGGATGAGGCAGGAGCCAGGTTAAGTATGACTTTCAAAGGCCCACTCCATTGACCTACTTCTGCTCTCTAGGGCCTATCTCCTGAAAGTTCTATGAACTTCTAATGTACCACCAGCTAGTACCAAGCACTCAAAACAGGAACCTATAGGGAACATTTCAGATGCAAGTCATGACATTCTGCCCCTGGCCTCCAAAGGCCAATGGACTTCTCATAATGCAAAATGCACTTAGCCCAACCTCAAGAGTCCCATAGTCTTAATAGCTCTAACATTCTTCAACAGTCTGAGTCTGGAGTCTCTACTGAGACTCAAAGGATCTCTTAGCGGTGAGCTCCTGGAAAACCAAAAAGAAATGTATGTGTTCCCATTATCGAATAGCAGAGTGTAAACATTCCCATTCTAAAAGGAAAAATAGCCAAGAAAAAATATTCCAAAGTAAGATAAAAATTTAGCAGGCCAAACATTAAATGTAGAGCCCCATTTCCAGCATCTGGGATATGTAGTCATATGATGTGCACTCAAAAGAGCTTTGTTAGCCTGCACCTATGGCCTTGCCATTTGTTGCATTGTCTTGGACTCCCATTCATCCCTTCAATCTTCCTCTGCTAAATTAATTTAGCCTATTAGTTTTTAATTCAGACTCATTCAAATTATCAAGCCATAGGCTAAATATAGACAAATTCTTTATCAGAATGTAATGTGAATGACATCTAGTCATTCACAATTCTCAATAGACTTCTTTTCCCCATCTGAAATACCATGAAAACAGTCTCTGCTGTATGTCTATTGGCATTTTGGTTTCTCAAAGTCCCACCAGAATCAGTCATTAAGCTCTGCTGACAAGATTCTAGGCTTTCACTGGTCCATATCTTCAAACTCTTCCAAATTCTTCCCACAAACCAGTTCCAAAGGCCTAAGAACTATATGGTCAGTTTTAGTCACAGAAACAGCCCCATTTCTCTAGTACCAATTTGTGTATCAGTTACTTTTTCTTCATCTTAGTGACTAAAATACCTACCAGAAACAAGGGTAAAAAAATTTATTTTGGCTTACAGTTTCGGAGGGTTTCATCCCATCATGATGGAGAGACAGTGCAATTCAATTTCATGAGAATTGAAGTGTGTGGCAGAGGCTGTTCATATAATAGCGGATGAGGGAGCATAAAATAAGGCAGGAACCAATGTTAGGTATAACTTGCAAAGGCCTGCCTCTAGTGACCTGCTTCTACCAGCCAGGCCCTGCCTCCCAAAGTTTCCATGGCCTCCCCAAGTAATAGATCATAGTATTTAAAGCATTTAAAACACAATATTGTGTTGTAAATCTCAAGCCATAATAGATATTATTTGAAAACTACAAAACCTGCCCAAAGAAGGACAGGTATATATTAACCAGAGTTCTCTAGAGAAACAGAGCCAATAGGTAATGTGTGTATAAATACATATACATATTATTCATAGACATATGATAGATAGATGAGATGATAGATGATAGATAGATAGAGAGATAGAGAGATAGATAGATAGATAGATGACAGATGAGAGAGAGAAAGACAACATTATGCTTGGTATATCTTATATGCATGAATGTAAGATTGTCTCAGATTTCTCTCGTCTCATTGGCTAGAATTGTATCACGTGCACATGACTAATCCAGCAATGGTAATGAAACTACAACAAATGATTTAGACCAATTAGGATTTATTACCTGAGGATGGTACCTGTCTTCTACAAACACAAGTCTGGTAAGAAAAAGGCAAATGAAATGGACTTTATTAGCAGGGAAGGAAGACTGGCTTCAACTTCAGGGACTAAAACTTTTGTTTACTTCTTAACCTATCTGTAATTTAACTGGATTATCATCATTTTCCCTTAAAACTTAAAAATGGATCTTTTATCATTTAAGCACATATCGGTGTGGCAGAAGGAGGTTAACCTAACTCAAGAAATGGAAACAAATAATTATATCTAAATCATCCTGGCCTTAGCTTACAACATACCATTCAGCCATCTGCTCTTTTCTTCCTTCATTATTTATAGGGGCACATTTTTCCTTCAAAGAGCTCGGCTCAAACACCATTACCTTGGGAAATCCTTTGCCTCCTCCAACACCTTTAAAAATCAGATCAAACCTTCTCATATTCATAAAATTTAAAATTTTATTGATTCTTTGATAATTTCATATAATATATTTTGAACATATTGAGACTTCCTCCCCCCATTTCCACCCCCACTTTACTACCCCCCAAATTTTATGTCCTCTATTATTATTTTTCTTTTGAAAAGGCTTATTGAGTCTAATTTCTGTTCCTCTAATGCTCTTGAGTGTGGGTTCATCCCTTGGAGCCTGGTCAACCTACCAGGCATCATACTCTTAAAGAAAACTGACTCTCCCTCTCCCAGAATCTATCAGTTGCTAATAGATCCTCAACTAGGGCTGGGGCTTCTTGCCCACATTCTCTGTCTGTGATGGGTTTTGTCTGGCTTGGGTTTGCACAGGTATTGAACATGCTATCAGAAGCCCTGTGGGTTCATACATGCAACTTCCCTATTGCGTTTAGACAACATGTTTTTCTTGTATTCATCTACCACTCTGGCTATTACAATCTTTCTACCCCTTCTTCTGAAGTGACCCTGAGCCTTGGAAGGAGAGGATATGATATAGGTGTCCATTCAGGGCTGAGCACTCTATAGCCTCTTGTTCTCTGCACTTTGACAGTTGTGGGTCTCTATGTTACTCTAGAGCTGCTGGAAGAAGAAGCTTCTCTGGTGAGGACTGAGAGGCTCACTAATCTTTGAGTGTAGCAATGTCATTAGAAGTTTGTTTAGAAGACTAATAGCAGCAGTTTCTTTCCTATGGCCTGTGACCTGACTAACCAGAGATTCTGGCCCTGATAACAGTGCCAGGTATGGGGTCCATCTTGTGAAGTGGCATTTAAATCCAATCAGAAAGTTATTGGTTAACAAATTTAGGAAATAATATCCTTCATTCTATATACCCAAACAGGAATAAAGCTAGATATAAACAATAGTAAAAATGAGGAAAAGCACTCAAAGTGGTGGGAATAAAAAACAAACTCCTGAATGAAAATTAGATCAAGGGAGAAATTAAGAAGGAAAACTTAAAATTTCTAGAATTGAATGGAAATGAAAACACAACATACCAACATCTATGATACACAATGAAAATAGTCCTAAGAGGAAAGTTTATAGCACTAAGTGCCTACATAAAAAAATGGAGTGATCTCATATTAAGAACTTAATGGTACACCTGAAGGCCTTAGAAAAAAACAAGAAAAAATAACATCAAAAGAGAGTAGATGGGCCGGGCATGGTGCCTCACACCTTTAGTCCCAGCACTTGGGAGGCAGAGGCAGGCAGATCTCTGTGAGTTCAAGGCCAGCCTGGTCTACATAGTGAGTTCCAGGACAGCTGGGGTTACAGAGAGACCCTGTTTCAAAAAAACCAAAAAAAAAAAAAAAAAGAGTAGATGGGAAGAGATAATCAAAACACGGACTGAAGTTAATGAAATGGAAATGAAAAAGAAAAACAATACAAAGACTCAACGAAATAAAGAGTTGGTTCTTTGAAAAGATTAACAAGATTGACAAACTTTAGCCAATTTAACCAAAAGAAAGAGAGAACCCAAATTAATAAAATCAGATTCATAAACTTTAAAGATCCATGAATCTCTGTTGTAATTCTAAAAACAAAGGCTTGGGGTGTGATTAGTTGAGCAGTGTCTGCTATTTGAATAGCAAGGTCACAGATACCATATCCAATGTTTGTTACTATTATCTCTCCTAGAACAATGTACCTAGTAGGTGCACAATAAATGTTTGATGTTTGTTGAGTGGATGAAAAGGAAGAAATGTATACCCTTAACAAACCTACAAGCTTCTGAAGAATTTTTTTTTAAAGCAAACAGCTTCAATGAAGTCTGATAAGAGCTGTTGCAGAAGTGAGATATCAAAAAGGTTTTAAGAACAGAAACAGCTAAAATTCATTCCACCTGAGGGGTGTTCTTGAAAACAAACAGGACTTCTGGAATAGTTTTGATATTCTAAGGAACCCACATCATTTAACTCTGACCTCAGATGGTCCAAAACAATAGTTTATAAGAATTAAATAATTTTAGTATGAGAAGCAGAATGTGACTAAATATTTCTGCATTTTTTGGTATTGTAAAAGATTAGAAATTGTCAAATGTATCTTTTAAGGTAAAAGTAAATTGCCAGGTTCTAATGAGATTATCTAAAAGTTGTCTGCCATGTGCTTTTTGTAAATGCCCATGCGGAAAAAAAAATGTTCTCAATAATGTGAAGATGCTGGTACAACTTTTCCTATTACACAATTTCTTACACAACCACATGTATTACAGTCATAGACAGATTTACAATTTGAAAGAAAAATATTCTGTCAGTAAAATTAGATTTAAAAAAATAAATAAAAAGAAATTAGGCAGATTTCTAAATCACCTAAAGGTTAACTCCTTCATTTTAAAGCTAAACTGGTGACAATTTCTTAGGTACCAGAGGGTAATCACAGAAATGAGGATACGAAACCTGAACATGGATGCCAGGGAAGCCCATAGCTTTGAACACATTTCTTTCTATTTTTATTTTTTTGAGAATCTTGTATATGTGTACTTTATTTGCAACATTTCTACCCTTTTCTCCGCCCCTCTAACTCTGCCCACACACTCCTACCTCTCAATTTCTCATCCTCATCTTTATTATTGTTACATATATATTATGTAATGTGTTTGTATATTATGATATATACATACACACACACATATATCCTGAGTCCATTTAGTGCTTCTTATGTGGACATATGTTTAGGGATGATCACTTGGGTTAGCAGGAAGCTATCAGGAAGATTGTTCTTGGAGAAAGCTGATTCTCTCTCCCTCAGCATCCACTGATGGCCTATAGCTATTCATCTAGAGGTGGGACCCTGTGAAATTTCCCCCTTCTACACTGGCATGTTAACTGCTGATGTCATTATTCAGGTCTTCTTTTGGCAACCATGTTGTAGACATTTCATGGGTGCAGCTTCCTTATAGTGTCCAGAATATACTGTTAACCACAGGTATCCTGGTCCTCTGACTCTTACCCGCTGTCTCCTCTTCTGAAATGTTCTCTGAACCTTAGGAGTAAAAGGCCACTTCTGTTGTGCGTGGATGTGCATGCCTTTAATCCCAGAATTCAGTAGGCTAAGGTAGGCATATCTGTGTGAGTTCCAGGCCAGCTGGGGATACAGGGAGACCCTGTCTGAAAAAACTCGGCAACAGCATCACTTCCCAGAACCTGAAGTCTGGAGATCATGGCCTCTACCCAGGAGTAAGAATTAATGCTCCATTTATTTTCTTTTTCTTTCTCTTCCTCTTCCTCCTTCTTTATCAATTCTTTAATAAGCATCCCAAGTTGAGGACCTGCAAGACTAATGTTTTCCTTCAAGTTTGAGGAGAAAGTAATTGAGAGCAGAGCTGGAAATGAGACCAGACTCTGCAAAGCCTTCAGCATGTGGCCCTGTCCGTTTCCTAAGGGATCTTCCTGCAGATCCCCTGACTGGTTTTCTGGTGTCAATGGCGGCTCCTTACCTTCCTTGCTCTGGACTGTATATGTGGCTGAGGGCAGGACCACCTCAGACCTGATCACTGCCAAGCCCCCAAACCTCCAAGAGAACCTGAAAGGCAAAAATGAATAAAAGAAAAAACCATAAAGTACACAAAAATCTTCATCCACCATAGGAAATAAAAAAGAACAAGTATTGTTCTGAATTATTCTTAGTAGCATTTTAATGAATTTAAATGTACAAGCAAAAAAAGTGAACACAACTGTGAACAGCAACTGAAGATCAGGAAATAGATCATTACTAGCACTAAGAAGGTCCCTCCCACTCACTAAAGTTAATCTTTCATGCTGACTTGAAAAAGTACAAATTGGTTTTGCCGGGTTTTGAACTTCATCTATATGAAGCAGGGAGTATGTACTCTCCTTTGCCAGACTTCTTCCTCAGTTCTAGTTTTGTGAGGTTCATAAGCACTGTACCAGGTAGCTGTATACATCATTGCTATATCGTATTCTATTATTAGAACACATCCAATTTGTTAATTCCTTTATGGATGAACATATGAGTTACTTATATGAGAGAAGACTTTCAGAGGAGAGATAGAATACAGTGATCTAATGGAGGAAAGGGGTATAATGGAACTGGAAAGAATAAATGGGGTTGGAGTTGGAAGGGTAGGGTAGAAGAAGGAATATGGGGAGGTTAACTAACACTAAAGGCCTTTTGAAAATTCATATGGAAACCTATAACTATAGAAGCTACCTAAAATATATACATATACATATACATATGCATATATAGAAGAGTTGAAATGGAGTTACTCTCTCATGAGGGGACAATACCCTTAGTAGACATCACAGATTAGCAAATAAAAAGCCCAGTGCCAGAAATGGGTTAACTCTTTTGCAGTTATTGGCTGAGGAGTGGGTCCTGTAGACTCATGAAACATTATTGGGTATTGTCATTGCTTTTGGTTGCCCTCCAGAACTTAATGGTAAGACCCTCTTGCTGAAAACACTATATACTTGATTGAGCCATAGAACATGAAGAAATCAAGCTGGTACTGACCTCAAAGCTTCCTCCTACTGGCTAGTTTTTATAGTTCTGGAAGGTGCTATGTATGGTGTCAAAGGAGAAAACTAATTGACAATCTTACTCGAATGTGACTTCTGAGAGCTACAGTAATGACGTGCCTATATACCCGCTGATGCAATAATGGCAAAAAGAAGATACCCTGTTTACTGGTGAGAGATACACTTGTCTGTAATATAAGGATACAGTAAAAAATTTAGCATACAGTAAGAAATTATATTTGTCTAGGGATATGACAGACTTGGGGTTTTCTCTAGGGTCTATGACCTCTGTAGTCATGTATATTTGGCTATGTTTACAGTACCACACATGAGTTCCCTCCCATTGAGAGGGATTTAAGTCCAATTAGAGAGCTGTTGATGACCTCTGCCAAGATAAAAAAGCCTAACTAATCGAGATAGTTTTCTGTGCTGGTCATTGTTGTGGTTACTGGGCTTTCTGTTTGCATTTCTGGTTGACTAAGCAACATTGAAATGGTCTTCCTTTCCTTAATTGTCTGAGGTGCAGACTTTATCAAAATGCAAGTGTCTATATATACACAGGTATATTTCTGTCCTGTCTATTCTGCTTCATTGGTCTATTATACCAATATCACACACACTTAATTAGTGCAGATTATGTCTTAATGTTGGATAAAGTAGGTTTTCCAGTTATGTTTTTCTTTTTCAAGATTGGGCTGTCAGAATTCCCTTTGCAACTCCTGGCCCTTCATATTACTGTATACATTTAGTATTAGCTAAATGATTTTACATAAAACTTGTTCAAGATCTGATTTGAAATATTGTCAATATGGAAATCCGTTGAGAAGACTTAATATTTAGTTTTAATAGCCCTTAAAATAATATGCTACTTATTTATCCACAATATTTTATAGCTTTCTCAGCAATAATATTCACGATTTGATAGCAACATTTTATAGCTTTCTCAGAAGTAATATTTCCCTATTTATAGAAGTACGTTACTGAGTACATTGAGATATTTTCAAAGTTTTCTCTGTATGTAATATGTGATTGAAATTGTCTCATGTCTACAACTTTATTTCCTACTTTTTTGTGGATGTAAAATAGAAATGAAGTTGATTAATTTTGTGTGTGTGTGTGTGTGTGTGTGTAGTAACCTTGTTGAATCTATTCTAAGTGCCTATTTACTGACATTTGGATGTTTTATGCACATAATTATATCACTTATAAATAATAATGAAAGTTTTATTACTCTTCCAATTTTTTATCTTTATTTCTTACTGTTATTGTGTTATTGTTGTTTAACCTAGGGCCTGAAGCATATTAGGCAAGCACTGGACCACTAAGATACGTCCTCAGCCCCACCTTTTTTGCATTTTTAATTGAATATTTTCAGTTTTCATACAGTATAGTTTGATGGCATTTACATCTGCCCCTCCCCTCTCTGCACCTACCCCCATTGTCACTCTTTTATATATAAATAATATGGCCTATAAAGTATGATTTGTGGCTCCCAATTTTCTTCAGTGTGATTCCATTCACTGGTCCACCAAGAGTTCCACCCCTGTAAGACACTGTCTTTCCCCCTCCCAGAAGCCATCAATTGCCAAAAGTTCTTACCCACTTCCCCATATCTACGCTGGAATTTTTGTCTGATTTGAGCTTGCATAGGACTTGTGCATGCTGTCACTATTGCTGTTAGTCCATATGAGTAAATGACTGTCTGGAAGACTGTTTCCTTGTGGTCATCCATGTCCTCTGGCTCTGAACTTACACAGGACATGTGCATCCTGTCATTATTGTTGTGAGTTCATATGAGTAAACAATCATCTGTCTGGAAGACTTTTCTCGTGGTCATCTACTTCCTCTGGCTTCCTCTTCCACAATGATACCTGAACCTTGGGAGGCAGAAGCTTGAACTAGCTGTCCTATTCAGGGATAAACCCTCTGTGGCTCTCTTGTTCTCTTCTTAGCTGATTGTGGGTCTCTGTGTTAATCACCATCTGTTGCATAAGGAAACTTCTATGGTGAAATTTAAGAGATTCCTCCTAATGTAGAGGTTTCATTGAAGATGTGTCACTTAGGGTTAAGCATCACAAAGACACTTATTCTCTGTTTGACCAGTTCTGGAATTCTGTAATAGTCTCCAACTGTTGCAAAAAGAAGTTTCTTTGATGGATGGTGAAAGAAATATTTGTCTATAAATATGAGGATGCATATTTAGAAAAAAGTAAGACATTATGTTGTTCTAGGAATGTGGCAAAAGTAGGGTTTTTTTTTTCTCTAGGATCTTATAACCTTGCTAGACATGTATTTTTGGCTATGTTTAAGTACTACACATGAGTTCCCTTCCATTGAGTGGGCCTTAATTCCAATTAGACAGCTGTCAATTACCTCCAAGATTAAAGTGCCACTACTGGACCAATAACAAAAGTTTTCTGGGCCAGTCATTTTATTAGGCTTCAGAGCTGGGTAAGACCATTGATTGTTTTCTCCTTTGCCGACTTATTTACTGTCCTCTGACATGAGAGCTAGTCTTCAGGGAGGAGGCTTCCTGGTAAGTTCCAACTCAATTGCTCCAAGTCCTCTGTCCAAAGTCCACATTGCCTCAACTTTAATTCTTAGCTTATTGGACGGAAAAGACTCCCAGTAAAATGTTGAAGGGTAGTGGTAAGATTTTTTGTGAGGATGTTTTAAATTACCAATAAACATGTAAATGCTGTTTCCAAATATGATTTTACAGATTAAAAAAGCAAGTGTCAAATATTTAATAGATACTATACTATTCGTATTTCTTTTTCTCTTTATGTCAGTTTTGATGAATTGATTTTATAAGAATTTGCCTATTTCATTCATGATGTCAAATCTATTAAGTCTTTACATATTTTTAATCCTCACTGTTTTGTACAGATATTTCATAATGACATACTAATTTTAGTACTGTTGTGCTGCATAACTTTAGTTGTCAACTTAACACATCTGGGTAGAGGGAGCCTCAATTGGTGAATTGCCTCCGTTGGACTGGTCTGTAGCCATGTCTGTGGGGCATCTTCTTGATTATTGATGGATGTGGAAGGTCCAGCCCACTGTGGGCAGGTGGGCCTATATTGTGTAAGAAAATAGGTTGAGCAGGGGCCAGGTGACCAGGTCAGTAAGCAGCATTCCTCCATGGCCTGTGCTTCAGCTTTTGCCTCCAGGTTCCTGTCCTGAGTTCCTACCTTGGGCTCCCCTCAGTGATGAACTGTGGCCCTAGAGATGTAATCTAAATAAACCCTTTCCTCCAAAAGTTGGTAGTGGTCAGAGTATTTTGCCACAGCAATAGAGAAACAAACTAGAACAATGTGGTGGTTTGAATGAGAATGTTCCCCATAGGCTCCAAGTGTTCAGACATTTTGTCCTCAATTGGTGGCACTATTTTTGGGAGGCCATACTGGAGTAAGCACATCATTGGGGGTGGGCTTAGAGAGTGCTTAAGTCCTACTGGACCTCCAGTTGCTCTCAACTTCCTGTGCCGCTTGAAGATGTGAACATTCCTCTTTCTTCTCCAGCTACCTCTGCCACCATGCCTCCCAGCCATGATGAACTCTTGCTGCCTTGGAATCCTAAGCTAAATAAACTCCATCACAGTAACAGAAAAGAAACTAATACTGTAATTGATATCAGAGAGTGAGCTGTTGGCTGTGAAGAACCTGATCGTGTGGATTTGGGGAGGAATGTGGAAGACTTGGGAAGTTTGGGCTAGAAAAGTGATTGAATACTGTAAACAGAGCTTAACAGGCCATTGTAGCAGGTTCCTGGAAGAAAGTAGTGCAGGAAACAATGTAGTTCCAGAGGGAAATAAGGACTTAAGCAATAATTGGGGTATTTTGGGAAAGAGTCTGACTGGAGTGTGCCCATAGCCAAAAAGCTTGCATGGGGATAAGTTGAAAAGCAATAAGCTAATTTCTTTGGTAGAGGCTATTTCAAGGCAGCCTAACCTAGAAATGGTGAAAATTATGCAGATCTATAGTGAAAAAGAGAAAATGGAGCAGAAATAAATGCAGAGTGTACAGTTTGGATTAAAAAAGAGCAATAGGAAGATTAATATTGAGCCAAGACATGTGCTGAAGAAGAGGATTCCTTTGATAAAGAGATTAAAGTGATTAAGGAGAGGCCTAGAAATTTGCACTTATACAATGGTGAGAGTGCAAGACCACACCCAGCTAAACCTCCAACATGCATAAGGAAAATGCAGTAGGCATTGTCTACTAGAAAACCACTAAAGGAAAAACCTTCAAAATTGGATGCAGCAGATTGGGGTCCATCCAAAACTTTCAGCCAAACTTGACAGTGTCATTGACCTGATGCTGGCTTTAGAGGCACAAAAGATCCAAGAGTGAAGGAGTCATGTGTTCTTCCTCTGTGGTTTCAGAGAGCCACAGAGGCCAGACAGTGTGCAGCAGGGGTTTCTCTGCATAAAGAAGGCCCTGATAAGCCATTGTGTGAAGTTGTGAAGGTAAAGGGGCAGAGGAGACCCCAAGAAGACATTCATGATGCCAGAGCTGTGAGACATATGCAAAGGAGAGTTGCATAAAAGGATTGGTACCAGCCCAAGAGAGAAATGTATGTTTCACATAGCAAAAGTGGAGGAGCTGAGCTATCTAAACCCTTTGGAACTAAAGTCTGAAAAGTTGGACATGGAGCTACTGGATTTGGTGTTTCCCTCCTGGTTTTTGGTCTTGTCATGGTCCAATATTTCCTCACTATGCTTCTATTCCTCCCTTTTGGAATGGTAATGTGTATTCAGTTTCAATGTATGTTGGGAAGAGGTAATTTGTTTTTTGATTTTTACAGGGGCTTATAGTTAAGAGATTGCCCTGAGTCTCACAAGAAACTTTGTATAGTGGACTTTTAAATGGTATTGAAACTGGTAAAGACTATGGGAACTTTTAAGTTTGAACTTAATGCAACTTAAATTTTGTATGGTCATAAGCCTCTGGGGACCAGGGAATGGAATGTGGTGGTTTGAATGAGAATGTCTCCCAAAGGCTCCAAGTATTCAAACATTTTGTCTCCCATAGGACCCAAGTATTAGGGCATTTTCTTTTGGGAGGTCTTAGAAGGTGAGACCATGCTGGCAGAAGCACATCACTGTGGACTGGCTTAGAGAGTGCTTAAGCTTTGCCAGATCTCCAGTTGCTCTTGGTTTCCTGTGCATGCTTGAAGATGTGAGTGCTCCTCGTTCTCCTCCAGCCACCTCTGCTGCCATGTCTGTCTTCCATGATGGACTCTTGCCCCTTTGGAATCCTAAGCTAAATAAACTCTTCCTTTTATAAGTTCTCTTGGTCATGGTGTTTCTATCACAGTAATGGAAAAATAACTAATACAGCTGTGTTCTCTGTTTCTTACTTTGTTTTTCCAAGAGTTCTTAATCTTTTCAGATAACTGTCTTTTTAATGTATATTTTATTGAGTTTTTGTGCATTTCATATCTTAGATCTTAATCAAATTTAGGCCCCCTCTCCCCTTCTAAACATCCCTCTCACCAGATTTTATGTATTCTGTCATATATGTTAAGTCTTATCAGGTCAAGCATTTTTACCCAGACATCCCTCAGTGTAAGTTTATCCACTGGAGTCTAGTTAGCCTATCTAGAGTCACTCCTTTAAAGAAGATCTACTCTCCCTCACCCAACAGTAATCCATTGTCAATCGTTTCTCAGCTAGGGTTGGGACCTGTTGCCTATTTCCCCAGTTCTATACTAGATTTTTGTCTGATTGAGTGAGCATGGGTCTTGTGCATGCTATTACCATTCTTGCAAGTCCATATGAGCAAGTTCCCAGAGGCGTCAGATAACTGTCTGTTGATCTGGTCCTTTTTTTTTTTTTTCTAGTTCATGTCCATTTTCTATTCATTGATTTCTGCTCTTATTTTTTCTTCCCTGCACTTCTTTGGTTCCTACTTGCCTTTGTTTATAACTTTTTCTTAAACAATTTACATTTTCAGTTCCTTCTCCTCCTCTCCCTGCTTGTCTTCTTCCCCTTTGTCCACTTCTTCCCCCTCCTTCTCCTTGTATTCTGGGGATTCTACCAGTATTTTTATAAATATCCAGATCTAATCTATTTAATATAATTGTCTATTTATTTCTCTGTTTTATGTCAAGTTAAAATGATAACATGAATTTTCACCTAATTTGAAGTATATAAAGTTTGATTAGGTTGATCTATCAATGAATGACTTTTAGAGATCCTCTTAAACAGATAAATAGACACTCATGGTTCTCAAAGGCTAAAAGTGAAGCACAGTTGCCCATCACTGCTAGATGTACTTAAACTCACCCACTGTGATTTCTGCACTTTATTCCATAGGCTGTCAAGCTGTTGCCTTTTGCTTTATACACTTTAAGGCTATACATTGTGGAAACAGCAACTTTATTATATATTCTTGCTACAATTACCATTGAAATCATTATTTCTTTTTAGAATAATCTATCTGTACTAATTGTTTTTGCTGCAGCAAACTGCCACACATTTAATGATTTCATATTTATTATCTTACATTCTGGGTAATGAGTCCCCAGAGTTGTATTACTTCTGAAGGCATCAGAAAAGAATGTTTTTCTAGCCTTTCCAGGTTCTAGAAACTGCCTAATGTTTTGTTTTATGGCTCCCACACTCCACTTTCAAAGTCAGGCACATCACATGTTCAGACCTCTTCTTTCCTGTCTCTATGATGCTTTTATCACTTTGATTCCTGTGTGTCTTTGACTCTTCTTGCATTCCTTTTATAAGGAACCACATTCCTAAGGTGGACACTCCAGGATAGTCTCCCTATCTCAAGATTCTCAATTTGACCATACCGTCATAGTTACCTTTGCCGTATTAAGTAACACTATGTGCACCAAAGATTAGGATGTAAACATTTTGGAGAAGGAGGGAACTGTTATTCAATATACTATACCACATTTCAGTTTTCACTGTTTGATAGAAATATATC
Source organism: Nannospalax galili (assembly GCF_000622305.1). Taxonomy (NCBI): domain Eukaryota; kingdom Metazoa; phylum Chordata; class Mammalia; order Rodentia; family Spalacidae; genus Nannospalax; species Nannospalax galili. Next base: position 1,165,095 of record NW_008337059.1, read on the forward strand.
TATACATACAACTGTCTTTTGGTTAACATTTCTTTTTCCATCCTGTTACTTTTATCCTTTCCCTGTCCTTATAGTTGAAGGTTGTCTCTTTTAGTAAACCATGACAAGAGTTGATTTATCATTCAGTTGACAGTCTTTGTCTTTGAATAGAATTCTCATCCCATTTCCATTAAGTATAATTACTAATATATTTGTTTATATTTATATTTTACTTTTCATTTTCTAACCACTGTACTACAATCTTTTATGTTCCTTTTCTCTCCTTGGTTGAATTATAAAATTCATAATTTTTCTTATTTAATTTTAAACATGAGTTGGGTTTTTTATCAATTGTCCCTTAAATTGAAGCATATACTCTTGACTTGTTAAGTATATGTTGTTAATGTATAGTTTACTGGGCAACATAAGGACCATAAAATATTTTGGCTCTATTTACCAGCTTCCCATCGTTTAAGATGTTATTTTCTTTTCTTTACTACCTTGTGGTTTTTGAAGGTCTACCCTCCTAGAAGGTAGTTAGCGTACACTGGAATACACTGGGTACCTTTGTAGCTTTCAATAACTTTTTGATACAAAATAAGCCTTTATGTTATTGTAGCTGCTGTTTACCTCTGCCTTTCAAATTTTACATGAATTCTTTCTTGGCAATTCCAACTCAGAAGTATATGAGAAGAGGATTTGGGGAAATGCATTTTCCAGCTTAACTAAGTTAGCATAACACAAGTCATCACACTCTGAATGTCATTTTCCTCCAGAAAATATATAGTTTTTTTACAATAGACAGAGTGATGGCCAGTTGCTTTACTTCAGTTGGTACTAAGTTGACTTGGTGCTCATTTCTGTCTTGGTGAGAATTGTTTCTGATTTATGTTTACCTTCATTGCCTCCTTTTTTAGATCTCACCAGAAGAGTCAGAATTTACCAGGGCATTTTCTCCTAAGCTACAAGATTTGTAACCTGGCCCAATGAGATGGCTAGAAACTGTGCTCCAAATCTCAACCTCTTAACTCCTGTATGTGATTTACCAAATGCTCTGAAAGGAAAGCCATACATCCAATGTCTATGAGAGACCCTTCTTTTTAAGTCTACCTTCTATATCCTAAGTGTCTTAATAACACTGATGTCTTTAAATTGATTTCTTAACTCTGGTTTTTCTAGTTATTGTCAACAAAAAAGTTGATCTGACATGGGCATGACATTTCATAACTACTAATGGAAATCTTTGAAATATTGTTAAATTTATAAGCATAGACTTTAATAGAAATTTCTGTGAGATGATGAACAGGAATAGACAGAGATACATTCAGGAACAATAGATGAGTATTTCTGTTGGCTCAGTATAATATCACTGAAGAGGTGGTCTACTATGGTTAAGTCTCTGCTGATTCTTACTCAAATTTCAAGTAGATCATGAATTGCAGTTTGGTATGTCTGCCCTTAATGTTTTCTTTCATTGGATGCTTGCTCTGTCTCTGGCATTTCAATAAGTGTGTCCTTTCCTTTTGGATTGGCAGTCATGTGTGTAGTAGTGCTTCACCTCCAGCTGATCAGGACAATGAGTGCCCATTTATCTCTTTAAGGGGTTTCCAAAGGTCATTCTTTGGTAGATTATCCTAATCAAACATTATATACTATAAATTACTTTTTTCAGAATTCTTAAAATAACTATATTTTTCTTAATGTGTATAAGTATTTTGCCTGCATGTGTGTAAGTGCTCCATATGCATGAAATGCTGGCAGAGGCCAGAAGGGGGCATCAGATCCCCTGGAACCGGCATTATGGATGGTTGTTAGCTACCCTGTGGGTGCTGGAAACTGAACCCTGATCCTCTCCAAGAGCATCAAGAGCTTTTAACCACTGAGACATTTCTCTATAAAGCAGATGAAAATTTATGTGGTTATTTTAAATCTACACAGAACAAATTAGTTATATAGATTGGATCTGTACAATTTATAAAAATACTCATAACCAAGTTTTAGAGAATAAGAGACTGCAGAGTGTATGTCCCTGGATAGGACTCCTATATTAAAACTCACCCACCCATAGCTCAGGGACTGTTGTGGAAGTGGGAGTAGAAAGATTGTAAGAGCCAAAGTTGGTGCATGAACATAAGGAAACAGAGAATTTCAGACCTCTGGAAACCTAGCTCAAATGAAATTGCAATAAGACCCCATGTTGACTCAATCAGACAAAACCCAGCATAGAAGAGGCACCAACCTTAGCTGAGGAACTATTGATAACTGATTACTGTGGGGTGAGGGAGAATAGATCTTTAAGGGAGTGACTCTAGATAGGCTGATTAGACTTCATTGGATGAACTTGCACCAAGTAACATCTGAATACAAATGTTTGACTGGATAGGACTTAGCAGATATGACAGAATGCATAAAATACAGTGGGGGAGGGTATGGGGGTGCAGATCGGGGAGGGCGTCTAAATTTGATTAAGATTATATGAAATGCACAAAAACCGATAAAAATATAAAAAATTAAAATACTGGTAGAACTAACTATATAAATTTAGCTAGATTGTAGGATATACATTGGAAAATCTGTTGTGTTCCTAAAGACTAGTCACAAATAAGTGGAAAATAAAATATTAAAACATAAATTTAATAGCATCAAAATATAGAAACTAATAAATTTGGTAAGGAAGATTTGTGAAAGTGTGTATTTTAACAATTTTATTAACATCTGTAAAGGTGTAGTGACGAGTACACAGCCTTTGGGGTAAAACAAGTTCAAATACTCATTTTAACCTTTCCTATCAAGGTGACCTCAGACTTGGCATTTTTGTCTCCCTAGATTCCCATTAAAGTATTGTGGCATTAAGTTTCAAAGCACCTAACCTGCTCTTAGTTGGCAACTGACTTCAGGAAAGCTAACCGAAAAGTTCAGCAGGAATACAGAACCCTGTGTAATAGAGCTCACAGTAAGTCATTGCATCAGTAGATCTCCTGGCTTCTAGTAGACTGGAGATCACATGAGAGCTGTAACTGCGAGGCCAAGGTAGCCATTCTTAGAACCCATTAAGACCTTATTAAGACCAACTCTGTGCATTTGAGTGTGTGTGAGTGTGTGTGTGTGTGTGTGTGTGTGTGTGTGTGTGTGTATCTAATTTACTCCTCAAGAATTCCACGAAACATTTTCCAGGTGGTAAAACTGAGGCTTAAAGAAGTAGCAATTGAGCATAATCTGTGGCTGGTTAGCAGTGGAACTGGGACCCAGTCCTAAAAGGATTGATTCCAGAATCCACGTCCTTAGCATTACATTTATTCTTGCATAGCTTTCCTTCAACCAATCTGTTTCTAGCTGACCTGTGGGGGTAGGAATATTCTCACAGAGGAGACAGTAATTTGGGGGATTCCAAAATCAGGAAGTTTCACAATATTTTGGAGCCTATTAAAGCTTTGGGGGAAATTGAGAAAGTTCAAGCTAATGATTAAGAAACTACTTAAAAGAGAGATACCCTGTTTCTACCTAGAAGATTTAGACACCAAAAATTTCTAGGATTTCTGGGCATTTTCATGATTCACAGGAAGAAAGTGTTTGAAGGTTTGTTTGTAAGTCTTTGGCCTGGTTTTAAGGTCAGATAGCCAAGTCTTGCCATGGCTGAGATTATTTACCTCTTGGTAAGTATGGTGGACTGGAAAGCAATTTTCCTGAAAGGAAATAAGCAAAGTCATTGTCGGCAATAGGCATATCCTTGCAGGAAAGGGAAATAAATAAAATTGGGAGGCTGTATAAAACCCAAACTGACTAATTATTTCATGTACTAATATCATGAATTTGGTCCCATCCAGCCCATGTGAATATTTGCCATGAGCTGTTGTCTCTGCTCTGAGGCTATGACATTACTCAGGCTATTGTCATAGCCCTTGATGGCCTCCCAGAACTTGAAGGTAAGACCCTGCTGCTGAAGACAGAGCATACTTTGGACATAGGATTTGGAGCAATAGAGCTGCAACCGACCTGCAACCACTTCCCCTGAAGGCGAGCTCTCATTGCTTTGCAAAGCGCTATGAAGGTGCCAAGGGAAAACATGAATTGATGTTCCAACACCAGCTTCAAGGCCAAATAACCACATCAATCACCAGCACAGCATATGACATTGGTACAGAAGGGACACTTTTACCTTGGGGGCAATCAACAGCTACCTAACTGGACTAAAGGCCCACTCAATGGGAGGAGACTCAAGTGTGGTACTATAAACATAACCAAATACACATGGCTGGAGTAGTCATGGATCTTAGAGAAAACCCCAAGATTGGCACATCCCTAGACTAGGGTCTCCCTGTAGCCCCAGCTGGCCTGGAACTCGCTATGTAGACCAGGCTGGCCTCAAACTCACAGAGATCCACCTGCCTCTGAGTCCCTAGTGCTAGGATTAAAGGCATCTGCCACCATGCCCAGGATGTAGCCTTATATTTACAGACAAATATCCCACTCACCACTCATCAAAGATGTGCATTTTGTACCAGTTGGAGACTATGACCGAGAACCACAAGTCATCACACACGGACATTATCTATGAATTTCCCAGGCCTAAGTGACACATCTGCAATGCAACCTCAACACCTAAGGCTCATGGAACATAAAACAGGGGTAAAGAAGAGGATACTAATGAGTCCTCAGTTCTCAATAATGAAACTTCCTCATGCAGTGAACACAAAAGATCACAAATGTCCAAAGCGTAGAGATCAAGAGTCTGCTGAATGCTGGTCCTTGGATAGGACTCCTTTATTAAACATCACCCACCCAAGGCTCAGGGACCATTGACGAAGATGGGGCAGAAAGACTGTAAGAGCCAGGGAGGAAGTGCAGGACCATATGGAAGCAGAGTCCTACAAGCTCCTGGGAATCTGCTCATATGATTCTATAGCAATGGTGTCAGCATACACAAGTCCCATGTAAACTCAGGCAGACAAATACCCAGCACAGAACTGTGAAAATGAACAGCAGACCCCAACCCTATCTGAAGAAATACTGGCAACTAATAGCTGCTAAGTGAAGAAGAGCTGATCTTTCTAAAACAAGGGACTTTAGATAGGCTGACTAGACCTCAGTGGATGAACTTGCACTGGGGAACATCTGGGGACACTGACTTGACACAGTCGGCCTTAAGAGGGATACAGAGTATATGGGTTCCAGTCGGGGACTGTGAGAGGGTGCTGGTGGGGATGGGGGTATAAAGATGATAAAGATTGTTTGAGATATTCTGTATGAAATACACAGAAATTCAATAAAAACAAATGTTAAAAAAAAAAAAAAACTCCCTTGAAAACTAGGAATTACCTGCAGAGGCACAGACGTCTGTGTTTCCGGATTCAAACCAACTGAATTAGAGTTTTCTGGGAAAAAAGCATAGTAATCAGTATGATTTAATAGGCATTCAAGAGAAAAACAAAGAAAAATTTAAGGTGACTACCATCATCAAAGTTGAGCAGTATTACTTAAAATCTGTGGTAGTCCATCTGTGGTGTTCCATATGGTAGCCATAGCCACATATGGCTTGTGACTAATCAGTGCTTGAAATGTGGCCAGGGCTGTGTGTCAAAATGATATTTTAGGTATATTAAAGTAAATAAAATATATTATTAATCTCTGTCTTTCTCGTTCCTCTTTCTCCTCCTTTCTTCCTTTCTTCCCTTTCACCCACCAAGACAGAGTCCTTCCTCCTAGTACTTCCTCCCATAGTACTTCAAATTGAGATCCTCCCCTCAGCCTCCTGGGTGCTGGAATTGTAGGTGTGCACCACCATACCTGACAAAATTAATTTCATCTGTTTGTCATATATGCCTTGTATATTTGTTTATCTGGAGAGTGCTGCACCAGAGAACATGGAATATTCCTTAAAGTGTGACTCACAGACACATATCAGACTGGCCTGCTAAGTGTCAGATTTCTGGTTTATAGCCCAGGAATTTCTAGGTATGGATCAAAAATATGTGTTCTTCAACAATTGTTGAAGGTGATTTCTATGCACAGTAAAATTTGAGAATTCTGAGGAAGTCTTTTATTCTCATCTTTCCTGTTTTAAGCTTTAGGAAGAGCCAAGATAATTGGGCTAATTTAGGATCACTGCCAGATAATCATGTATGAGTAGCTCTTCATCTGTTCATAATCTCGAACAGTTCCTGTGGATTGAGAATAAGGCGAGGGTTATCTGTAAGATAATTGCTTTGTGGTTAAAATCTATCTGATATGAATACAGCATTTTCTTTGGCTAGTGCTGTATGAGTTTGTGAGAAAGAAATACACTAATCAAGTGAAAGATACTAATGGCTTTACTAATATTAGACAAAGTTGGTATTAAAATAAGACATACTGTCAGAGTAAAGAGATATACTGCATAAGGACAACGGGAGCCTCTAAAACATAACAATCTTAAGTGTATGAGCACCTAATAACAGATTTAAAATACATGATGCCAACACTGATAGAGAGATAGACAAATTCACATTTCCACTCGATGACTTCAATATTCCCTTTAGTTATATGAAGGGATAAATGGATAAAAAATCAATAAGGACACACAAGCTCTGAAAATATTATTGTCCAACTTTGCTCGTTTGAAATTTATAGATTATTTCATCCAACAACAGCAAAATGTATATTCTTTTTATGTTCATGAAGAACCATCACCAAGATGAATTATGTTTGGGGTCACAAATCCCTCCAAATTCTTAATGAATATAACCAGACTGAAATAAAGGAAGTCCTCTTACTACAATGTGATTAATCCAAAATGTAATAATAGAAAGATGTTTAGAAATCATCTGATTTTTAAAAACTGAAACAGCACATATATAAATGACCCAGAACTCAGAGAAGCCACAAAGTAAATTTTAAAGTATTTTAAACTGAATGAATAAAAATACACCATCCAAAAATTGTGAGACATGACTGAAGTCAGGCTGAGGAGAAATTTAATATTCTTTTTTAATTACTTGCTTTCATAAATATTTTATTGTTTTTAATTTTTTATTGAATTTTTGTGTATTTCATACAAAACATCTCAATTATCTATACCCTTTCCCCTGTCCACACCCTCCCATACCACCCCACCCTGTCTGTCACTGTTTCTTGTTATACAGCCTTCAACTATACACATTGACACATATAGAGATATTGTACGTGTAATTTTTCAGTAGACTTGTGAACTGATACTTTCCCACTGATTTTTCACATGAGCTAAACATTATTTATCTCTCTTCTCTCTCCCTGTCTAACCCTCCCTCCTCCCTCCCCAGTTAAAGTGCCCCCATTTTTCCCATTCCACCTTTGATAATACCTGTCTTAATGTTTTAATTCTTATGTAAACATCCAATAACTAAGCTTTAATGTGGAGGAGTGATAAGAAAATAAATTTAAACCCAAAGAAACAGAAGGAAAGAAATAGTGAAAATGAGTAAATGTCAGTGAAATGAAAACCAGAATATGAATAGGGAAAATTGGTGAAGTAAAAGTTGATTCTGTGAGTCAATAAAATTGATAAACTGACCAACAAAGAAAGATACAATACAAATTGTGTCCCACCAATTTTGAAAATGTGGATTAAATGAGAAAATTTCTTCAAAGACACAGACTACTAAAAAATTCACTATAGAGGAAATAGATAACCTGAGTAGCATTGCATTTATTACATATCATGTATGTGCATATATACACATATATGTCGTGATCAATTGGCATTTATTTTGATAATTTAAGAATAGTTCTTCATTTTAAGAATCAGTGCTGTTACAGATGTTAAGTACATCTTAATACATGTAAAAGAAGCAGTTGACAAAATTCCGTATCTATTAATGATTTTAAAATGATCTTCCTAAAACAAGGGACTCTAGATAGGCTGACTAGACCTCAGTGGATGGACTTATACTGAGGAACATCTGGGGACACTGACTTGACACAGTGGCCCATAACAGGGATGTCGGAATATATGGGCTCCAGTGGGGGGCTATGGGAGGGTGCCAGTGGGGATGGGATATAAAGATGATTAAGATTGTTTGAGATCTTCTGTATGAAATACACAAAAATTCAATAAAAAGAAATTAAACAAACAAAAAATTTTAAAACTTCAGAAAACTAGAAGTATAAAGGAATTTTCTCAATCTTATAAAGAGCATCTCCAGAAACCAGCATTGTACTTAAAGGTGAAGGCTGGATATTTTACTCTATAATAAACAACAGAGCAAGGATGTCCACAATGGATACAAAACAAAGGCATCCATATTGGAATGTAATTCATCAAAATTATCTCTAATCATAAATGGTATGTTGTCTAGGAAATATCAAATAAACAATAAAATGTCATTGGAACTGATGAGTAAGTTTGGTGTGGTTGTAGGATATAATAGCAATATAAAAACATATTTCTACATCCCAACAGTAAGCAATTCAGAATAAAAAATTTTGAAATAACACTTACCATAAACTATGAAATAATTAAATATAATTCTCTCAAAATGTGTGTAAGGTCCATATTTTAAAAACCATAAAACACTGGTAAAGTAAATGAAAGAACATGAAAAAATGGTGATATTTACTCTGTTCATGTTTCATATTACTCTGTTTTTAGCTGGGATTATAGCTCAGTTGGTAAAGTGCTTGCCTAGCATGACAGAATCCCTGGGTTTGAGCCCAGCATAGCATAATCATGTGTGGTGTCACATGGCTGTAATCCCAACATTCAGGAAGTTGAAGCAGGGGGATTAAAAGTTCAAGGTCATCCTTGACTGTATAGTGAATCCTACAGTTACCTGGGCTACATGAGATTCTGTCTTAAAATTAACTGAATTAAATTAAATTAAATAGAAAGATGCAATCTGATACTTAGAGTGATAGTATGATTTGTAGAGTGAATGTAATGCCAACTAGAGTTGTTTTTGTTATAGAAATCAAAAAGCTTGTTCTAATTTGTTCTAGCATTTACTTGCTTATAGAATTGTTCTGAGGGCCAAATGAAATAACTGCATAGAGAAATTTTACTACAAAGCCTAGATTTAAATAAGCAATAAGTACTATTAAAATTTGCATTGATTCCTTTGGCTGGTTAATACATTTGTTCCAGATACCACATTCCCTGTATACCATGCATGCCGAGAGTTGTGTCTTCCTGGGCACCAATCGCGCTCATTTCTTCTTTCCTTCTTCATATTGTTAGTCTACTCTGTACAGAGGATTGTGGTAAACTAGAGAAATAGTGAATAAACAAATGCACTCTGGCCCTGGTTTCAAATAATTTTCATTCTGGAAGCAAAATAGGCATTAAATTATTTTTTTAAAGAATTCTGTCACAACAATTGTGGAAAATGTTTTGGAAGAAGCAGGGAACACCATGAATGAGATGGCTACAAGCTGTAACCTGGGCTGGAATTTCCTTGACAAAGCAGCCTTTAAATTGAACTGTGAAGAGTGGAGATGGAATGGGAACAAGTACCTGGGAAGAGGAACTACCTATAGACAGGCCCTGAGGCAGTAAGAGAAGACCAATGTAGTTGGAGTAGAGGAAGTAAAAAGGAGTTCAAGAGCCAGGGTGGCACATGCCTTTGATCCCAGCACTTAGGAGGCAGAGGCAGCTGAATCTCTGTGAGTTCAAGGTCAGCCTGATCTACATAGAGAGGTCCAGGCCAGGGAAACCCTGTCTCAAAAAAACAAAAGAAAGAGAAAGAGAGATCAAGCAGCATTTAGACGGCAAAGAAGGCAAGTATCTTAGCTTTCTATCACTGACAAAAATAAATTAAAAGAGGAAAGTTTTATTTTTCCTTATGGTTTCAGCTCCTGGTTGTCTGGTTTCATTGCTGTGACCCTGAAGTAAGGCTTAACATCATGATGGGAAACAGTCAATGTTAGAAGTAGAGAAAGAGAATGTCTATATATGGGCTTCAGCCTGTGGATGGTGCCACCCACATTCAGAGGGTAGGCCTTCCCCTTTTGATTAATCCTCTATGGAAAGCCCTCATTAACACACCCAGGAATGTGCCTAATGAGGTATGTTTCTATCTAATAAATGACAATCAAGATTATCTATCACAACAAGGATTGGATTAGGCAGTAGTCTTTCAAAGAGCAGTGGAAAAACTTTGAAAGGTTTGCCGTAAGGTTTTGGTAATGAAGAATTAACCCATGCACCTCTGTCTTCCTGTATCAGCTATATTTTTGAATATTTAATATGTACAAGGGAGTGTGTTCAGTGCTGGAAATGCAGAAATAAAACAGTCAAACAGATTTTGATGAAGTTAGTGAATCCTGGACTTATAATCTATCACTTGTACAGGCACTTGTTAATGACTACTAGTTCCAGAAATGGAAAAACAAGTTGCTATTAGATGCATTTCTCTGTAAATACTTCTAGTAACTTGTCTAAAGACATCTTGGAAGTGGATGACCTTAATCTCTGAACCTTCAGTAATCTGTTTTGACTTCCATTCTAAATAAATATATGTGTTTATGCATAATTTGGTATTTGAAATTTTATATTCTTTTCTTAACAAAGGTTTCCCTAAATTGTATTAGCTTCAAGACACACAAAATCCAAATCCATCCCTGGGTGCAGCCCTCTTATAGTCCCACAGAGGAGCATAAGTGAACAGGTCAGTATGACGTGGCCAGTGCTTTGATAGAGGAAGATAACCAGATATAAATGGGAAGGTAGTGAAAGGCAAGGAAACCCGGACTTGAACGTGGTAGGAATCGGCAGTACCAAATCAAGAAGAATGCAGGGTCTCCCTGTGGGGGTAATACAAGTGTTTTTAGGCCAAACACAAAGTTAGTACTTATTGGTTGCTGTAGAAACACAAATCAACTTCGATCATGATTTTACAGAAAATTATGAAATTGGATTAAACTAAAGGGCAAGAAATTTTTATGGTTTTCCTCCATCTGTTTTGCCTATAAGAGAAAAGATCAAAGAATTAAATAAAACCTTGTCAGGAAGTAACAGAAGGCAGCCCCAGATAAGGTTGGTAGAAAAAGCACTTAATTAAAGTCAATGCCTTGAGAGAACAGGTCAGATAAATGGATTTTTCTCTTCCATATGTAGCATGCTTTGAAGTAGAGACATATATCATGTCCTTAAGAATATAATTCTCCAAATTTATCTAATACTAACTACTATAGTTAATATTAGTTTTTAAGTTCTTAAAGATTATTTTAGTATCTAGAATAATCTATGACCAACTGCTTTTATCCTTCCCAACTGCCAGAATTAAGTACTGGTTTGGTGGGTTTCTGTCCAGACTTTTATCTGTGAATACACAAATGTGTGTGTGTTTGTGTATCTATGAATACATACAAAGGTAGTTTTCCAAAAGCCCAATTTGAGCCATGCTAAACTTATTATCATTCTTTCTCACTTACCAATGTATTATAGTCTTATTTCTGTAACAGCAGGTTGATCGATATTCTTTCTACTGGTTGTTTTATATATTTAAGAAAATTATGATGGAAAA
>NW_008337059.1:1176618-1196633 GCF_000622305.1 Nannospalax galili
TATATTTAAGAATCATGATGGAAAACATTTCATACATTTTTGCAAAAAAGCACAAAGAATTCATATGTTGAATCAATCATTAAATTTAAATAATTATCAACTCATATCAACCTTAATACTGTCATCCACTTTTCTACTTATAAATAGACTTAAGGTTGTATTTAATTTTTTATAAACAAATACAGGTGTGAATATATCTATAAATGTGTTTGTGTGATTATTACCAAAACTTGAGCCCCAGATTACTGACACTGAAGTGGGTGAATATCTATTGTGGCATTACCTGAAGAGTCACCTAAGAAGGTAGATGTCTGGCCCGTACTAGATTATAAGAGAGACTAAGCAAAAAGCTAAAATCTGGAATTTAGCTGTTTTCTGTAGCTGGGGGCTTGGTTTTTATGGAAACCAGTCATTAAAGATAAGTGTTCTCAGTTAAGATAAGCTTTAGCTTGCAAGTTAAGCTAGTAAACTAGAACTTCAGAGCTATGTAGGCTTGACACTAATTGGAGACTGTCAAGACTAAAACTTTATGGCACCTTTGAAGGGTGTTGTAGATGTAATTATGAGAACACAAGTTTTTTTGTAAAGATTGTAAAAATTAGGGAAATGTGAGCCATATTTGAGAAAGCCCAGATTGTACTCAGATTGTTTTGGTGTGATTTCTCTGAAGATTATCAGATGTTTGCATTATTCCAAAATAGTTATAAAATACCATGCTTTACCAATAAAGAAAACTTCGGAGCTTTTTCTGGCCCACAAAAATAATATATGTCTTTTTTAACTTTCCTAAGTGTTTGTTAACCGCTTCTGACACATGACTCTCAATTCTTAGAAGAGTCCAGAATCTGGGATTTCTTTTTTTATTAAATGATAAATGCTACAAAGTGCATTTCATTGGCTATGAGAGCTAGTGCATTAATTGGGTTGTGAATTCTAATGTCCCAGTTGCTGACATTGGCAAAAGAGCAGTATAAAGTACAAAAGATATGTCGAAGAAAGAATCACTGTCTGTGGAGTTGAGTTGGATCAAGGAGATAGATTTAAAAATGGAAGAATGCTGGGGCTGGAGAGATGGCTCGCGGTTAAGAGCACTGTTTGCTCTTGCAGAGGACCCGGGTTCGATTCCCAAACCCACATGGTGGCTACAAACCATCCTTAATGGTTCCAGGGGAATCCAAAGCCCTCTTCTGACATCCACGGCACTGCACGACACGGGTGCACTCACATACATACAGGCAATACACTCATACACATAAAATAAAATAATAAAATTTTTTTAAAAAATGGAAGAATGGGACTATATTTTAAGGTGGATAACAACCAGGGCAACAGTACCATTCACAGAAACAGGGTTTCTTAGAGGGAAAATGAGGTTGACAGTTTAACAATAAGTTCAGTCATGTTGATTTTAGAGTATTTCATATACAGACAAAGGTTCAAGCCATTTATATAAGTCATCCATTAGAGTTTGTAAAAAAAAAAAAAAAAAACAGAACTCAAGGAAGAAGAGTAGACTATAGAATATATCCCTGATTAATGCACAGGATGGAGTGAGGCTAAGACAATCCAGTCAGAGATGAGGGAGTTTAGTTAAAGCAAGGAACCAGCCGAGGAAAGTCAGCACTGCTCTGTGTCATTTGCTTGAGTAAATGGCCGCGGTAACTTAAGGAACTCATTTGGCTACTGATGTTTGTTTTATTTTATGATTACTTTATAGTTAAATTCTATCACTAAAATGTAAAGAACTCACCATTGTTTTTCTCCAAAGAAATTTATATTATTGCAAACTCAATTAAGTAGGTCCTACGTACATTAAGCATTAAGAGTATAAAGTGAAGAAAATATTCCAAATAAAACTCGAGAGCCAATCAAATGGATACAAGAGAATTTGTTGTGCATGAACACAGCCACTTGGAACCATACCAATAGTGGGGACAAATGGAGTAATATTTATTGAGATCTTGCTTTGTGACATTACAGGGCATCTTTTAAATATCATAACTGAGCGATGATATGAAATTTGCTTTTCAGAATAGAAAACAGAGACTTAGAGCAAAAACTGTAGCATACAAATTTGGATGATTTAATATGTAAAACCTAGGGATAGAGGAGTTGAAGAGGATGAATAAGTTTTGAATTTAATCATAAATAAAAATAAAAATTAGAAAAAGGTGTAAGGGTCTCATAATCATAAGTGGAGAGTGGTAACTTAGATGATATGAGGAAAGCAGACCCAACAATGTGATGATGTCACTGATCTTTGTACTTAAAATAATTAGGATTGTGATTTTTATTATTTGTATTCTACTATTCCCAGGAAAAGAATGACATAAGTTTTAAATATTGAAGCTGGGCGATTTGTTTGCGGGGATTCATTATATTCTATTTACCTTCATGCTTAAATTTTTCTATAAGTTTAAAAAATTAACAGTTTTTTAAAGGAAATTTAAATGCTTACAAAATGATTTCTGAAGCATAAATATTAGAGACATATCTGTTACACATATCCACCTAACAGTCTAGTTACTTGAGAAATACAATATCTTTTACTCAAGTAGTGAGTATAAGATCATCACTGAGGCTGGAGACATCTTGATAGTTACTAATACTTCTCTTTCAGAGGGTCTGGGTTCAGTTCCCAGCACTCACATAGTGGCTAACAGCCATCTGTAACTCCAGTTCCAAGAGATCCCATGCCCTCTTCTGGTCTCCGTGGGCACCGACATGCATAAAACACATACATACATGCAGTTAAAACAACCAAAACATAAAATAAATAAATTTCTTTAAAAGATCATCATTGTAATAGATTCTATTTTTAAATTTTATTATTATTATTATTATTATTATTTTGTGTGGGGGGAGGTCAAAGAGAAACTTTCAGGAATCAGTTCTCTCTTTCCACCTTGTTTTTGAGACTTGGGTTCTCATTGTTTCTACCATGCTGTATATTCTAGGCTAGCTTCCCTGCAAACTTCCAGCTGATGTCCCTGTTTCTCCCTCCCATCTCACCATATGATGCTTCAGCATTGCATCCGGCTTTTTTATGTGGGTTCTGAGGACTGAACTCAGGTCATCAGGCAGCTAGTATAAGAAGCACTTTTACCCTCTGAGTCATCTTGCCAGTCATATAATACATTCTAATAATTTCAATGTTCAATATCTTATATAAAGTACTTTCGCATTGTGTACTGTAAATGTAATGCTTTTATGGCATAGGTTTTATTATTTCCCTTTTCTACAGCACTGCAGTGACCTGCCCATGTTCTTACAAGAGAAGGGGATTCAAGTACAAAGTTTTGGGGTTGGTTTTTTTTTTCCAACTTCCCAGGCTGTGATTTTTATTTCTAGAAGTTCAATGAGGTGTTTTGCATTTTATGTAGGGCACATGTTAAGGTACACTGGGGCTGTAGAAGACTAATTAAAAAATGATGGGTACCCCGGCCTTGACCTTGGATGTTTCCCATTCCCAGGCACCAAATACTTTTGACTCCAAGCTCACTGCTCTGATCCTGAAGTCTCTGGGTTTATGTTGGCAGTGGCATCTTTATAATGTCTCTCCCAGTGCCTTGACCCTGTTGACCTGCACTGTTTGCTCATGAGTAGTGTTGATAGCAAGGTCGGTTAACTTTCATGAATTTTATTTTCCTCATTTTGAAACTGAGGAAGCCAGGCTAGATGAAAGTTTTGAGTCTTCATCTCTAAAATTCTACAGATTAAATGTGATTAGTAATGTAGGCAACAGTTCAGGCAAAGTGCTAGGTAGCAGATATTTGCTTTTATTCCTGGGTACTATATTTTAAGAGAGATACTAAATAAAATAAAAAATGTGATAGGAAACATGGCCCATGCCCCAGAGACACTTATGATTCAACAGACTAGTTACAATCATGTTATTAGAGCTTCTCACACAGTTCTTATCCCCATTCTTTACTTACATTTCCTACATACATTTGTGAAGTTGTTGCTTATTTGTGTGTGTGTGTGCTGTATACATATGTATGTGGGAACATGTATGTGTGCCAGTGTGCGTGTGTGTGTGTGTGTGTGTGTGTGTGTGTGTGTGCTCCTGAAGTTGATGTTGGGCGTCTCCACTAATCACTGTCTACTTTTACTGGAGCAGGATCTCTCTGAACCTAAGTTGATGTTGGGTGTCTCCACTAATCACTGTCTACTTTTACTGGAGCAGGATCTCTCTGAACCTGGAGCTCACAAGTTCTGGCTAGTCTAGCTAGCCAGCTTGCCCTGGGGATCCCCTGTCTCTGCCTTCCAAGTGGTGAGACTACAGGCAGCTACCTGCCGGTCTCTTTACTTTGGTGCTGGAGATCTGAACTCTAATTCTTATCAGCTAGCACCTTATCTGCTCAAGCCAATTTTGCATTTTCTGATCTTTTCCTTCTCTGTTTTTCCTACTAACAAACACACTTTGTTCTTTGCTTTTTGCTAGGATTCTTGATAAAAGAAACTATATAACAATTGAAGGAAAATAATTTTCGAGAACTTTGCAATTGCCACTGGGTGTCTAAAATAACTTGTTCTGGAAATGCCCAGCATTCTTTTTCATATTCCCTAAGTAAAAAAAAAAAATTTACCTAAATATGTATTGTATTCCATTTGCTATTATATAGTTATGTTTAAAATCAGTTACTTTTATCTGATTGAAATTTGTAACATAACTTTGCCCTTATCGTGAAGAACTCATACTCTTTTTTTCCTCTCACTTTCTTTTTCATCTGTTTGGTGGCTTGAGTTGTTTTTCTTCCCAAGGCTATATTCAAGTTATTGAACAAGTAAGGAAAACCTTCCTGTCATTTTTCTAATCTACATTATGTTCCTGGTCTTAAGTTAACATAAATTTTCTATCTTCTAAATCACTTATAGAATATGCAAAATCTCACCATCTCATGAGTACTTGTCATAGAACAACCTGACAGCATGTACCTCTTGACATCTTGCCTTGATAAGAATAATCTTTGAGGTGTAATGTCAGGAAAACACCAGACAAATCCAATCTGAAGGACATACTATAAAATGAATGGTTTAGCTGTCAATGACATGAGAGACAAAAAGAGATGAAAAACAATTCTAGGCCAAAAGAGACAGTCAAGAAAATTAGATGCAATATGTGATCTTGGTTTTGATTAATACAATTTCTATAAAAGGCATTTTTGGGTGTTATTAGTAAAACTTCCTGACTTTATTTTGATCATTATACTCTCATAATTGTTCTTAATCTTAGGAAAAGTAGGCTAGAATGATTAGACTGTTGTTTTTGAAAGCCTAGCAACCTCAGAAATGCTATAGTTCTTAATATCTATTATCTATATCTTCTTCATGATCCAGCAGCCTCAGTCTGCCTCTGGGATTTCCTAGAACTCATGTCCTACTTCCCACTTCCTTTCATTAGGGTTCAACATCTTTGGCCTCCTTTTTGTTTCTTCAACATTCCAAGCTCGCTATGCCTCAGAGCTTTTGTTCTTGCTATTTTCTCTGCCTGCAACATTCTCTTCCCAGATCTGTTCTTGGCTGGCTTCTTGTCATCATTGGGCCCTGGCTCAAATGTGACACTTCAACACCTCACCTCAGGGCAGCAGTCCCTGACTAATCAAACCAAAGTAGTTCTCAGTTACATCAACCTGTTTTCTTGTCTTTATCGAATTTTTCATTATCCAAATTTATCTTGCTTAGTTGTTACCTATCACCTCTGACTCCCTGCTCTTCCATTCCTACCCATATAGAATGTAGGCTCAAGGAAAAAGGGGGCTTGTCAGTCTGAAGACTTTATAAACTCATTGCCTAGAAAAATACTTGGCACATAGAAAGTACTCAGTAACATTTGAAAAAATGGATGGATGCATATTTATGTAGAAAGACTAGTAATGAATAGCAGCAGAAAATAAATCAGTTGAAATGATATTACAGATAACTGAAAAAACTTTTTAACTATATAATAATAGAAATAAAGACTAATGGGATGTGCTCAAGACACCAGAAGAGCTAATATCTAGAGTGCTGTCTGCTGTAATGGTTACAGTGACATAGCATTGTACCTCTAGCAAGGGCCTAAAACATAGAAGGCTTAGGGAGAAGGGTTTCCAAACTTAACTGCTTGACAGCTAAGGGAGAACATCTGAAATCCAAATGATCCTGGACCATTCATGGAGCAGTGGGTATGTCCCTGAGAGAGGAGGGTCTTCAGGCTGGTGGAAATAGGGCATTCACATACTTTGAGAACAACCCATTGGCCTGAGGGCTCATCCTAATGAAAAATTTTACATTCCAACTTATTTTTTTTGTCTGTGAAGTAGGCATGCCGTTATTGCTTTACCACATTTTGAGACGTGCTGGAGAAGAGCTCAGGCAACATTTGTTTAATAAAGGCACTAAGTAACAACATTCCTCATTTCATCTTCTTTCGACCTTTTCAAAGCTCTCCTTCAAAGCTGTTCTCTTTGAGGCTGTATTTACTCCATATTAAATGTCTCTCTGAGTAAATTCTTTGGGTAAGGGCCAGTCTTCATGGTGTTCTTGCTAATGCAAGACTTTGGAACTATCTATAAATGACAGGTCTCCTTTGTACAATTGGTTGGAGCAATAACCACCACTCTGACCCCTGGGTGGCAGGAACCCTTTTCCAGTCTTCATTTTTGTAGGAATTTGTGTGGAGCTGGGCTTCATTAGACTCTTTTAAATGCATAAAAATGCCAACCACACTCTGCAGACATCTTGTTTTCAGGCACTTGCGAGTTCAAACATATCCTTTATTCTTTCCAACTCAGTAAGAAGGCTGTTCCCCATGGAGGCCTAGCCACAAAGCAAGTTTGAAGTTCTCTTTTGTTTGGTTTATGTGGAGTTATTGGTGAAGTATCTATAGAAACCCTTCACCCTCTCTTTGTTTCTGGTTGGAGAGTGAGTGGGAAGAACAAAACTGAAGTTGTCTTCATTTCACTCTTGCTTATGTCGGAAGGGATCAAACAGATGGTCTGTACAGATGCGGATACTCTTATCACCTCAGCGATTAAGAAGAGAAAAGTGAATGCATAGTTATTAGTTGAGAAGGAAACTATTTTGAATTGTGTAGTGAGACTATATTCTTGGAGAAATGACAACCTATCAGAAAGAATAGGCACGGAATATTCTGTTTTAACCTTTAACTGTTATGCATTTAAAATAGCATGGAAAATATTTAAAACGGATTGATTTCAAAGAACCATTGTCATTTTATGCACGCTATAAAAATAAAGTGTTAAGGACCAGTGAGATGACTCGGCAGGTAAATGCACTTACTGACAAGACTGATGACCTGTGATTCATCCCCAGAAGCCAGATTGTAGAAGAGCACCAACTCCCACAAGTTGGGCATGCACACACCCCCAAATAAATGAATATATGTAAAAATAAAAAGACTGTAGTGAAAGTTCTACTTGTTATCCAAGTAGAAAACTTGAACTAGAACATAAGTAATAAGAATAATTCGGTAGAAGGAACGTGGAACACATCAGAAAACTTGGTTTATGTGCTTTTCTGTACACTATTAGGCAAATCCCAGTGGATGTTATACTATGTACCATAGGTATGAAATTATTTTGCAGATGAATAAATTCTCTAATATGAAGAGACAAAGATCATTATTTAAGTATAAGGATCTCTGAAACACAGTTGCATTTGTTTTGCGGAGGTAATTTTTCTGTGAGACCAGTGTCATCTAACAGGTATTTTGGGAAAATACTTGAAATGTACATAAGGCAAAGAAACCCTTGATTAGAAATGGTTGTTCATGAGGAAAAGACCCACCTACTTTCTCTCTTTTTTTAAATTTTTTAAAATTTAATAACCACGTGATTAGAAGAAACATTTCATTATAGCTTTAACAAATTCAGTAACACATTCCAGAGCAAGACTATATCTCTTTCAAAAGTGGCTGTAAATTTTTAGGTTCACAATTGAACTAATACAGTTATACAATATTGAACTCAGTATAAGCCCTGTAAGACATAAAACTGAATGAGTTTTTTGTTTGTTTGTTTGTTTGTTTGTTTTTGTCTTTTTTAAGCAGGGTCTCCCTGTGGCCCCAGCTGACCCGAACTCACTATGTAGACCAGGCTGGCCTAGAACTCACAAAGATCCACCTGCCTCTGCCTCCCAAGTGCTGGGACGAAAGGCGTGCACCACCACATCCAGCTGAGTTTTTAACCTTTAAAAAAGATCTCCGTTTCATTTTAAAATATACTGTTTCTTACAGAAAGACTCATTGTTTTTGTTACTAACACTGAGATGTTGCTGCAAGTGTCTCTAAGATTATTATTGATATCTGATTATTACTAGTGAAAATCGGTTGCACTTGGATCCTTGGCGCCTGTGTATGTCTATAAAGTCATTGAGTAGATTTCAGTGGTAATGTTTATCACCTCTACTAATTAACATGACGTAAATTTTTATGCTTCCTCCTCAAATATAATACGTATTTTACTGACCATGTGACCTACATTCACTGCTTTGACTTTTTCAGCACAGTCTCAGTCCTCAACAGCAATCTGGCTTTCCCTGCAATCATTGTTCCTAGTTTTATGAAGTTTGTTGGTCATTAACTGATGGTCAAATCCAACAGCCTTCTGTTAAGGATTTATACTGAGTATCTGCAATAGCATTACATTTGCTCCTTCTTGTAGATCCTAATGCTCACCCTGATCCCTCAATTTCAGGATCATTTTTTTTCATACTCTAAAGGAAGAACAATGATGCATTATTCAGAAATGATACAGCATGAAACACAATGCAACGTGCAAGTTATGAAACAGGATAGTCTCTTTGTCCTATTACAATTAAAAAAAAAAAAACAAAAACCTTGCTGACTATTTGACAGAAACTCAGAAAAAGAGGAACTGAGTGCCATCTTGTGGCAAGGCACATCCTACCAGGTTTACTTTGGTGCACCTCAGCCTCCAACACCCACATATTTTAGCTGTTTTGTCTCTGTGTAACTCCACACAAAAAGTCAGTCTACCTTTTTTAAAAAACTCAGTGTCTGAGTGACTGAAGAAACCGTTTTTTAAATCTCCTTTGTCTATTTTACTCATTTCTCAAGATTGGTGATATATATATATACATATAAATATATATATATCTTGTTATATTGAAGACCTCCACTCTTGAATAGCTTTTATTATAACTTCATTGTTGATTGAACTTCATTGTTATAACTTCATAACTTCATCTTGATTCCTGGGCCATTTGGACTTCCTATCATGCATTACTGAAAATTCTATGCATTTCTCTTATAAGCACTGTGACTGTACACTGACTCAGCCCTTAGTGTAGCTAAATACATACCGGATACCCAGTTAAATTTGAAATTTAAATGAAAATCTTTTGACATAATTATGCCCCAATTATCAACTGGGACATACTTTTATTGAGGAATTGTTTGCTGTTTATCTGACATTTAAGTAGGCATTTTGTATTTGCTAAGTCTAGCAACATTAGCTATTAATCTTATCTTCTTTTGCCATTCCTGTTAGATGTGAAAACTGTAGTGTTAAGATTTCTCTCCTAGAAATACTTGATACTCTCTATGAGGAGTAAGGTCAGCAGATAACCCCAAGCTGTCAGTTTCTTTAGGATCTGTCCCACCTTCAGAGTGCTGTCTCATTCAAGGTGAGCCACTCTCAGTGAAGCCCTGATCAATGGCGGAAAGAGATGAGGCTATAATAACCTGTTCTGATTCAGGACAGCTCTGACAGACTTCAGAGTTTTCCGCCAGGTTGGTGAGGCACTGTTAGCTTTCCTTGCACTGACTTCGTCCTCTGTTCAACCCACTTTCTATTTTCCTTTCCATAGATTTAATATGCATCCAGGCTCTTATTCAGCTTTTGTTCTTCAAGAATTCAACTATCCTTTTAAGGAATCCTCATCCTTTTAAGGAATCCATTCTTATAACATCAAGTAGGATCCTTGCAAGCTATGTTAATGTGCCCAAAGTATTTGTCTGAATCACTCATACCTGCATTCATGACTAATCATAGTACTTCTCCACTTGAAGGTCAGATTTTTTTTTCAGACAGAACTAAACTTATCTTTTTATTCATTCATTCAGTAAGAATCTGTTGAGCACCTACCATGTTGCAAGCACTGTATCACTAGAGTTATAACAATGACCAAAATATACACAAACCCCTCATGTATCTTATAGTCTATTGTGGAAGAAGACAGAAAATAAACAAGACAGCCAGGTAAAGTGTATTATGAGTTATAGGGTGACAATCACTAAAGAAAAAAACAAAAAATAAGAGAAGGCTAGGAAGTATTTATATCTGAGTGTGTGTGCTGGTTTGTTTTAGAGGAAGCAGAGACATATGGAAATTCTAGATATGGCATCCAAAGAAGGTCAAGATAAACTAGGCTGCCACGTACATAGAGCAGTGAAGGCAGATCAGTGTCCAATAAGTGCCTTGACCTGGAAGTAATGCATCACTCTGCGCACATCTCCATTTGCAGAACTAAGTCATATGTTCCCTTCTTAACTACAAGAGCAGCCAAAGAATGTTACTCTTCTGCCCAAGAAAAGGAAATGGTGCTGTGATTATGCCCTTTTTATTTCCTGGCACAGAATACTGCTGAAATGTGACATTTGTGACATTTGAGTAAAGACCTGAAAGAATTTTTCCAGAAGTTTGCTCTATTTAAGACCGGTTTGTTTCAAATACATTGTCATTTATCACCCCTCTTCTATTGCGAATACACAGTCATCCTTTAGTCCTATTTTACTTTCTTTATCTGACCAATCAGAAGCTTCTATCATGGCTATAACACTGCATTTAACTGCTATAGTCTCTGTCTCAAGTCCTTCTCCACTTTGCAGGCCCCAATCCATCTTCTACACCAGATTTCTTAAGCTTTTCCCCCTCACAACTCCTTTTTTGGTCCAATAAAATATTTATTTATCTTTTGACAAATTCATACCTGTAGATAATGTATTTTTATTATATTCACCCATTATTACATTTTCTTGGCCCCTCTTCCTCCTGCAGAATTCATTTTCCCCAACAAATCCTCTTTCTACTTTTACAGGTTTTGTTTTGTTTTTCAATGTGATCCACTGAGTCTAATTAGTTTTTTGCATATACATGGGTAAGGAGTCATTTAACTGCGCATGGGCAGCTTACTGCTGGCTACATCAATGAAAAAAATATCTCCCTGTCTCCAGCAGTCATTAACTGTCAATAGATCCTCAGGGAGGGATGAGGCCTCATGACGCCTACCTCCATCCATAATGGAATGTGGGCAAGCCTAATCTTGTGCAGGTAGCCACAGCTGCTACGAGTTCATGCATGTAACAGCATATTATGTTCAGAAGACAGCTTTCTACAGAACTCCTTCCCATCCTCTGATTCTTACAATCTTCCCACCCCCCCTTTGGTGATGCTCCCTGAGCCTTGAGGAAGTCATTTAGATGTCTCACTAAGCATGCAATAGTCACTTATTCTCAGCGTTTTGACCAGTCATGTTTCTCTGCAGTAACCACTGTCCAAAACAAAACAAGACTTCTCTGACCAAGGCCGAAAGCAGTACTCTTCTATAAACATAAACATTTAAAAAGTAGTTTGAAAGGCACAACATATCAATTTAGCAAAATAACAGTAGTAGCTTTCTCACTTAGGGCATATGACCTTCTAGGTCATGCACTTTTGACCGGGTTTATAGTACCAGACATGAATTCCCTACTGTGGAGAAGCCTCAGAAACAACAGCTGGTTACCACCATAACAATCATGCCATTATTATATCAATAGGCTTATTTTACCTGGAAGTCTGGTTATATAGCACACAGTGTCCACTGTTTGATAAGACTGTTGATGTTCTTTCTCCCCCAACAGCCTTACAGAGTACCTTCCAACACCTTGAAAACTAGCCAGCAAAGACGTAGCTTCCAGCTCAGTCCCAGTTTGGTTTCTCTACATCTTACACCCAAATCTTGAGGTATCTTCAGCAATAGGGTCTTAACATAGTTCTGATGGACAACCCACAGTAGTGGCAATAGGCTCCCTAAGTAGGAACTCTCAGGGAGGTACCCTACCCTTGGCACTGAGATTTTTATTATTTTAACCTACAAGTTCTGGGATCAACATTATCCATTCATGCAGGGACCTTCCACTCAAATTATATTTTTAGCCTGGTATTTTTAAATGAATCTATTTAAAGCCAGGCACGTGGCCATACACCTTTAATCCCAGCACTTAGATGCAGAGGCAGGAGGATTGTTGTAAGTTTGAGACCAGTCTGGGATGGTCTACATGCAAGTTTCAGGTCAGCTGGGGCTACATAGTGAGACCTTCAACACAAAATATTGTACATATTTAAATTATCTTATAGATTAGTAGATTTTCATATGACATTTTCATCTATCCTTTGTTTTGTTAACTCTCTCCTTTTTTTCCTGTCATCCCCATCCTCTTGTCTCCATCCTCATTTAAACTTTTCCCCTTCTATGTTCCCCTCCTCTACTTTCATATCTCCCGTGCTGTTCTATACTATACAGATACCTTTAACACCTTTTTTTTCTGCCTCCCATCACCCCTTTCTAGGTTCTTGATCTTTACACACACTCACTCCAACTAAAACACACGAATCTAAAAATTCAAAGCTAGGATCTACCTATGAGACAGCATGCAACATTTGTCTTTTTTTAGCCTGGGTTACTTTCTAGTCTCATTCATTGTCCTTCAAATTTTATAATTTCATTTTTATTTATAAATGATTAAAATTCCAATCTATAAATGTAGCACATTTTCATTATCCATTCCTCAGTTGATAGACATCTAGGCTGCTTCCATTTCCTGGCTATTGTGAATTGAACAACCATGAACATGGGTGTGCAGTTATCTCTGTGGTAAGATATAGAGTCCTTTGAATATATGCCTAGAAATGATGTATTTCCTTCCTTCTTTCCTTCCTTCCTTCCTTCCTTCCTTCCTTCCTTCCTTCCTTCCTCCCCCTCCTCCTTCCTTCCAAGTTTATTTATTTATTTATTTATTTTTTGAGATAGGATCTCACTATGTCATTGTAGTCTCAGATGGTCTGGAACTCACTATGTAGACCATCCTGGGCTTGCCTGGATCTCACAGAGATCTGCCTGACTTTGCCTTCTAAGAGCTGGGATTAAAGTCATGTATATGCTTGGCACTATTTTTGCTTTGTTTTGTTTTGTTTTTTAGAAACATCTATAATCATTTCTATAGAGGTTGTACCAGGTAACATGTCCACCAACAATAAATAAAGTTTCCTCTTTCCTCACACTCTTGCCAGCATGTGTTGCCATTTGTTTCCTTTTTTATTGATTCCGGAATTCCATATAATGTATTTCGATTATATTTAAACCTCCTTTCCTCCCAACACCTTCTCCATTATCCCTGCCCCCTAATTTCATGCCCTTCATTATCTGTGATTTTCTTCTTTTAATTTTTATTTATTTATATATTTTTAAAGTTTTATTTTTTAGAGGCCTATCTATTCCATTCCATGCCTCCCACATCCTCCTGAGTGTGGGTCCATGTCTTGGAGTCTGGTCAATCTACCAGGCATCACACCGGTAAGGAAAACTGCCTCTCCCTTTCCCAACATCCATCAGTTGCCAGTAGATCCTCGGCTAGGACTGGGGCTTCCTGCTCACCTCTCGATTCCATGCTAGGACCCTGTCTGGCTTTGATTTGTACAAGTCTTGTACATGCATAAGCACTATGGGTTCATATGTGCAACTCCCATGTCATATCCAGACAGCACAGTTTCCTGTATTCATCTACAACTTCTGGCTCTTATGATTTTTATGTCCCCTCTTCCACAATGATTCCTGAATCTTTGGAGGAAAAGGTATAGCATAGGTATTTGCTTTATGACTGAGGACTCCGTAGTCTCTCACTCTCTGCACTTTGACCAGTTGTGGGTCTTTCTGCTAATCACCATCTTCTGCAAGAACATGAGTACCGCTAAATGGACTCAGTACATCACACACACACGTGCACACACACACACACGTGTGTGTGTGTAACAATATTATTAAAAGAAAAGGACAATAAATTGAGAGGGAGTGTGGGAGGGAATATGGGAGGAATTGTAGGGGAAATGGGAAGAATGGAAATAATGCAAATATAATAGTCATGCATGATATGCACATAAATTCGAAATTAAAGTTTAAAAATTTAAAAAGAAAAAGGAAAAACTTCTTTGTTGAGAGATGTACTAATCTACAGGTATAACAATATGTCATTGTGCCTCAGTTTAATATTATGTCTATTTTACAGAATGCTAGTAGTAGGTTTTCTCCTATGGCCTGGGATTTGCCTAGGCACAGATTATTTCTCTAGTATCAGTGTCATTTCCCTATTTTGAAGAAAGCCTTAAGTCCAATTAGAAGGTGTTGGTTACTCCCATAATATTTATGCCACTGTTGCACCATTGGGCATATTTTGGCAAACTGGTTGTTGCTGTAGTTCACATGGATCACAGCTGGGTAAGGCTGATGACTGTCTTTCTCTGTCAGTAACATGTATAGCACCTTCTAGTCTTATGAAAGCTAGCCAGCAGAGATGTAGCTTCAAGGTCAGTGTGAGCTTGATTTCTCTTTGTATGTTCTGTGACTCACGTATGAATTGTCTTCAGCAATAAGGTCTTACCATGATGTTCTGACCAGAAACTTAGTTATCCCTCTTCTTACTCCCTCTTCTTCCTTACTTTCCCATTCCAATTCCATTAAACTCATCCTATTATTCCCCTTTCCCATTCATTTATATCACTGAATTCTATCTACCCTCCCATGAACCACCTCCCATGATACCACTCTTGGGCATATACCCAAAGAACTCTATATCCTACTTCAAAGATACTTATTCACTGTAGCCAGGAAATGGAAACAAATGTTTATTGCCACTCTATCCACAATAGTCAGGAAATGTAAACAACCAATAAGTATGAATTGTCTTCAGCAATAAGGTCTTACCATGATGTTCTGACCAGAAACAAAGCCAGTATTTTTTGAGGATATTTGAGATGTCTTTGGTCAATAGTACCAAAAGAGAGTCCACTGATGGCACTGGGACTGCATTTACTAGCCTGTGGTATCTATTAAGGTCATTGAACCCCTGTTTTGGTTAGCTACACATAAGATTTTTATATTGTATATGTATATATTGAAAGAAGCTTCCATAGTAGATTTCCAAATGACTCTTTCTAAAGGCCTTTAGTGTTAGTTATCCCTCTTCTTACTCCCTCTTCTGCCTTACTTTCCCATTCCAATTCCATTAAACTCATCCTATTATTCCCCTTTCCCATTCATTTATATCACTGAATTCTATCTACCCTCCCATGAACCACCTCCCATGATACCACTCTTGGGCATATACCCAAAGAACTCTATATCCTACTTCAAAGATACTTATTCACTGTAGCCAGGAAATGGAAACAAATGTTTATTGCCACTCTATCCACAATAGTCAGGAAATGTAAACAACCAATAAGTCTATCAAATGATGAATGGATAACGAAAGTATGGTACATTTCCACAATGAAATATTCAGCTGTTAAGAAAAAATGAAATTATGAAATTTGTAGGTAGATGGGTGGAACTGGAAACAATTATCCTGAGCAAGGTAGCCCAGATCCAGAAAGACAAATATTGCATTTTCTTTCTCATAAGTAGATGCTAGATTTTGGTTTTTAGAGAGAAGTATTTCAATTGGAAAATTCCTAGAGATCATTTGTTTTCTTGATGATAGCCATTCTTACTGGAGTGAGATGATTTCAACGGAATTTTGATTTACATTTTCAAGGTGGCTCATGATGTTGAGCACTTTTAAACATATTTGTTGATCATTTGCGTTTCTTTTCTTTTCTTCTCTTTTTTGGTGAGCTCTCTATTCAGCTCTACAGACCATTTGATGATTGACTTGCTTGTTACTCTAGTTTACCTTCAATTGCTGTGATGAAGCCAATACCAACTTGGGGAGGAAAGGCTTTATTTTTATCTTACATGTCCCGGGTCACAGTTCATCAGGGAGCCCAATGTAGGAACTCAGGCGGGAACCTGGAGGCTAGAACTGAAGCACAGCCCACAGAGGAACGTGACTTACCAGCTTACTCTTGCTCAGCCTGCTTTCTTATACAAAATAGGCCCAACTGCCCAGAGGTGGCACCACCCACAGTGGGCTGGGCCCTCCCACATTACTCACTAATCAAGAAGAAGCCCCACAGACATGCCTATGGGCCAGTCCAATGGAGGAAATTCACCAGTTGAGGCTCCCTCTACCCAGGTGTGTCAAGTAGACAACTAAAGGTATACAGCACAGCTGTTTACTTGGTATTTAGTTTGTTGAGCTCTTTTTGGAGTCTAGATATTAATTCCCTCTCACATGTGTAACTGGCAAAGATTTTTCTCCCATTCAGACTATCCCTTCATTTGATCCAGAGATTCCTTTGCTGTACAGAAGCCTTTTAATTTAATGATGTCCCATTTAACAATGTTGGCCTTATTTTCTGATTAATTGGATTTTTATTCAGAAAGTCTTTACCTATGCCTATATCTTGAAGCATTTTTTTCCATTGTTTCTCTGGAAGTTTCAGAGTTTCAAATCTTATGCTGAGGTCTTTAATCCACTTGGAGTTGATTTTAGTGCAGGGTAAGGGTTTAAATCTATTTTCATTCTTCTGTAAGTGAATACCCAGTTTTCTTAGCACCATTTCTTTAAAAGGCTATCTTTTATATAAAGAGTGTCAGAAAGCCTTCCAAGGTCCAGGGATCATTATGGAAGAGGGGGCAGAAATATTGTAAGAGCCAGAGGCAGTCGATGACCATAAGGAAACAGTTTTCCTGACAGCTGGTCAGTTACTCATATAAATCACAGCAATGGTGACAGCATGCACAAGTCCCACCCAAGTTCAAACCAGAAAACATCCTAGCATGGACATGAGGAAGTGGGTGAGTAGCTCCAACCCAACCTAAGAAAACTGTGGCAACAGATGACTTCTGGGAGGGCCAGAGAGAGTCCCTTTCAAGCACGAGACCCTTGGGAGGTTAACTAGGCTCCAATGGATGGACCCACATTGAAGGACATTTGGAGACACAAATTAGACTCTATAGGCGCGTGTGCGCACACACACACACACACACACACACACACACATAATATATGTATGAAAATTGCAAAAATTCGACTAAAAAAGAGAAAAACTCATCAAATTGTAAAAATAAATAAATAAAGTGGCTACTAATAAGTTACCTTCGCTCCAGTAAATAACCTCCCAATCATGCTCATACAAACAACCCTAATTAAACACAGTGGGACACACACACACAGCTGAAAGTGAGGAAGGAGACATTTTGGGAAAAAGGATTTCAGTTCTAGCTGGAAGGGGATGAGCAGGCATAATGGGGGTGACACTGACTAAAATTCATTGCATACATGTGGGAAATTGTCAAAGAATTATTTAAAGGTTTTTTAAAAATAGGGTGGTTGTAGCTGCATGGGTTTATACCTGGAGTGTCTATTTTGCTCTATTGATCTACATATAGGTTTTGTACAGTACCATTCTATTTTTGTTACTAAGGTTCTGCCAATATAACTTTGAGTCAGATATTGTGCTATCTCTAGTTAATTGTTACATAGTTATTTTAGGATTACTTGAACCATCTGAAGCCTTTTGTGCTTCCAAGTGATTTCTATTTATGTGAGGAATGCCATTCTAATTTTGCTGAGAATCACATTGACTCTATAGGTTACTCTTGATAAGAGATAGTTTGCTGGGCCAGTCATTCCTGTATTTATTAAACTTTACAGCTGGGTAGGACCATTGTTGTTTTTTTTCCCATGGCAGCTTGTATAGTATTCTCTGATATCATGAAAGGGAGGAGGCCTCCAGGTCAGTTTCAGCTCAACTGCTCCAAGTTGTGTGTCAGAAATATGTCCTGTTCTTCAGCAATATGGTCTTACCCTCAAATTCTGGGAGGCAAGCAAGGACTGTGGTAATAGCCTGTGTTATTTGGGGAGTCTCTTGGACTACTCTGACCACTAACTTGAAGGGAGATTTCTCCTGTCTGGCACTGTGTTTTTGTTATATAGCTTTTAGCTGTACACATGAGCTCGTGTACAGATATTGTATGCATATTTTTCAGTAGGCTTTTGAACTAATACATTTCCCTCTGGTTTTTCATATCACCTAAGCATTCTCTCTCTCTCTCTCTCTCTTTCTTTCTCTCCCTGTCTAACCCTCCCTCCTCCCTCCCCTGCCATTTTCCCCATTTCTTCCTTGAAAATACCTATCATCTACTAGACCCCTCTCTTGAGCTCCTTCTTCCTCTTTGCCCCCAGAGTCTCCTGTATAGTACTCCTTCCTCCCTTCCTAGTTAATATCTCCATTTTACCAATTTCACGCTTGGTAACACCTATCTCCTACTATCCCCCTCTCTCAGCCTCTTTCTTTCCCTTTACCTCCATGGCTCCTTTCCATTTTCCTGGTTCCTGCAGTTACATCAGAATGTGTACTCACATATAAGAATTTGGTGCTAAGATTCACAAATGAGAGAGAACATATGTTGCTTGTTTAAATCTGTGTTACTTCACATAACATAACAGTTTCTACTTCCGTTTATTTACCTGAAAATTCCATGGTTTTATCTTTCTTTACAGCATAGTGCCCCATGTATAAATGTACCACATTTTCATTATCTACTCATCAGTTTTGAGACGTTTAGGTTGTCTCCATTTCTTAACTATTGTGAAAAGGGCAGCAACAAGCATGAATGCACAGGTATCTTTTAAGAAGGATGAGTCCTTTGGGTACATGCCAAGTAGTGGAATAAATGGATAATATGGTAGATTTGTTTTTATTTTTGTAAGAGCTCTCCACACTTATTTTCATAGTTGTTATGATGGTTTGCAATCCCATCAGCAGTGAATGAGAGTTCCCTTTTCCCACACCTTTGCCATCATTTGGTGTATTTGTTCTCTTAATCTTAGCCATTCTGATTGGGGTAAAATGAAATCCTAAAGAGGTTTTGATTTGCATTTTCCTAATCACTAAGTATATTGAATATTTTTACACTATTTTTATTATTCCAAAGAGAGGCAATTTTAAACACATTTTTCCAGAAATATCTTGATGTTCAAGGGTGGAAAAGTAGGGATAAGAAATCAAAGAACAAAGCCAGGTGTGGTGGCACATGTCTTTAATCCCAGGACGTGGGAAGCGGACCCCAGCAGGTCTCTGTGAGTTTGAGGCCAGCCTGGTCCACATAGTGAGCTCTAGGCAAGCTGGGGCTACAGGGAGATCCTGTCTCAAAAAGACAAAAAAAGAAAAAAAAATCAAAGACCAAAGGATTTGCCAACATGGGGTCAGCTTTGGTCGAATAATGAAGGTTTCCATTAGCTCTTTGGGTTTTTTTGTTGTTGTTGTTTTTTATTTTAATCCTAAATAGTTTGTTGGGCTTGGTAACAGAGCATAGGGTGGGAGTTTATTTACAGAAGAGTGGGTGCCCCTCCATTTATGGCTGCTCTGGAAAGTCCACACTCAAATATAGATCCTGTGACTTCCCGACAGCATGGCGAGAGAGAGGTGCCTCATGATGTTCTTGGCTTATAAGGATATTGAACACTTTTTAAGGTGTTTCTTAGCCATTTCTATTTCTTATTTTGAAAACTCTCTGTTCAGATCCATAATTCCCTTTTTAATTGTTTTTTTTTTATTTTGATTCTCTGTTTTTTGAGTTCTTTATGTAGTCTGACTATCAATCCTCTGTCAGATGTGTAGCTGGAGAAGATTTTCTTTCTCTCTGTGGGCTTCATTTTCACTCAGTTGGTCGTTTCCTTTGCTGTACATAAGATTTTTAGTTTAATGAAGTTAATTGTTAATTGTTGTTAATTGTTGATCTTAATCCCTAAGTAACTGTTGTCTAATTTAGGAAGTACTTTTCCTGCACCTATATCTTTTTTTTTTTTTTAGTTCAAGTTCCATGTGTTTATTTACATACAAAAT
>NW_008337059.1:1196787-1215306 GCF_000622305.1 Nannospalax galili
TATCTTTTTTTTTTTTTTTAGTTCAAGTTCCATGTGTTTATTTACATACAAAATCACATGATCAGCCTATCATCTTATTCATGTATTTTGAATTGTAGAAGTTACGTGTTAACTCCTTGAATGATTTATTTTGCATATAAGCATGGAAGCCTGCAAAGAGAAAGGACAAATATAAAAAGCAATGGATTACAGCAAGGTGTCTATGAAATGGTCTTCAGTCTGTCTTTTTGACACAGTTGATAAGCTACTTTAGATTTGGAGCTTGTGGAAAGTGCTGGTGTGGCCCATGGAATACAGTCATTGAATCAACATAAAGATAATCTTTGATAAACTTGTTGAGAGAGGGCATGAAGTGACTCTTCTGACATCTTCAGCAACTGACACTGCTAGCTGAGGGAGAATTGATCTTCCTTAAGGGAGTGATGTTCGACAGACTGAACAAGTTCCAGTGCATGAACTCACACAAAGGGACATCTGAGTATGCAAACATGACTCAATAAACTGACATATATGACAAAAATGCATAAAGTCCTGTGGGTCCACTATGGAGGTACACATAGGGAGGGGCAACTTTATATGATTAAGATGTATTGTATGAAAGCCACAAAAATTCAATAAATATATTTTTTAAAATAGAGCAATGGCCTTCTCATGTTTAAAGATTGGAAGAATTGATATTGTTTATATATAATATTTAATTTATTTACAGTTTGTATACATAGATGTCCCTCAGTGCAGGGGCACTCTGGATGGGGAAGGGGGTATAAAAATTATAAAGATATTTCGTATTAAATGTACATTGGAAAAGTAAATAAAGAAATAAAATAACAAAAGAACAAAAATAATCCAAAGAACAAAAAACTGATTTCACTTGTTTTCATTAAATGTTTGGAACCAAAAGTATAGTACATGCATCATAATATTTATCCTTTCCATAAATGTCACCTGTTCACTTAATTCCAAGAGAACATAGGAAGAAGGGAATGGAAGCCACCACTATACTTTTCATATGTCTATCCAGGACAGAAGCAAAGAGTGTACACTAATGACATTTTAAGAATTTTAGTCAGCAGCTCAACACAGGAACCAATTGTATCTACAAGAACAACATCAAACTTTGATTACTGTAGTTTTTTCATAAGACTCTTGTTCCAAACTACTTTTTTACAGAAATTTTCAATAATATCAGAATACCCACTAAAGACATTTTACATTTGTGAATATGTCCAAACTGAATATTTTCCAAAATCATACGTCCATTCTGTTATCCACTTTGTAGACATATATTCCAGATCATTTTTA
This sequence comes from Nannospalax galili, assembly GCF_000622305.1. Lineage (NCBI taxonomy): Eukaryota > Metazoa > Chordata > Mammalia > Rodentia > Spalacidae > Nannospalax > Nannospalax galili. Next base: position 1,198,090 of record NW_008337059.1, read on the forward strand.
CTTATAAATGGAAGGGTAAATCTCAAATTTAATAGTAGATATTTTTCTGGGATCAGTAAGAATGCACCTGTATCTTGTAGGGTATTGCCTAGATTTTCTTCTAAGTTTCAGTGTTTCAGGTTTTACACTGAGGCCTTTGATTCATTTGGAGTTGTCTTTTATACAAGGTGATAGATGTGCATCTAATTTCATTCTTGTACACACGGAGATTCAGTGTTTATAGCAGCATTTTTCAAAAATGCTGTCTTTCCTCCAGAGTGTCTTTGGCACCTTTGACAAATATCAGGTGGCTGAATTTGTGTGAACTCATGTTTGGGTCTTCTATTTTGTTCCATTCATTGTTTTTATGACTATAGCTCTGTAATATAGTTTGAGGTCTGGTATGGTAATCCCCGAGATTGCTCTGTATTCTTAGGATTACTTTAGCTATCTGGGGCCTTTTGTGATTCCATATACATTTTAGGATGATTTTTCTATTTCTGTGAAGAATGTCATTGGGATTTTGATTGGGATTACATTGAATCTATAAATTTCTTTTAATTAGGATGATTATTTTCACAATATTAATTCTACCAATTAATGAGCACGGGTGGTCTTTCTATCACCTTGTTTCTTCCTCTATCTCTTTCTTCAAATATTTAGTTTTCATAGTAGGAGTCTTTAACGTCTTAGGTTAGATTTATTCCTATATTTTTTTGTTAAGAGAATTGTGAATGGGAGTGTTTCTATGAACTCTTTCTCTGATTGCTTCTTCTTGGTATATAGTGGCATCCTGCCACTTTGCTGAAGTGTTGACCATTTCTAGGAGTTTTCTGGTGGGACTTTTGGGATCTCATGTATGATATCATATCATTGTCAAATAGGGATAATTTGACCTCTTCTTTTCCAATTAATAATTATTTAATTTCCTTCTCTTATTACTCTAGCAAGAGTTTCAAGCACTTTATTGAAAAGGAGTGGGAATAGTGGACAGCCTTGTCTGGTTCTTGATTTTAATGGGCCTGTTTCCAGTTGTTTCCATTTCGAATGATCTTGGCTGTGGGTTTGTTGTATATAGCCTTAATTGTGTTGTGGTATGTTCCCTCCAGTCCAATTCCCTCTAGGACTTTTTATCATGAATGCATGTTGCATTTTGTCAAAGTCCTTTTCTGCATCTTGTGAGATGATCATGTGATTTTTATAAGTCCATTTATAGATTTATTACATTTTTTAAAATTTTATTGAGCTTTTTGTCTATTTCATACAACAGTTCTTAACCAAATTTAGACCTCCTTCCCATCCATACACCCCCTCCCCCAGACCTCATTCATTCCACCATACATGTTGGGTCCTATTCAGTCAAGCATTTATACCCAGATGTCCTTTGGTGCATTCACTGGAGTCTAGTCAGCCTGTCTAGAGATCATAAGTAAGGTCTACTCTCCCTCAGCCAGTAGTAATCAGTCTCCAACAGTTCCCAGGCTAGAGCCGTCCTGCTGCCCATTTTCCTCACTCCACTCTAGGCCCTTGTTTGATTGAGTTGCCATGGGTCTGTGCCTGATGCCACCATTGCCACAAATTCACATGTACAAGCTTCCAGTGATCTGAAAGCCTCTGTTTCCCTATGTTCATGGACCAACCCTGACCTTTAAATGTATTGACTTACATGTATTGAACCATCCCTGCATCTCTAGAATAAAACCACTTTGATAATGTGAATGATTTTGATGTATTTCTGTATGCATTTTTTCCAGAATTTTTGCATCTATGTTCATGAGGGATATGGGCCTATTGTTTCCTTTCTGTTGTGTCTTTTCCTGGTTTTGATATTAGAGTAATTCTGGCATCATTAATTTAGGGGTTCTTGCTCTATTTCTCTTTTCAAATAATTTTTAAAAAATATTTTATTACTTTTACTTTATGCGTATGAGTGTATTGCCTGCATGTAAGTGCGCCTATGTTATGCAATGCCCATGGAGGTCAGAAGAGGGCATAGGATCCCCTGTAACTGGAGTTGGAGGTGATTGTTAGGTGTCCTGTGAGTGCTGGGAACCCAACCTGGGTCCTCTGCAAGATCAGCCAGTGCTCTTAACTGCTGAGCCATCTCTCCAGCTCACTCTTTTTGAATTATTTAAATGGCTGTGGTTGTAGAGCTTAAGAAGATCTGGTAAAATTCTGTTGTGAATCCATCTGGCCTGGACTTCTTTTAGTTGAGAGGCTTTTTCTTGCTCTTTTGATTTCCTCATTTGTTATGGGTCAGTTAAGTTGTTCTCATCTTGGTTTAATTTTGGTGGTTCCATTGAATTTAGAAATTCAATCATTTCTTTTACATTTTCAAGTTTAATAGAGTATAGTATTTTTAAGTCTTTACTTATAATGTTCTAGATCTTTTTGGTGTCTGTTGTGTTGTTTCCTCTTTCATCTCTGATTTTGTTGATTTAGATTTGCTCTTTCTTTCTTTGGGTTGGCGGGCTAATGGTCTGTATACATTGTTTATCTTTTCAAAGAATCAGTTTTTAGATTCAGTGATGCTTCATATTGATTTTTTGTTCCAATTTCATTGATTTTGCCTCTGATTTTTATTACTTATTCTCGTGTGCTGGGTTTAGTTTTGGTTTGTTCTTGCTTTTCCAGATTCTTGAGTTATACCATTAAGTCATTTATCTGTGCTTTTTCTGATTTTTTCATGTAGGTTGTTTAGAGCTATAAACTTCCCTCTTAAGAATAGTTTAAATTTGTCCTCAAGGTTCTATTTTTACTTAGTTTCAGGAATATTTTTTATTTCTTTCTTAATTTCTTCTTTCACCCCATTCATCGTTCATGAGTGTGTAGTTTGATCTCCATGAGTTCCTTTTGCTGTTGAATTTTAGTTTTATTCTATTGTGTGCCAATACAATACATGAAATTATTTCAATTTTTTTGAAGTTTGTTTTCATCAGTAGTATGTTGTCTATTTTAGAGAAACTTCCATGGGCTGCTGAGTAGAATGTGTATTCTTTGGTGCTTGAGTGGAGTGTTCTGTAGATGTCTGTTAAGTCCATTTGATGTATGATATCATTTAATTCAGATGTTTCTCTGTTTATTCACTGTCCAGTTGACCTGTCTATTGGAAAAAGTGGGATATTGAAGCCACCTACTATTACTGAGTTGTGGTTAATCTGTGTCCTGAAGTTCAGTAGTACTATTTTTATGAAATTGCATGCACCAGAGTTTGGTGCATATATGTTTATGATTGTAATGTTTTATTAGTCAATTGTTCCTGGACCAGAATGAAATAGCCTTCTTTATCTCTTTTAACTGATTTTAATTTAAAGTCTGTTTTGTCAAATATTAGAATCACAGGACCTGCTTATTTCTAAGTGCCTTTTGCTTTAGATATTTTTTTCCATCCTTTCACCCAAAAGTGGTGTCTGTCCTTGAAGGTAAGATGAATTTCTTAGAGACAACAAAAACATGTATTTTGTTTCTTAATCCATTCAACTAGTCTGTCTTTTTACCTAGGAGGTGAGACTATTGGTATTTAAAGTTGTTATTGACAGATGTGTATTGGTTATTATCATTTTATTTTCTATTTGCGTTCTTAGTTCTAGTTTCTGTTTCCATAATTATATCCTCGTTTATTTTCTTTCTTTATTCTTTTGTTTTTCATCATTCCTTTCTTCAGTCCTTAGTAATGCTTCCAGTAGTCTCTGTAGGGCTGGTTTGGTGGGCATGAATTCTTTCAGTCTGTATCATGGAAGATTTTTTCTTTCCCCTTCAGCTATGGTAACAGTTTTTCTGGATAAAGTGTTCTGAGTTGACATTTATGATCATTTAGAACTTGGAATACTTGCTCCAGGCTCTTCTGGCTTTTATAGTTTGCATTGAAAAGTCAGCTATAATTCTGATGGGTTTTGCTCTATATGGAACTTGTTGTTTTTCTCTTACAGCTTTCAGTACCCTCTCTTTCTTATACACATTTAGTGTTTTACTATGATATGTGGTGGGGAGTTTCTCTTCTGGTGCTATCTGTTTGATGTTGTGAGTGCTCCTGGTATCTGTCTTTTCCTAATTTGGGGAAATTTTCTTTTATAATCCGTTGAAGATCTGATTAATGCCATTAACCTGAGATTTTCCTTTTTCTATGCCCATGATCTGTAGATTTGATATTTTTGTGGTGTCCCACATTTCCTGCATATTCCATTCCTGTGTTGTGGTTTTTTTTTTTTTTTGGTTTTTCATATTTTTTGGTTGAATGACCCAGTTCTTCAACTTTATTGTCTAATCTTGATATTTTGTTTTCTGTTTGATCCATTCTCTTGGTGAGACTTTTTCCTGTTGTTTCTAATTGGTTTGTTGAGTTTTTCAATTCCATCTTCAGTTCAGTCCATGTTTTCTTCAATGTTGCTACCTCTTTCATGAATTCATTTTTCAAATCCTGTATTGTCTTTGTCATTTAATTCAGCTGTATGTTTATATTTTCTTGAGCTTCAGTCAGAAGTTTATTCCTATCCTCTTTGAAGTATTTGTGTGTTCTTTAAAGTCATTGAATTCTTTAATCATATTTATGATTGTTCTTTTAAATTATTTTTCCTGGAGTTTCTCTGGGTTGTTCTCATTATAGAGCACTTCTATTGGACTGGTAGAATTTGATGGGGACATATTATCTTGGGTTTTTGTTGTTGTTTTATTTTTTGGTTTGTGTGATCTACACATTTGGATTTGTTTTGTTGGTTGTGTATCTGATATGAAATTCTAACCTGCCTTTGCTGAGTTGAAGTTTGGTTCTGTTTTTATAGCTTGGTTGCTTTCTGATCATGTATCAATAGATAGTTGGTATGTGCTTCAGGTTCTCGCTTTTGCTTGCTTTTTTTTTTTTTTTTTAGAGACCAAATGGTTCCAGGCCAGCCAGTCAGGAGTTCTTTGACAGAGTGAAGGGGCCCAGGCCCAATTTAGGACGATGGGGATTACATGATCAAGCTAAGTAGAGAAAATGTGAGCCCTGGAGCAGAGGGAATGGAGCTGATTCTAAAGCAGGGGTATGATGGCTTATTGGGCTGGATCCCAGAAACTCACCCTGCTAGTCTGGCACTCTCAGGTAGCACTAATGGAAAGTGGCCTAGGCCCAAGGAGGGCCAGGGCAGGATCCTCCCTCCCTCTACAAATTTTTATTTTGAAAATTTTAAACTTTCAGGAATGTTGAAATACTAGATACATCCACTGATTACATTTTGCTGTATTCATTTTCTTTACTTACATGTTATTTTGCTAAATTGAGCATAAGTTTCAGAGATAATGACAGTTTTGCCCCTAAATACTGCATGTATTGCCTATCAATAAGAACATTCTTTTAAATAACCATCATACTATTACTACACTTGCCAAATACAACATTTATTGATTCAGTGTCACATAATATGCAGCTGGTATCACAATTTTTCCTAATTATTACAGTAGTGCCCAGGGTAGGTATCCCATCGTCCTCCTTTCCTGGCCCCCCAAAAGGACCACGCTTTCATTAGTTTTCTTATCTCTTTAGTTTTATTTCATCTACAGTAGTTCCTCCAATTATATTTTGGGTTTTGTAATATTCACAGTTTTGATATTTTTGTGACTTTTTGAAAAATACAGATCAGTTTTCATGTAAAATGTTCTGAAATCTGTATTTGTAGGATTATTCTGCTATAGCTGGATTCTGCTTCTTATGTTTGATGAGAACACCATGTAGGCACTGTGTAGGCAAGCTGCAGCACGGAGAAGGGATTGGAGGATGCTGAGAGGAGGCATGGAAACTTCTGAATCTGAACCGTGGTGGAAGGGTCTTGAGATCCAATCCGAGAAAGATCTTTTAGAAGATGGACTTTTTGGCGAACTTAGGTTGTGGCAGATAGTAGACAGAGGGAAACCTGTGGTAATCCCAAGATTACTGAGAAAGAGTTGACACTTATCAATTTAGGGGATATCAGAAAAGACTAAGCTTATTGTGGCTGTTGGTGTGGGGCTTATTTTCTACATGTGCTGTTTGAAATGCCCATGAAACATTCAGATAGAGAATTGTTATGATGAATCTAGACTTCAGACGAGCCCTAGACTCTATATAAATTTCAATGTGGGAATAAAATAGTAGCATAAAAATAGAAAGCAAAGCCATAGAGACAAATGAAATTATACAGATGGAGTATTCAGTGCAGAGAGATGGGTAATAAAAGACTCTTAGTTAAGCTACAGCAGTAGCTTCCCACCTACTACTCTTTCCTATAGTTATTACTTAGTTTATCAGAATTTTACATTCTGATGTTGTTCCATTAACTTTCTCTCGAGACATCAACTAAACCTAGACTTTCTGAGTTTTGTTATAGATTACATTTGTTCCAACTAGACTAGAGAATGACCAGCACTAATCCCATGTCATACTTGTAGTGACCCATGTTTCATTCTGGTAAACATGAGGAGACTCTGAGGCTAAGAAGCCCACCCAAGTTAATATGGTACTGCTAAACCTTTGTTACTATGTTCAATTCCAGAATGTGCTGATGTGCATTATGCAAATCAGCCAAACAAAATAATCAGCTGTGCATGTGCACATGTGTATTTCTATAATCTGGATCACAGTTCTGTAATGGAACAGCTCCAGCCTGCCTTAGCAGAAGAAAATGAAAGGAAAAATGCTCTCAACTCTGTGTAATCCTTTGACTTTATCAAACTTGTGTGTTGTGTTTCTGCTGACAGCTGTCAGCGCATGGAGAAGAGAGACCGGATTCAATTGTTCTCCCCACTCTTCCAAGAAACCTTTTGTACTTTCTCCACAGGTGGAAGCTTAGGTCACCAACAGTACAGTGCTAGGGAGTACTTTGACACTTATGAATTCCTTTCCAATTTCCAACACATTTAGACACATGGGAGATAAATATGTACAAAATGAAAATTCTCATTCAATGAAATCTAAAGAGGACATAAAGAAGACCGGGCAATGTAAGAGAAAAAAGGAAGGCTCAAATACTTGTTTTAGGAAAAGGTGAGACTGAGCCTAGTGCTGAACACTCAGCCTTCTACACTAGGCTCAGTCTTACCTTTCCCTGTTACTTGACAACTGATACTTTCCAGATCTCGCTTCAGGAAAGGCAACACCTGATTTCATTTAAAACTGCAGCATCAGTCCTGCTGGTTTCCCCTGGCCAGACCAATGCCTCACTCACCAGCACCATGATGACTCAAAGGTAGGAGGGTGCAATTAGCTGTGAATGTGAGTTGGAATGAGTGAGAACCTCTTATGAGCCATCACCAGAGTTCTGATCCAACTGAACAGCTAGCTGGCTTGGGAGGTATCTCCCACCTGTGTAACACCAGCAAGCATAGATGAGCACCAAGAAGCAAGGAGCCTGATGACCATTGCTATGTATGTGGCTTCTTGTGGTAGTGGTAGTGATCGTTCTAACAACTGTGCCTCTCCAGCTTCTGCTTTCATGAATCTCAAGCAGATGAGAGGTTTTTCTTTTTTCAGTTGTTAGTCTTGCCAGAGAGAACTTTAAAGATGATCAGAGTGCTAATGTTGGATCATTTTGTCTTTCTTCTTCCAGTCCTTCTGTCTACTCTGACTTCATTAGATGTGTGTGTATGCAGGAATATATGTATTTATATACAGATATGCATAAATATAAAAAAGGATGTTTGTATATCCAAATGATGATCTAAATTTTCTAGTGTTGTTAATTTAAGAGATCTCCATTAAAACTGAAATTTAAACAAATTCCAGAATTGCAACTCGTGCAGAAAAGATTGAAAGCTTAGAAATATGTTGGATGAGGATTTTTTACAACATAAAGTGCATTGCTTCTGCAGTCTAGTAGTTTTCACTTAGAGGTATCAATATCTCCATGTCAAAAATAGTTTTCTGTAGAGCCTTTATTATTCCATTTTACAAATTTATTTATTCACTCCCTTAATGTTGGGAATTTGGTCTGTCTGTGATTAAACAACGCTGCGACCAATGTTTGTATATACTTTTGAATCTAGTTCTTTATGTTTCGCAAGAGAACAATCTTAAAGAGTTAGGAGGGCTTTTTCTTTTTAGTGTTTCTGAGTCAAAGACTTTATGCATTTTTAAAGATTTTGATTCATTTGCCAAGATATGCTCTTGAGGAGATTTTCAAAGTGTTATGAGAATATTTTTTTCAATTTAAAATACCTAAACAGATTGGGATAAAGTAGAGATTACAAATTATAGGAAGATCATTAACATATATCTTTAAAGTGTCTAGACTTGTATACACTTGCGATTATTTTAAAGATCATGCAAGAGTAAATCCTATCTAATATTTTGGACTGGCTTAAAGAAAGCTAATCTGGGGCTATAGAGATTGCTCAGTGGTTAAGAGCACTGGCTGCTCTTGGCAGAGGACCCAGGTTTGATTCCCAGCACCTACATGGCAACTAACAACCATCCAGGCGATCCGACGCCTTCTTCTGATCTCCACAGGCATTGCACAATATGGGTGCAGCTACACACATGCAGGCCACACACCCATACACACAAAAAAAGATAAGCAATATTTGTTTTAAAAAGAAAGCCAATTTAAGTACTGTATCGCTGATTCTCTATGGATCGTGTACTAACTGGTATATTGGTATTGTCCATATGTAAATGAATCCACATAATCGGAGATGCAGAATACTAAAAGTCTAGAATCCCATTTATAAAAATCTAGAAAGCTATAAGGAAATGGTATTACAAAAATTAAATCACAATGGAATAAATTTTCGCCTATGTTCCTATTGAATGAAATATATTGTGATATGCAGAATGTCCTTCGTTGCCAGGTAGAACTTCACTTACCTCTGGCTATAATGTTGGAAACAGACCACCATAAGCTAGTTTGAAAATGAAACATGGGCAGAAATTAAGACTTTCCATAGGAAAAGAAAATAACTCTTTTCTAAATCAATTTAAAAAAAGGTTATAACAACAGACAGATCAAAGTAACAGTTCCACAAAAATCCAACTTGATCAAATGAGTTTATTGGGTTTTCTCACAAAACACAAGTGACAGGTTACACACAAGATGTTGAGTGACCCAATACAGCTGCCATCGCCTCAAAGTCCCACCTCATCATTGGTGAGAACCTCGGGGAAGCGGCATTATGGCATCCCACATTCATTTACCTTCCAATTCTTACATAGTTTTGCATCTCCCAAGATCACTTGTAGATTCTGGTGTGGAGGAGAGAATAATGGCTAGAATCCCTGGTGAAGGTCTGGTTATTAGACCTTCTGGTTAGTAGAAGGAGGTCTCCCTCCTTCCACTAAGGAATGTCTGTAAGTCTACTTACCAATACCATAGACTTATTTATCACTGCTTTGTTCTGCTAAATTGGTTTCCATATCCAAGGTAATCTCTACTCTCAAATGGTGATGGGATGATCATGCCATGCCTGGAGGAAAAAGCCATACTACACCGTTTCTTCTGGCTCTGCATCCTTTCTGCACCCTCTTCCTCAGTGTTCTGAATCTTAGAAGGTGTGTATGTAGATGGTCTTTTCATGAACATTGGGGTGTCATGAAAATATAACAGTTGCTTATTTTTAACAGTTTAATTAATTGTGAGTAACCACTGCCCACTGTAAGAAGTTTTCCTCACTACCAATGCAGATAGGAGTAATTTGAGCATATCACATATATTGAACACAACAATAGCAATTGTTTACAACTGGCTACTTTTTTTGTCCTAGATTATGAATTCCCTTTTTTTGAATAGCTCTTAATCCAGTCAGAAGGTTATTTGATGCACTTGTGACAGTACCAATGTTATATACCAGCTGGCACATTTGCCTGGCATTTTAATAAGGTAGCATGGAGGGTCCACAGTGACGTAGAACTACCCATGCAGTCTGTATAGCATCTTCCAACACTGTGAAGGTTGGAAGCTTCCTGCTTAATCTCAGCCTGATTTCTCCATGTCCTGCAACCCTAGTGTGCAACGTCTTCAGCAATAAGGTTTTACCATCTAGTTCTACCATGTATCCAACAATAGTTGCAAATGCCTTTATCATTTTGGGAGCATCACTGGCCAACAACTCATAGGGAAGTAACCCATCCTTGGCACTTGAATTTTCTTTTAACAACCTATGGCTTTTGGGTGCATTTTTTTCCTCACATGCAGGATACCTTTTAAACAATTCTTTAACTGCTATTTTACTGTTCTTCCAGATGTTTTTCCAAATCTTTAAGATACTGAGAGAGTAGTGCTATACTACCATACAAGGAAAGTATTTTATAGAGGGTTGCCAGGAGCTCTGAAGGCCCGTTACTGTCCATTTCAAGCAAGTGACCAATTGAACTTGGGAGTCAACAATAAAGGGATGTTTACTTAGCTCTTTCACTTCCTGCTTAAAAGTCCTTTCCAAATCAAGCAGTTTAGAGACAGAACATTCCCTATCATATACTCACACTGAGCCATTATTAAGGCCCCTATCTGCGTGCTGAGTTATGGATTTACCTTTCCTCTGTATTAAAGGTCGGACCCAAGGGGTCCCTTTCATCACTGCTACCTCACTCTCTCCTCTCCTCTATCTGAGTCTTCCCATGAGCTCCAAGTTTTTAGATTCCAGGGAAGGCTCTTTAACCCAAATCTATTTGTATCATCTCCCCTTCTGGTCCTATAGCCATAAGAACTGGCAAGCAAACACCTCTGTTTCATCTGCTCTTTTATCCAGTTTACCTGCTAAATCAGAGGCTATTGTGGTGAATGCTAGCCACATGTCTCTACCACTGTAAATCCTCCCATACAGCCATTTTGGCCTCGGTTTCATGCCTTGTTATGCATAGCAGTAGCCATGCAAACACTGAGATGCATTGCAGGCATTTTCATTCCATACATGCTACTGTCAAGGACTGAGATGTTTTCTCTACATTTTCAGGGCATCCCTATACTCGTATGGCAGATCTCACTCAACAAGCAGTCATCTACTCAATACTCCATAGACGATACTCACCCTGGGATCCTCCTGGGGACACTCCACCTCCAGATGGCTCGGCCTTGGTAACATGTCTTACTATTCATAGCAAGGCCCATGAAATTGCTGCCACAGCAAGAAGGCACACACACACATGCCAAAAGATGAGGAATAGCCATATTGAGCTCACCCCTGTGGATGCCCTACCCTCAGACAGTTCAGCCTAAGCTGCATACCTCGTTACCCAAAGCAAGGGCCATACAATAGATCTTTCCAAACTCATTTTTGGTTCCATCGTGCCTCATATTTGGGCACCAAAGTGTTGTATTAACTTTTCCTGGTTACATGTGAATGAATATTTATTCACAGCAAAGGGGACCAATGAAAGACCAAAGTAACAATTCTACCAAAGACCAACTTGGTGAGCCAATGATTTATTGGACTTACTTATAGAATAACACAAAGTCCCACCCCATCATTGATGACATCATGGAGGCTGCATTATGGAATCTCTCTTTCAGTTAACCTCCATTTTGCTATCTCCCCTTGAACCTTCTACTTGTTACATACTCTAACAACTCCCAAGATCACTTGCAGCTGAAGGAATGGAGGAGAGAGTAATGGCTAGAATTTCAGGTGAGGATCCTGTGACCCTTCACTCCCTCCTTCTAGGAAGTGCCAGCAGTTTAATTACCATTGCCATAGATCTAGATGTTACTATATTGTTCTGCTCAATTAGTCGCCATGGCTCCTGGGCTCTACTCCAAAATGTTCAACGTAATCATTATGTTATGCGGGGGGGGGGGGAATCAATTTTACAACCGATCACTGTTCAGAATTTCAATTTCAAGTAACAATTCTCATATTCAACACTTTGATAATGACATTTTTGCCACTAGAATTTGAATACGAGTGGTTGTTTTCTGTGACCATGTTTGAGGGATGAAGCATTGCTTCTTTTTCATGAATCAAATCAGTAAGCAAATGGTAAGATTTAATTTTTCATTGAGAATAATTCTAGAACTCCACTCATTATATGACTTCCTTAAGTTCCACTCTCACATGAAGATTATGAGTGTACTTCAGGTCTCCAGGTACCACCATCCATTCAGACCCTGTTTAAATATTCCTCACAGAGTCTGTATAGTTTCTTTTCCTCAGTTTAGTAACATAAGCAGATGGCCATAGACTCCTCTGGAGAAAGAGAATTATTATAATAACAATGCTGCAAGGATTTTCCTGAAGACCTGACCATGTCTTCAGTTAAAGGGTTCTCTTTATGTAAGTTCAGTTAGGACCAGGAACTAGCAATTAATTGAAACTCTTCATTTGGGACTACTATCCTCATAATCCCACTCATTCATTTTTGTCTTTTCGTGGTTATAGCTATTAAGTAACACTTACATTGGCTGCCTATTTATTGCTAGGGATATCATGCTTTGCCAAGTATTTTCAAAAGTCCTAGTTAGTTAAATCCAGCTGACAGCTCCTCTTACCTTGCTAACCATTATAATTACAACTCTTTGGTTTCTAGAAGAAAGCACAAACACCTGGACTTTATTGCTTTGTCCATCCCACTTTCCAAATCATCTTCATGGTGTGACAAGGCCAGATTTGGCAGGTAGATAAAAGCCATCATCAGAGTTCTTCAATTCTGTGCTGCTCTCACCAGCCTGCCCATACTAGCCTGGGTAAATAGTTTCTACCTCAGATTTTGAATATGGAATGTTTCCTCACTAGCATTTGCATTAAACACTTGGTCCCAGATGATGGAACTATTTAGGGAGGTTGTAGAAACTTTGAAAGGTGAGACCTGCTTGGACAAAGTAGGGCCCACAGACTGTGACTTTGATGGTCCCTGATCCCTTTTCTCTGTTTTCTGTCAACCATGAGGCAAAGTTTCCTCCACCTGCTCCTGCCACCATTGCATTCTGCATCACCAGGGGCCCAGAATTAATGAAGTCAAGAATTACAGACTGAAATCTCTATAATCATGGGCCAAAATAATTCCTCTCTTTAAGTTGTTCATGTCAGGTGTTTGGTCATAGTGATGCACAATATATTTTGGATTTTCCCCTGGAACAAATGCTCAGACAGGTCTTTGGACCTTATTATATATCCATTCTAACATGGCCACTTCTCTAAGCCTCATTCATACCTCCCCCTACAATCAGTCAGAGTAACTGGGACCTTTCTATTTTGTTCTTGTGATCATAACCTTTCCTAGGCTTCTAAACATCATAATAGCAGTGATTTTACCCCATCTCAGTGATCTGTCTGGTTCTAGGAGTACCTCTTTGGCTCTTTGGTTCTTACTGGTAATTCTCACATCTCCTTGGCTGCGTATTTTCTTCATTTATTTGATTAGGTTATTCTGAGTTCTAACCCTATTGTAGTTATCAGACTGGGAGCCAGAAGACTAGGTGGGGACAGTTCCTGAAGGGTCACCATATAGGGGAGGAACATAGTGTTTTTAGTACAGAGTAGATACTATCTCTTTCTAGGGAAGGATTAGCCACCTTGTAATCATTTGGGGTTCAGGGTGACCTTTAGGTCAAATGCCTAGAGCATCACTACAAGTATCCCTATTCCATATTTCAGAGTGCAAGAATGGTCTATTAAATAGACTCTTGATAGCATAATTTGACCAGCCTTGATTCAACATTTAAATATCTCTGAAGCCCCTATGACTATCAGAGCTGCAGATTTCTGCCTAGCTAAGTCTATGCATTTACCACATGCCCAAGGGCCCCTTACTTACCACAGAAGTTCCCTGTCTTTCACTAATAGTCTTCAGATCCTTATTAACTGCACTCAGCTTGTTTTTGTCTTCAGGGTTTCATTACAATTTTTTATAACCTAAAAATTCTGCTCTCTGTGTAAATAATTGTCTTCAATATCTTCCAAAGCCCTGAATTATTACAGCTATATCCCTCTATCTAGATATTTTCTCAAATCACTATTTCCAACATTTGTAGCCAATAAGATGTCACCTTTTGTCAAGAATTATCTATGCCTACCTTCCTCATTCAGGATGGCCTTCTTTCTGTCTGTTAACTGGAATGTGATGGTTTGAATGAAAATGTCCCCCATAGGCTCCAAGTATTTGGACATTTTGTCCCCAGATGATGGTGCCATTTTGAGAGGTTTTAGAAGGTGTGGCTATCCTGGAGGAAGCATGTCACTGAGGGTGGGCTTAGAGAGTTCTTAAGCCTTGCCAGATCTCCAGTTGCCCTCTGGCTTCCTGTGCCTGCATGATGATGTGAGAGCTTCGCTTCTGCTGCTCCTGCTCCAGCCACCTCCAGCCACCATGCCCTCCTGCCATGAAAGACTATAATTCCCCTAGAATCTTAAGCTCAAATAATCTTAAACTCAGTGTTTCTATCACAGCAACAGAAAAGTGACTAATACAGCTGGTATATAAGCCAGTCCCAAACTGATCTCACTACTTGTTTTCATGGACCACTTTTCCTATCATTTCCAGTAGTTTACGTTTCCAAAGAAGGAGACACTAAGATAGGACTAAACATGCCAGAGATTGATTGGTAGCAGTGGGCAGTTGGTGAAGGTAAAGAATGACTTCAAACCAGGTTAATGTCTATGGAGAGATGTAAGAAAAGAGAATCCCAGGAGAGGAGTCTAAGACTACAGCACAGATCCAAGAAAAGGTGCTGTCAGACAAAATTGTCTGTAGAAAGAGCCCTGCAACTCTGGAATGGAATTTTCTTATTATCTTTGGTGACCATGCTGTTGTTGACTGGAAACTCAGAGCACGACCTTAGTATGAATGCAGTGGTAAGAGAAGAACAGCATTTGAAGCCATTGATTAGTTATGTTGTCAGTAGGAGATCTTATACATAGGAACACACAGATAGTTATACCTGGAGACCAGATTCTACCATACTATTTTTCTTGTAATTTCTTATCCAGCATGGGAATGTACAGCGTTTCCTAGCTACTCTGAAGAAATGACCCCAATTTGTGGGGTTTTTTAAATTTTTTATTGCAGTTGATTATTATCCATTCATTAGAGAGAGAGAGAGAGAGAGAGAGAGAGAGAGAGAGAGAGATTGATTGGTGGAAGTTGTTTCTCTCCTTTTACCATATGGGTCCCAGGAATAGAACTCAGGTCATCAGGCTTGGCAGTAACCGTCTATCTACTGAATCATGTTTTCAGCCTGTGTTTGTTTTAAATGTTAATAGTAAATGCACCAAGTATCCAATATATGATTAACTGAGTCTTTGGACTAGAATAACTATGGCAAAAGTAATTAGTTAGCCACAATATCAACATCCCCACTGTCACCTCCACTGCACCAAAACAAACTCTATTCAGAGACCTCAAGACACATCAATGGCAATAAAATGTTTTTATAATTATAAACACATTCTGGAAAACAATGGAGTGTGGTTGTTTAAGGATAATGTGATTTCTTGAGAATTCTTCCAAGTCTTCCAGTAGTTCCCAACATTTCCTTAATTTGTGTATACTTATCATTTTCAAGAAGAGTATAGTGATATCTGTTTTCTTATTTGAAAACTAGAAGATCATTGGGAAGTAGGGATGATGATATTATTATTATTGATGCTTAAAATCAAAGAATTCTAAGAACAGTAGAGTTAAATGTATTTGTCCAATGGTACAAAGAAATCTGTGGCCAATGATTAGAAAACTGACCACCAGCTTGATTATTGTCATAAGAGATATACCGTACATATGTACTTAAAACTCATGTCACGATTGGGGACACAAAGTCAATTAAGATCAAGACATCTATTCTAGTTTGCTTTTCTTTAGCTGTGATAAAACATCATGACCATGACTCATGCCTTTGATCTCAGCAGTTGGAAGGTAGAGGCAGGCAGTTCTCTGTGAGTTTGAGGCTAATCTGATCTAAATAGCAAATTTCATGCCAGCCAAGGTGACATAGTAATACTCTATCTTAAAAATAAATAAATACATAAATAAGTTAAATAAATAAGAAAGATAAACCACAATGACTAAATGAACCTTGAAGAGGAAAGGGTTTATTTCACCCTATATGCCCAGATAATAGTCCGTCACTGAGGAAAGTCAGGGCAGGAAGTCAAAGCAGGAACCTGGAGGCAGGAACAGAAGCAGAGCCCTTGGAGGAACCGCTGCTTACTGGCTTGCTCTCTCTGGCTCCTACTCAGCCATCTTTCTCATATAACTCAGGACCACCTGCCAGGGGTGGCATCATCCACAGTGAGATGGCCCCTCCTAAATCAACCAACAATCAAGACAATTTCCCCCAGACATGGCCACAGGCCAATTTGATATAGACAGTTCCTCAGAGACTCCCTCTGCCCAGGTCACTCTTGGTTATATTAAACTGACAATAAAAACTAACCAGTACCAGCTTCAGAGAATTTAGAGTCTGTGAAAGAGTTCTCAAATTTTTCTAGTATCAGATCCTTTATAATAAAACAAATATTTTATTATAATTATAAATATTCAAGGTAACAAATTAAATATTAGATTAGCACGTGATGCCCCTTCTCTACCACTACGTTCTTTACAAGCAAGTTTTGTCATTAAAATGAGTTATGCTCAACTGCTTTGGTTTTTATGTATTTTCATTAAAAATAAGCTATACAAAAGGTACGAAGTAAATATGATAAGTACCCATCACCTGCCAATAACTAATCTTGTTAACATGGGTATATTTTGCTCTTTGCTTCATTTTTTAAATTTATTTTTATGTGTGTGTGTATTTATGTGTGTGTAAGGGCACTTGTGTGTGGGCTGCATGCCCGGAGGCCAAAAGAGGGAGATGATGTGCTCCATCATTTGCCACCTGTTCCCCTGATACAGGATCTGTTTCTGAACCCAGGGCTTGACTAGGCCGGAAGCTGGTCAGCACCAGAAATCCTCCTGTCTCTACCTGCCTTCGAGCTGGGGCTACAGGCATTTGCAGGGAATGCCTCGCTTCTTCTGAGGGTGCTGGAATCTCAACTCCAGTCCTTATGATTACGGAGCAAGCATTCCTGCCAAACTGTACCTCCAAACCCTCATGTGTTCCATTTTGAAAGAAATAGAACATTACTGATTTAATTTAAATTCTTTATTTTTTTGGCAGTACCAGGAACCTAGGGTGTTACTCATTAGAGGCAAGTGTTCTACCACTGAGCTACAGCCCTAGCCCTTTAACTACATATGTGTACCTTAAAAAAATTTATTACCTCAACAGTTAACCAGAATATTGCATTTTAAATTTATTTTTTTCATTTACTTTTACTTATAGCATATGAATACACATGTATTTAGAATATATGATCATATAATAA
>NW_008337059.1:1215402-1222528 GCF_000622305.1 Nannospalax galili
TATACAAGTATATTTTATACACTTACCTAAATATACTTATAAATACATAACACATAGGATTTATCTATAAATATATCAATTAGTGTGTGTGTATGAGTGTGTGTGTGTGTGCATGTGTATGTTTTTGTGTATGTACGTGTGCCATGGCAGATGTGAAGGTCAGAGGACGATCCACATGAATGAGTTCTTTCCTTCTGCTGTTTGGGACCTGGGGATGGAACTCAGGCTGTTAGGCTTGGCAAAAAATTCCTTTACCCACTGAACCATCTCGCTCAGGGCCTAGATTGTATATTATTTATATATTTGCACATACTATATAAATATATTTTATGCAAAACTAAATTTTATATAAAATGTATAAATGTTAATATATAGCATGTTTATATGAATACAATATTGATATATGCATAGTATATCACGTAAATATGTATTTTAAATTCATATATTTATATGTTTTAGATGGTCATTTGCATACTACACTACTGCATGCGGCATACAACTCACTGTGTTTTGACTTTACATGATATTTTTGAGACCTCTCCTAATATATGGTTTGTTCTTTTTAAATTACTTATCAGTTCTCATCTCTGGATATTTAGGTTGCTTCTAATCTGTTTTTACCTTATCACTAGTATTATTTACATTTTGTTCTTCAATCTCAACTTTTAGAAAGCACCCAAATATTGAAAAGCAAATAAAGATTTATATAATTATGACAATATAACTGTCATTTACTACTGGGACAAAAATCTATACTACATTAACATTTTCTGTTTTGTAATCTAATGTTACACCCCGTGAACCACTCAAACAACTTTTCATCATCAGATTCTAATGGTCTGTCTATTAACTGTTTAAGACTGTGTCACATTTTTTATTTCCTATTACATTTGACTTCTTATTCAGGCTTTTTGTTCTTAAGTTTTCAAATAGACTTTTTCCTCTTACAAATGTCTTTGGTACATTTACATATTTATTTATCCTCCAAAAACAAACTGTCCTACTGACAGAATGTAAACTGCTTTTTCTCAAGGTTTGCTGTGTAACTCCTATTCTGAAACTTTCCATTGTGACTCTGGGTTTATCTGCTTCTCTGGGTTTCTTAACTTCCTTTCACTTAGCTAGAATGCAACCTCAATTAAGTCCTTGAAGAGGATGCATGGAAGCTAGATTTCTGAATTCTTGAAGATGAACTCCTTTTTTTTTTTTTTTACATAGAGGCAGTTAGTAGACACTCCACATCATACCAGTTGTTAGAATTCTAGAATTCACTAGTTTAGAAAATTAATAAGGACAGGACACTATCATAATTCAATTTGTAAAATAATTTGTTACTTATTCAATCTAGCCTTGGAATAATGTCCCTGGAATTTGGGGGCAGGGAGAGACCAGGTCTCCCTGTAACCCTAGCTGGTCTGCAACTCGCTCTGTGGACCAGGCTGACCTGGATCTTACAGAGATTGACCTGCCTCTTCCTCCTGAGTGCTGGGATTAAAGGTGTGTGCCTCCATACCCAGTTTGACTCTGGAATTTTGCAATAACTTTATCGTTGGCCCTCAGGTTGGGAACCCATTATGAACTTAATGATTTTTTTGTACTCTTAAAGGATTTTTTCCAAAAAAAACCACTAACACAACAAAGAAGAGTATGTGATAGAGTATGTGGGCCACAACATTTGAAGTATTTACTATGTGGCCCTTGTATTAGTCAGAATTCTCCAGCATCTACATATAAAGATTTTTCTGTTGTAATTACAAAGCTGTAAAGTTCAACAACCTACTGTCTGTAAGTAGAGACCTAGGAAAGCTGGTAATATAGTTGGAAGGTCCAAGAGCTTAAGGATGTAATTTATATATATATATATATATTTCATTCTGAGTCTGAAGTTGAAAACTAGGAGCATAGGCCACATACATAAAATTTATTTTGTTCATATTCACCCCCCACTCCTCCCCCTACTCCCCCCAGATCCACACCCATACCCACCTCTCCATTCCATGTCCACTTTTAAAAAATATTTTATTTATTATTTTTTTATTTTATGTGTATGAGTGAATTGCCTGCATGTATGTGAGTGTGCCCATGTCATGCAATGACATGGAAGTCAGAAGAGGGCTTCAGATTCCCCTGGAATTGGAGTTAAGGACGGCTCATAGCTGCCATGTGGGTGCTGGGCATCAAACCTGGGTCCTCTGCAAGAGCAGTCAGTGCTCTTAACTGCTGAGCCATCTCTCCAGCCCCATGTCCTCTTTTTTTAAACCCATGGTGTCTAATTTGTGCTGCCCATATACTCATGGATGTGGAATCATCCACTAGAACATGGTGACCATACCAAGTACCACACCCTTAAAGAAAACTGACTTTCCCTTTTCTAGAAGCCATCAACTGTGGTTAGTTCCTCATCAATGGGTGGGAGCTCATCAGACCCTTCCTCTTCCATGCTGGAACTTTGACTGGCTTGATCTTCCACAGGTCTTGTTTAGGTAACTGCAGCTGCTATGAGTTGATGTGTGCAGTGGTTCTGTCAAGTCCAGAAGACACATTTTTGCTCCAGTCCTCCCTGACCTCTGGCTCCTATCATCTTTTTGCCCCTCTTCCTCAGTGGTCCCTGATGCTTGGGAGGAGAGGGTATGACGTAGATGTCCGTGTCCCATTCTGTCTGAGAATTCCACAGTCTTTTATTCTCTGCACTTTGACCAGTTTTTAGTCTGCCTTACCTGCCATCCACTGCACAAAGAAACTTCTTTCTCTAATGAGGTCTGGGAGCTGCACTAATCTATCTCAATACCCAAAGAGAACTTTTTAAGAATATTAGAACTAGACTTCAAACCGAAATTAAAAGAAGAATAAAAAGATAAAAAAGGACACTTCATTCTGATCAAGGGAATAATCAACAAAGAAGACATTACAATCTTAAACATATACATAACAAACTCAGGCATTTAATAAAACATTTAATAAAAATAAATACTATGAGGGCTGGCGAGATGGCTCAGCAGTTATCACTTGCTCTTGCAGAGGACCTGAGTTTTGTTCTCAGTATCCATGGTGGGTAGCTCATAAATGCCTATAATTCCAGCTCCAGGGAATTTGATTCCCTCTTCTGACCTCCATGGGCACCTGCACCCATGTGTAATATACACTCATAGACATTCACACATGCATATAAATAAAAAATAACATAAATCTTTAAAAACACACTCTTTTGAACTTCAAGCCACAGATCAACCCTAACACAGAAATAGTATGTAATTTCAATATCCCATTTTGGGCAGGCCACCTAGACAAAATAATAATAATAGGAAGAAGAAGGAGGAGGAGGAGGAGGAGGAGAAGGAGAAGGAAGAAGGAAGGAGAAGGAGAAGAAGAGGAAGAAGAAGAGGAAGAAGAAGAGAAACATTGGAGCTAAATGACATCAGAGATCAAATGGACTTAAACAATATCTACAGAAGATTCTACTCACAGAATGCATATTTTCCCAGCAGTCCATGAAAATTTCTCTTAAACAGACCATGTATTGGACACAAAGCAAATCTCAACAAGTACATGAAAACTGAAATAGCCCCTTCTGTCCTATCTGACCACAGTGCAATAAAACTCATAACCAACGGCAAAAGAATGTTTATAATTACACAAACTCATGGCGATTAAGCAACGTACTACTCAATGATGCATGGGTCAAAGGAGAAATCAGGAAGGAAATAATTTTTTTTCTGGAACTAAATGAAAATGAAATCATAGCATTCCAAAACCTCTGGGACACACTGAAAGGAATCCTACGAGGGAAGTTTATAGCAGAAGTGCCTACATTGAAAAATCAGAGCCAGGAGTGGCGGCCCACGCCTTTTAGCCCCAGCACTTGGGAGGCAGAAGGAGGTGGATCTTTGTGAGTTCAAAGCCAGCCTGGTCGACATAGTGAGTTCCAGGCCAGCTGGGGCTACTGAGAGACCTTGTTTCAAAAAGACAAGAAAAAAAAAAAAAACCAGAAAGAGTGCAAGTAAATAACTTCATTATGTACTTCAAGGAGTTTGGAAAATAACAACAAACAAAACCCCAAAACAGAAAATGGGAAGAAATAATAAAAACCAGGACAAAAAATAATGAAATAGAAGCAAAAACAAAGAATAAGACTCAATGAAACTAAGAGCTGGTTCTTTGAGAAAATTACTAAAATTAGAGATGAACAGGGAAACATTACAACAGACACCAAAAGATTTAGAAAATGGAATATTTTCAAAACCTATTCTTTCCTTAATTGGAAAGTTGAAAAGAAATGAATGAATTTCTAGGTACATCAGAACCATAGAAGATACCAATCATTTAAACAGACCAATAAAAATTAAGGAGATTGACATATGAATAAGAAAAAAAGTCTTCTGACTAAAATAAAAAAAAAAAAGAGCCAGGTGAATTCACAGTGTAATTAGATCAGACTTTCAAAGAATAACTACAAATAATGCCTCTCAAGTTATACCAAAAATAGAAACAGGAGCACTTCCAAACCCATATTACAAAGTCAGTATTTACTTTAATATGAAAGTCACAAAAAGATCAATATCCCGGATGAGCGCAGATTCAAACATTCTCAATAAAATTCTTGCAAATCAAACATAGGCACACATGAAAAGATCATTGACCATGATCAAGTTGGTTCAACATATGCAAGTCAATAAATATAATAAATCATCTAAGTGGACTTAAAGACAAAAATCAAATGACTATTTCAATAAATGCAAAAAGGCCTTTGAGAAAAATCCCACATACTTTCATGATAAAAGTATTAGAGAGAATAGGATTTGAGGGAACATACTTCAACATAATGAAGGCTGAATATGAAAAACCTATAGACAGCATTGTCCTAAAGGGAGAAAAACTCAAAGCTATCCTATTAAAATCAAGAATGAAACTGAGCTATCCAATACCCCCACTCCTTTTCAATATAATACTTGAATCCCTAGACAGAGCAGTAAGACAAAAGAAGGAAATTAAAGGGATGCAAATATAAATATGAGTCAAATTATCTCTATTTGCAAATAAGAGATCCCAAAGATTCTATCAGAAAATTTCTAGAAATGATCAACACTTTCAATTTAGTGGCAGGATAGAAAATTAGCACGCAAAAATCAGTACCATTTCTATGTGCCAATAAGAAACATGCAGAGAAAGAAACCGTGGAAACCCATTTACAACTGAAAAAAAAAAAAAGCCTCAGAATAAACCTAACCAAGGACCTGAACGACCTCTGCAATGAAAGCTTTAAATCTCTGAAGAAAGAAATTAGGAAGACAGTAGAATATGGAAGACCTCCCGTGCTTGTGGATTAGTAGAATTATTATTATGAATATTGACCATTCTGCCAAAAGCAATTTACAGATTCAACATAATCTGAATCAAAATTGCCATGACATTCTTAACAAATTAAAGGGAAAAAAATCCTAAAATTCTTTTGGAAACACAAGTCTCCTTATAATCAAGGCAATCCTGGGAATAACGGCTGGAGGGATTGTGATACTGGATCTCAAGTTATTCTACAGAACCATAGTGATAAAAACAGCATGGTGCTGGCACAAAACAGATCAATAGAACAGAATAGAGACCTAGACTTGAGTTCTCACTATTATAGACACCTAACATTCAACAAAGATCCTAAAAATGGATCTTTTCCACACTGGAGGAAAGACTGAATCTTCAAGAAATGGTTCTGGGAAAACTGGATGTCCACATTTGGGAGGCTGATATTAGACACATATTGTTCATCCTTCATAAATATTGACACCAAATGAATCACAGACCTCAATGTAAAACCTGTAACTCTGAAACTCCTAAAAGAAATGGCAGGGAATACTCTGCAACATATAGGCCCAGTAGATAACTTTCTTAATAGGACTTCATTTCCTCAGAAATTAATACCAACAATTGACAACTAGGTATTTGTAAAGAGAAAAAGCTTCTATACAGCACAGGAAGCAAGTAACTGGGTGAAGAGGAAACCCACAGAGTGGGAGAAAATCTTTGCCAACTATATATCCAGTAGATTATTATCTATAATGTATAAAGAACTCAAAAAGCACAGCATCAAAAAAACAAACAGCCCAACCAAAAAAAAAAAAAAAAACCAAAAAAAAATTTTATATCTGAACAGAGAAAAGTTCTTAAAAGAAGAAATAAAAATGGCTAAGAAATACACTTAAAAGTACACAACATCCTTAGCTGTTATGGAAATGCAAGTTAAAACTACTTTGAAGTTTCATCTTAGAATAAAATTAAGAAAACAAGTAGTAACAAATGCTGATGAAGATGTGGGAAAGGGGAACCTTTATTCACTGTTGGCAGAAGTACAAACTATGAATATCAATGTGGAGAATCCTCGAAAAGCTAAAAAATAGATCTACCATGTGACCCACTTTTATCACTCCTGGGCCTATAACCAAGGGACTCTGAGGACTCTGTGTGGTACAACAGAAATACTTACTTGTCCATTTTCATTGCTACTCTTTTCAAAATAGCTATGAAATGGCGGTAGCCTAGATATCCATGAGCTGATGAATGGATAATGAAAATGTGGTACATATACAGAACGGAATTCTATTCATTTGTAAAGAAAATTAAATCATGAAATAATCAGGTAAATGGATGGAACTGGAAAATATTCTGAGATAACAGAGACCCAGTAAATCAAATGCCACCTGTTATCTCTTATATGTGGATCCCACTTACAAATTTTCAAGTTTCAATGTATAACTTGGAGCAACTGTAGGAGGCACGAAAGCAGAAAGGAACCATAGAAGGGGGCGGAGCAAGAGCTTCATAGAGGGGGTAGTAGAACATAGGTGTTGTGAAGGGAGGGGAGAGCAGAGGAGAGCGAGGTGGTGGGGAGGAATAAATGACACCAAAGACATTTGAAAAAGCCATAGGGAATTGTATTCTTTTTAAAAATTATTTATTTAATAACCACATAATTAGAAGAAGCATTTCATTACAACAGCATTGACATGTTCAATAACAATTTCCAGAGCATCTCTTTCAAAACTGGCTGTAAGTATTTAGGTTTACAGTTGAATTATTACAGTTATACAATATTGTACTCAGTATAAACCCTATAAGACATAAAATTAAATGAGGTTCT
>NW_008337059.1:1222629-1277567 GCF_000622305.1 Nannospalax galili
ATTTCATCTCTACTAATTATTAAGGATAAAATTTTTAGGCTTTGAAGAATTATTGTTCTTTTAATCATTTTTAAAATTTTTTAATAACTACATGATTAGAGGAAGCATTTCACTACAGCTTTAACATATTCAGTAACACACTCCAGAGCAAGAGTGCATCTCTTTAACAAGTGGCTGCAAGTTTCTAGGTTCAGAGTTGTATTAATACAGTTATACAATATTGAACTCAGTATAAGCCCTGTAATACGTAAAATTGAATGAGTTTTTAACCTTTAAAAAAGATCTCCACTTCATTTTTAGAATATATTGTTCCTTGCAGAAAGACTCATTGTTTTTGCTATTAACGCAGATGTTGGCACATGCGTCTCTACTCTGTATGTATCTGATTACTACTAGTCATAACCGATTGCACTTGGATCCTTAGAACTTGTGTATGTCTATAAAGTCATCAGCTAGATTTCAATGGTAATGTTTATCACGTCTACTAATTAACATGATGTAAATTTTCATGCTCCTTCCTCAAATATAATACATTTTTAAAAATTTGTTGATTTGTGTGTGTGTGTGAGAGAGAGAGAGAGAGAGTGTGTGTGTATGTATCACACAGAACATCCCAAACCATCTTATTCAACTATACACCCACTTCCCAGATGGCACCCTCCCATAGCCTCCCTCCCCCTACTAGAGGCCTTATGCTCTGATATCCTGCTACTGTCTGCTGTGTTGTCAGCACCCCCAGACGTTCCCCACCACTTGCCCTTCTGGTAAATCTAGTCAGCCTATCTAGAGGTCTTTGCTTTAGAAGGGTCAGCTGTTCTTCATCTACAAGCAGTCACTTGTCAATATTCCTTTAGATAAGATTGGGGTCTGCTGTTCATTTTCGCAGTTCTATGCTGGGTTACTATCTGGGAGTCCCTTTGGTCACCCTGGCCAACAACTCAAAAGAAGGTACCTCCTATCTGGCATTGTTGCTTGTTATGTAGCCTTTAGCTATGAATACGGACTCTTAAAAAATTATATTGGCCCCTTAATCTTTGGTTATACTTTCCTTTGGGTATTTAAGGCCATACAGTTGGACCAGATAAACTGATTTATTTTTACTCTTAAGGTCGTTTGAGGATCTGTTCCTCAGGGGTCACATGGGCTTGGGAGGAGCCCTTGGCTCCTTTCTTTTACCAGTTCTGACTATGTGAAGATAAGTCAAAGGTCCTGCTCAACCATGGCTGGCTTCGCTTGGAAGCATGGAGGAAATGAGTCCTCTGTGTGGACCCTCCTCTTTGTAGACTGGACACTGGTTCAAGTCCATCTGGTGGGGTCTCCTCAGCCTCCTTGATCAAGACCACAGGTGACCCACCACAATTACAGGACATTTTGAGAGATGCTCATAGTCCCCTGGAACTAGTTGACCTAGGGGTGCAAGAAGCAAAAACTGTCCTTTATGTCCCTCTGACCAAATTAGCATAGGCCTCAAAGTATGTCTGTTAAACATCCAAGAAGGTTAGTTCCACCAGTCTGGTACTTTTAATTACTGTGTGCCATGTAGATAAGTCTTGGGCAAAGACCAGTTGTTCTCAGATAAACCTTACCTAGACATATATTTCTTGATCTGCTATGCATAATTTGTCAGTAGGTTGTAGAAGTAATATGGTTCCCTCTGGTTTTCAAAACTAGCTAGGCATTGTTTATCTCTCTCATTGTCTCACCCCTCCATTATGGTTTTCCCACTTAAGGAGCCCCCATCCCCCCCCTTGTCCCTTAATAATACCCTTCCCCTTTGGTCTTACCTCTCTTGAGCTCCTTCTTTCCCTTAATCCCCTAAGATCCTTGTATACCCTTCCCTCACCCCTCCCTTAAACTAACCCAATTTTTATCCATGTCTCCCTTATTAAGGCCTGTTTCCTACTGTTCTTCTCTTTCAGGTTCTTTCTTTTCCTTTACCTCTCTGGTTCCTTTCCATCATTCTGGTTCCTGTAGTTATGCCTGGATACATACTCACCAGGGTTTGGTTCTAGGATCCACATATGAAGGAGAACATATGTCGATTTTTTTTTCTGAGTCTGTGTTACTTCACTTAGTATAACAGTTTCTAGTTCCATCCATTTACCTGCAAATTTCATGATTTCATCTTTCTTTACTGCTGAGTAAAACTCCATTGTATAAATGAACCACATTTTCATTATCCACTTGTCAGTTGAAGGACACTTAGGTTGCTTCCATCTCTTAGCTATTGTGAAGAGAGCAGCAACAAACATGGATGTCCAAGTGTCTCTGCAATAGGATGAGTTCTTTGGGTATATGCCAAGGAGTGGTATAACTGAGTCAAATGGCAGGTTCATTTGTAGTTTTTGAAGAGTTCTCCACACTGCTTTCCACAGGGGTTGAACAGGTTTGCAGCCCCACCAGCAGTGGATGAGTTTTCCTCTTTCCCCACACCCTCTCCAACATTTGGTATCATTTGTTCTCTTGATCTTAGGCAGTCTGACTAGAGTAAGATGAAATCTTAAAGTGGTTTTAATGTGCGTTTCCATAATTATTAGTGATGTTGAACATCTTTTAAAATGCTTCATAGCCATCTTTACTTCTTCTTTTGAAAACTCTCTGTTCAGCTCCTTAGCCCATCTTTTAATTGGTTTACTTCTTGTCTTGATTCTGGGTGTTTTGAGTTCATTGTATATTCTGGATAGTAAACCTCTGTCAGATGTGTCACTGGTGAAGATTTTCTCCCGTTCTGTGGGTTTTCTGTTTGCTTCCATGATTGCCTCCTTTGATGTACAGAAGCTTTTTAGTTTAATGAGGTCCCATTTGTTAATTCTTGCCCTTGTTTCCTGAGCAATTGAAGTCTCGTTTAGAAAATCCTTTCCTATACCTATATCTTGTAGGTTTTTGCCAATGCTTTCTTCTAACAGTTTCAGAGTTTCAGGCTTTACATTGAAGTCTTTGATCCATTTGGAATTGACTTTTGTGCGAGGTGAAAGATATGGGTTTAAGTTTCATTCTTCTATGGTGGAGATCCAGTTTTGCCAACACTGTTTGTTGAACATGTTGTCTTTCCTTCAGGGAATGTTCTTGGCCCCTTTGTCAAATATCAGATGGGTGAAATTGCATGTACTCATATTTTGGTCTTCAATTTTGTTCCATTGATCTATGGGTCTATTTTTGTGCCAGTACCATATTGTTTTTATGACTATAGCTCTGTAATACGCTTATAATCTGGTATAGTAATCCCCCTAGTGGTGCTCTTAGTGCTCAGGGTTGCTTTGGCTATCTGAGGTCTTTTATGCTTCCATATGAATCTTATGGTGATTTTTTCCAATTCTGTGAAAAGTGTCATGGGATTTTGATTGATTGACATTGCATTGAATCTATAAATGGCTTTTGGTAGGATGGTCATTTTCACAATATTAATTCTTCCAGTCCATGAGCATGGGAGGTCATTCCATCTTCTGATGTCTTCCTCAATCTCTTTCTTTAAAAATTTATATTTTTCATTGTAGAGGTCTTTAATATCTTTGGTCAGGTTTATTCCCAGATATTTTCTTTTTTTTTTCAGCTATTTTGAAGGGGAGTCTTTCCATGTTCTCTTTCTCTGATTGCTTGCTATTGGTATATAGAAAGGCTACAGACTCTCATAGGTTAATTTTGTAACCTGACACTTTGCTGAACATGTTAATAATTTCTAGGAGTTTTGGGGTGGAATATTTGGCATCTCTTAGGTGTAATTATCGTATCATCTGCAAAAAGGGATAATTCGATCTCTTCTTTTCCAATTATTACTTCTTTAATTTCCTGGTCTTGTCTTATTGCTCTTGAAAGTGTTTCAAGCACTATGTTAAAGAGAAGTGGAGATAGTGGACAGCTTTGTCTGGTTCCTAATTTCAATGGGAATGCTTCCAGTTTTTCTCCATTTAGAATGATGTTGGCTGTGGGTTTGTTATATATGACTTTATTTATGCTGAGGTATGTTCCTTCCAGTCCACATCCCTCTAGAACTTTCAACATAAATGCATGTTGAATTTTGTTAAAGGCCTTCTCTGCATCAATTGAGATGGCATGTGGTTCTTGTCTTTGAGCCCATTTATATGATTTATGATGTTTATTGACTTACGTATATTGAACCATCCCTGCATCTCTGGGATAAAGTCGACTTGATCATAGTGGATGATCTTTTTGATGTGTGGGCTGTATGTGGTTTGCAAGTATCTTGTTGAGAATTTTTACATTGTATCTATGTTCATTAAGATATGGGTCTATAGTTTTCTGTTTTGGTTGTATCTTTACCTGGCTTTGGCATTAGAGTGATGCTGGCTTCATAGAAGGAGTTTGGAAGTTCTCCCTCCTTTTCTATCTTTTTGAATAAATTAAGTAGTATTGGATGTAGATCTTCTTTGGATGTCTTCTTCGGATGGGCTTTTTTTAGTCAGGAGGTTTTGTATTACTGTTTCAATTTCTTTTTGTGTTATGGGTCTATTTAAGCTGTTAATTTCTTCTTGGTTTAGTTTTGGTGGTTCCCATGAAAGATGCTGGTCTAGGGCAACTGGTAGCCATGCCACCCAGAGATGCAAAGGAAGATGGGGGCCGGAAGTGGCCCCAAGGTCTCCTGGGGACTGCACTGAGGAACTGAGTTGGTCTGGATGCAAAGTATCAGGAAGAGGAAAGGTCAGCCCCGGAGTCCAGGAAAGAGTCTGGTGGGTTGTGAAGGCCCAGGGAAGTAGAGGGGGGTGAGGGTGGGGACAGGCCCAGATTGCTCCTGGGGACTGGAGAAGGAACTGAGTTGGTCTGGATGCAAAGGATCAGGAAGCAGTGGTGGTTTCCGTGGTGCCTGGGGCTCCAAGACAAGGAATGGGACAGCACCCAGGCTAGGAGGAGAGACCAGCAGAGGAGATGGGAGGGGGAGATGGGGAAGTCAAGGTACAGAGGGCGACATTGACTTACCCTGGAGAGAGAGGCCTGTGGGTCAGAGAGAGGCCTGTAGGTTGTTGGAAATGTATTATTTTATTCTCTCTCTCTCTCTCTCTCTCTCTCTCTCTCTCTCTCTCTCATCTCCCTATAGCCCCAGCTGGCTTGAAAGTCACTATGTGGACCAGGCTGGCCTTGAATTCACAGAGATCTGCCTGCCTCTGCCTCCTGAATGAGGGGATTAAAGGCATGCATCACTATGCCTGACTTTGTAAACTTTCTTTAACACACACACACACACACACACACACACACACACACACACACACAAAGCTATTTATTTGAAGTTATCCCTCCCAAAAGCCATAGACTATCAAACAAAACATCCAATATCAGATGTGGGATACATCCCTTCAAGTCAGGAGAGTCCAAGAGATCCCCAAAACAATACAGACTATTGCCATTGCTTCTGGTTATGTGCCAGAACTTGAGAGTAAAGCCAGATTAGTGAAGACACCACATATTTTGGTCACAGGACTTGGAGAAATCAAGTTGGTACTGACTTGGAAGTCTCTGACCTCTATTTCCACCCCGTCTTACATGACATTCTCTCAGCCTTGTGGGTAGGGGTTGTATTATAGATGTATCATTTGGGGATGGGCACTGCATTGTAACTTATTCTCTGCACTTTATTGAGTTGTGATTCTCTGTAATGGCCTCCATCGCCTGCAAATAGAAGCTCTTTGATGAGGGGCTAGAGCTTTATCCATCTATGGGTAAATTGATACATATTTAGAATGCAATTGGATACGATATCATTGTTTTTCTTTTTCCCCTCATTTTATTAGGTCCTTGGGACTCATTCAATGCATTTTGCTCATATTCATTCCCTCCCCCACAACTCCTCCCAGATCCACCCCACCTTTCCTACATAACCAACTTTGTTTTCTTTTTATTTAAACCCATTGAGTCCAGTTTGTACTTTTGGGTGTGGGGCCATCCACTGGAGAGTGGTCAATCATCCAGAGGTCACACCCTTAAAGAACACTGACTCTTCTCTCCCAGTAGCTATTAGTTGCCAATCACTCCTCAGCTACGGGTGAGACTGTATTCTCCTCTCTGTTCCATGATGGGATTTTGCCTGCTGTGAATATGTGAAATTGCCTTGTGTTCAGAAAACACTGTTGTATTGTAGTCATCCTCTGCCTCTGGCTCTTACAATCTTTCTTACCCCTCTTCTCTGCTGATCCTTGAGTCTTTGGCAGGGAGGGGTATGATATAGACATCTCACCTAGTGCTTGGTACTCACCAGTCTCTTATTCTTGGCATGGCATGTTGATCACTTGTTGGTCTCTGTGTTAATTACCATCTACTGCAAAATGAAGCTTTTCTGATGAGAGTTGAGAGATTCTTTAATAGGCATAGCATCTATAAGTATGTGTCTATATGTATAACATTAAGTCATTATCAGCTAGTTTAATTCTGTTTCTTCAGTAGAATAATAGTGCAGGTTCTCTCATATGGCCTATGGCCTGTCTAACCATAGATTTTGATAATGGTGCCAAGTATGGGCTCCATCTTGTGAAGTGAGCCTTAAATTCAATCACATATTGGTTTGTTACTCCAATGACATTCATGCCTTTATTGAACCAGTGGGCATGCTTTGCCAAGCCAATCATTACTGTAGCCTGCAAGGTTCACAACTAGGAAATATTAATAATTACTTCTCTCCTCTGGCAGTGTACATAGCACCTTCTAGTACTATGATAACTAGCCTGTAGGGATGAAGCTTCAAGGTCAGTATCAGCTTGATTTCTCCATGTTCCATGACTCAAGCATGTGGTGTCTTCTGTAACAGGGTCTTACCATCAAGTTCTGTAGAGTAACCAAGAACAATGGTGATATTCCATAATGTTTGGGGTCTATGGGTCCCATCTGACCAACAACTGCAAAATGGGTAACCCATTCCTGGCACTGGACCTTTTATTTGCTTGTCTGTGGTGTTCCAGGCATGATTTCCCCTCTGTTGAGTAGGCTTTAAGTCTAATCAGATAGTTATTGGTTCCCCTGGAGATATTAGGGCCATATTGCACTGTTGGGCATATCTTCTTGGTCTGGTCATTATTGTAGTTCAGACTTTAGAGCTTGGTAGGACTGTTGATAACTGTTCTCTCCCAACAGCTTGAAAAGCACCTTCCAACATTACCACAGCTTACCCTCAGGGAGGAAGCTTCCAGTTGCACCCATAAACTCTCAAAAGTTGTGTCTACCTGTACAGGACCACACCCATAAAAATTTCAGTATGGATGGGTGAAAGGCTCACAAGTCTCCACCCCTAGTTAAGGAACTACTAGCAGTGGAGAGCTGCTGAAAGAGGGAGAGACAGTTTTCTTCAGGGATGAACCACCAAATAGGTTTCCCATACCCAAGTGGTCAATCCTACACACGTACATATAGGCAACACTAACTGATCTCAGTAGGTTACATATAACATCAATAATAATTATAGAAGAGACCATGAATCTGAGAGGGCATTGTGGGGTGACACAGGAGTTGGAAGGGGGAGGAAGAGGTGGATATGATGAAAATGAATTGTACTCATATAAGAAATTCTCAAAAAACAATAAAAAATAGTTTAAAAGAATAAAGAGAAAAATAGTGCTTATTATATGTTACCTGCTTTTTTCTGTACCATTTTAATATGAAGGTATAAAAAAAGGAGACTAAGAATAATACCACCATGTAATGGGTAATCCTTGTGTATGTGAATGTGCAGGCTCAAAGAAAATTCAAAATTCAAAGCTCACTCTCCTTTCTTCCACTTCTCTTCCTAAATTGTTAATATTATCAGTTTTGTGTGTATTTTCAACAAAGTTATCCATATATCTAATATGTATATATCTATACATGTGTGCATATAAGTGTACATGGCTGTATCACTCAGCAGCAATCAAATGTATGATGCCGGATAAATATGCCAGATACATGTACTCTTCTGACCACTACTTTTTGTTGTTTTTCACTTTTTAAAACTTAATATATCTTGACATGCTTTTATTTTAAATGTATACAGTTCTACTTTATTTTTGGCACTTTATATTATTTTTAGATTTAGGCAGAAAAGTTCACCAAATTTTATGAACCTATTGTCCATTTGTAGAGTTCATAGAATTTCCACACACTCGCCATTCATTTCATATACTTTTTCCATTTTAAATAATCACACTATAATTATCAAAATAAGGAAATTAACATTTATACAACACTATTAACTAAGATATAGATTATTCATTTTTAACAGTTTTCCCTCTGGTGTTTCAGAATCTCATCCAAGATTCCACACTGCACCTCGTTGTCATGTCTCCTTGATCTTTTTCAAACTCTAATTGTTTTTCAGTGTTTCACTCTTTAATGAAAGAATCCAGGCCAATTATTTTATATAATATTGTTCAAATTAGGTTTATATGAAATTTTTCATTATTAATTTATGATTTCTATTTTTTGGTCAGAGCACCACAGAAGGGTTGTGCCCTTCCTAGAACTTCATATAAGTGTGACTTTTGCCAATGTATCTCATATCTATTGATTAACTTTCATCATAGGGTAAGATGATGTCTGATAAGTGTCTCCTCTATAGTTGCTAGTTTTACTTTATAATTAAGTTAATATGTTCTGGAAAAATATCCAACAATTTTTTGTTACCATACTCTAATGAAGGTTAGGATTCATGAACAGCTCTTAACTTTAATCATTGTACTGAAAGTGCCCAGTGACAACTTGTATTTTCCTTTTATCTTCCACATTTATTACTAATTGATATTTACTCTAAGGAAAAGAGATTATTCCTTTCTCACCTGCTTGTGTACTTAATCAATCACTTGAAAGAGTTCAATTTACAGATATTTTATTCTGTGGGTTATAGTGCTATCATTTGTTGATTTCTTTTAATGTCATTTTATTAATATATATTAATTATATATATGTGTATATTGTTATGGCTAAATATATTTCATTTCATGCATCCAGCATGCACTGATCCAATCCAGCTTTCCTTCATCCACCTCCCCCACTTTCCCCACTCCTAGTAATCCCTATTGTACATTTAAGGAGACACTTTTAAGCTTCCACATATGAATCAAAACATGTGGTGCTTGTCTTTCTGTATATGGATTGTTAACATAATGTCTCCTCCATTTATTTTGCTGCATATTTATGGCTAAATAATATTCTATGATGCATGCATACAACATTTTATTTGTTATTCATTGATGGGTACCTTAGATATTGGTGCCTTAGCTATTTTGTATAATGCCACTCTAAACATGATTGTGCAGGTATGTTTGGGGTACGGCTATTTCATTTGCTTTGGAAATATGCCAGAAATGGGAGAACTATCTCAAATGGTAGCTTTAGTTTTAGTTTAGGGACAAACTTCATATTGTTTTCTTTAACAGTTGTACTAGTTTACATCACCAGCAAAAGTATATGTGAATTTCTTTTACTCCATATCCTCACCAGATTTGTTATTTTTTGTTTTTTGATAGCAGCCATTCTAACTGGGGTGAGATGCTATCTTAACAATCCTTTTCCTTTGCGTTTCCCTGATAGCTAATAATATTGACTGTCAGTTTATATATTGGCTCGCCACTTGTATTCCTTCTTTCCTGAAGAATCTATTCAGATTGTGAGCCCATCTTAAAATGTGATTTCTTATTTTCTGTTATTAAGTTTCTTAATTCATATGCATTTTGGATATTAATCATTTGTCAGATGAATAGTTGGCAAATATTTTCTCTCATTTGGTAGATTGTCTCATCTCTTTACTGTTGTTTCCTCTGCTGTATGAGAGCTTTTAGTTTTATGTAATGAATGAATGTGTCTTATGTATCATATTTTAACAAGTATTAACTATACCATGGTCTAGAATTGTGTCTATTTTGTTTCCTTCTAGCAGTTTCATATTTTCAGATTTTCTATTTAGGTCTTTGATCCATATTGAGTTGATTTCTGTACAGTGTGAGAGAGAGGAGTCAAGTTCCAAACTGCATATGACTATCCAGTTTTCCAGGTCTAGTTATTGGAGATGTGATCTTTTTTTTTTTTCAATTTACTTTTAGTGCCTTTGTCCAAAATCAGTAGGGTGCAGATATGCTGGATTGCTTATGGGCTATATAGTCTGTTCCATGGGTGTATGTGTACCTCTTTCATGCCAGTACCGCACTGCTTTGGGTACCATAGCTCTGTAGAATGTCTTAAAATCAGGTATTATGATGCCTCAGGCTTTGTTGTCTTTGTTAAAGATTGGTTTGAATTTGAGGGTTTTTTAAACTAATTCCATATGAATTTTAAATTTTTCTTTAGTTATGTGAAGAATGCCATTGGTGTTTTGGAAATTGTGTTGAATCTTTGAATCGCTTTAGTGAGTATGGCATTTCTTTGGAAGCAAAATTAGAGTGTATTAAAAGTTTTTAAATTAATTTAAACATGGAAGCTAATCAAAAGGCAAATAGGAAAGGAGAGCACATACCCAAGATTGTGGGATGTGCTTGTGAAGAGACAATCATGTTTAGATAACTTTTCAATAACCATGTATATGACTTTGGTACTGTCTGAAGTTCAAACTCAAAGGGTTGTTAAGGGACTTAAATGAGATCATAAGGTGGTTCCTGGGGCAGGTTGTACAGGGAGGTAAGATGTACTTTTATTGTACATAGTTTATAGTCTTGTTTTTGAGATTCTTCGAAAATTGAATGTTAGCTAGGAATAGAGTAAGGCCATACATGAAGGCCATATGAACCATGTTTCATTGTTATTTTAACATTCTTATTAAAATATTTGTGTGTGTGTGTAATATTGTCATTATATAGGCAATCTTCAATAGCAAATGTACTAGCAGTCTCAACTCTCAGCTAGGAAAATATTTCAATTAGACTGTGGGCAGATGAGCAGACCTTTTCCTTTCCCATGTTCCCTTAAGTTTTCCTGTCTTTCTACCCAACCTTAATTTCTCTTCTGCGTCTTTGGCCCCTTAATCTTAAAGGTTGAATATGACCAAAGATTCATTTCCTATAACTTCTTCCAGTCCAGGGATGGAAATTTTCAACCTTTCTGATCTAAGGAGACAATAAGAAAGTCTGAGCTTGAAGAGTAGGCAATTGTCCTTCCATGGGAATCTGGAAATGATGTTATTACTCTGGATGTGAAGTTATGCAGATTGCAGCAGTTTGTTATGCCTAATCCTGAAATAAGTGCCAAAATAGCAGGACCACTTTATTGTGCGGTGTCTGATAACTATGCTAGTAAGTCATTCAAGGCAGAATCTGACAGAAATTTAATTTTTGTATATAAATCTTGGAGGACTATGGACACATTGTTCAATTGCTGTAATATTTTATATACCCACACAAAACTCTATTTTAGCAATATTAGTTCTCCAATTGACTAATGGGTGATTTTTCATATTGTGTGTGTGTGTGTGTGTGTGTGTGTGTGTGTGTGTGTGTATCTTCAATGTCTTTAATCAATGTTTTGTCATATTAACTGTTGTGGTGTTTCACTTCCTTGGTTAAACTTAGTCTTAAATAATTTATTTTATAGATACTGTGAATAGGTTAAATTTCACAATTACTTTCTCACAAACCTCATTACTACTGTATAAAAGTGCTACAAATTTTTGAATGTTGAGTTTGAATCCTGCATATTGCTAAATTCATACATCAACTTTAATTGTCTTTTGGTAGTCTTTAGGTTTTTCTATATATAGTATCAGACCATCTACAAACAGGGGAAATGACTTCTTTCCGAATTGTAAATCGTTTTATTACTTTCTCTGATTTGTTCATCAAGCTAAAATTTGAGAGTGAGAATTAACACTCGCATCTTATTTCAGATCTTAAAGGAAATGTGCTCAGCTTTTTGGTATTTTGTATGCTCTTGACTATGGGTTTGCCAGGTGTAGCCCTCTTTTTGTTGTTATGTTTCTACACCTAATATGTTTAGTGGATTTTTCTTATGAAAGTATGTGAATTCTTTCTTCTTATGAAAGAATTTTATTTATAAGTCCTTGAGCTGTGTCATTAGGTTGTTTATTTGAAATGCAAGCATTTGTTACTAAAAGCTGCCATCTTTTTACTACTTTGGATATATCTGGCAACTTTTTCAGTTTGTTGTGTTTCTATTTTTATTTTTTCATGAAAATTTTAATCATCCTTTTGATTTTGTCAATTACCCAGTATTTGTTCAGTAGCATATTGTGAAGTCTCCATGAATTCGTATAGTTTCTGAGGTTTTTGTTGTTAATTTATAACTTGATTCCATGGGATCGGTAAAGATACACAATTTCAATTGTTTTGAAGTTATGGAAAATTTGTTTTGAGGCCAAAACATCTAGAGGATGTCTCCTATTTTGTAGCTATAGGATGAAATGTTCTATCAATGTCTCTTGTCTCCATTTGTTCTACAGTATAGATTAGTTACGTTTGCTGATTTTTTTCATTGGTGGTCAAAGTGCGGTATTGAAATATCTCACTCTCATTGTATT
This sequence comes from Nannospalax galili, assembly GCF_000622305.1. Classification (NCBI taxonomy): domain Eukaryota; kingdom Metazoa; phylum Chordata; class Mammalia; order Rodentia; family Spalacidae; genus Nannospalax; species Nannospalax galili. The sequence goes on from NW_008337059.1 coordinate 1,235,066, forward strand.
AGAGTCTAATAGAGTTTTATAAGATTAGGTGCAAAAGCATCATGTACATGTAGGTCTATTTGAGATCTGTTACCAGAATTCTTGTTCTCCATTGGAGGCATCCTATGTTGCCTTTTAGTATTTCTCCTACATTGACATTTGTTCATGTGGTAAATCTCTAACACTTTTATAGGTTATCTTTTCTAGTAAATGGCTTTCTTTTAGAATTATGTCTTGGGGTATTGGTTTGGCACACGCTGTCGGCTTTGATTTTACCTGGGCCTAGTGTTTGCCTGGACCTAGTGATATCTTTCTGTAGTTTTTTGACTATAGTTTATGACCGTGGACATATGTGTGTCATAGTAGAGATCCCCTGTGTCCAGGGACCCTCTATGTCTCAGGCAGATGTGGTATACAGACAGCAAATGTGGGATGGCTATTACGTGGCTATTCTGACAACAGAAATGGTGACACCATTCAAGTGATGGATATTTCCTCAGATATTACTGAGATTGATGCTCTCACTAGAGACAGCCTCTACCACTAGCAGACTAGGGAGTAAAGCAGTCCCACACACTGCATGGGGAGGGGTAGTTGAGAAAACAGAGTTGCCGTGGTAACATGTTCATATCCAGTCCCTAAAGCTGGGTTTCTAGATGATGTGTGGGTTAGTGGCAGTGGGAACTTTGGCATAAGCTTTCTTCCCTAACAAAAGCATGCCTCCAGTTATATCATTATTTATTTTGTCAAAATTTTTTCTGCTTTTGTCATAAGGGCAAGTTTCCTTCAGTTTGGCTACTATGTGCTTTTGTCATACCTCCATCATTTTAAATGTCTTCCTTACTGTCTGACACCAAAAAATCTCCTAGGTACATCTTGTCTTTTCTCTAGCCTTGCCCTACCTGCCATTTCTCCGAGTAGTCCTACCTCTTTTTGTTAGAAAATCGTATTTATGAATGAAGACCTGGATGTTAGTTATGTTCATTGATGCTAGAAATCCATTGTTTCTAGGCCTGTTTCTAATATTGTGTACATATTAGAAATAAATATAGGTATATGTGTATATTAGAAATAACATAAAGATGCCTAGTCAGATATTTGTGTATGTGTGTATGAATATGCATGTACACGTGTATAAGTGTATATATGTGTATATATATATATGTATGTATATATGAGTTCTATTGGTACTTCTAGTTCCTATCCAACTCCAGAGTTTATGCTAGCCTTCTCTCTTTATTTGTGATGTCATTCTGTAACATAGATTTTCTTTCATTTGTTTAATTAGCTCCTATTGGATAAGAATGTGGGTTTATTTTTAGCTATTGAAAGTTAACAAGAATACTGCAATGACAGTCATTGTACATACATCTTGGAGAACTTTCATAAATGTTTGTTGGACAAATGGCATGGAGTGAGAGGCTGTGCATTTAAATTTTTGATATATTTTTCCAAAATATCCTCTGGGACTACTATTCACATTTTCAGACACTTGTTTCTTAGGAGTACATTTCTTAAGAGCAAAATTAGCCTCTTTACTAATATCTGGGTCCCTTATGATTTCCACCTGTCATCACTTAGCTGCTCTCCTAAAGGATCCAAAAGACCTCTTATACTCACTGGTACTCAGTTTTCCCTTTAATCTAGTTGAATTGATTAACATAGCAATTACTCTCTAGCCCTGAGTCTTCTGATAGTGCTGTAATTTTTATTCACAGACATTTCCAAAATCTCATTCTCCTTCAGCAGCTTCAGTTAAATTGTAGACATTTATGCTGATTTCTTTATAACATAGTTATGGTTTCATTGCCCTGACTAACCTGAAGATATTTCTCTCCCTATTAAAATAAGCTCTCAGTTTAGAGATATTTTCAATTTTTCCAAAATGACTGTGTTCTCCTCCTAGGCAATTTTCAAACTGCTCTCTCTTAATAGCCTCAATTAAATGCTCCCCCTACACACACACACACACACACACACACACACACACACACTGGTTGTACTTACCATGTGAAATGGTTCCTAATTTACCGGATGTTCCTCTCTGAATTTCAATAGGCAGAGTTTGTGCAGCGCCTCCCTCTGCCTTTTCTTTCACATTTCTCTCACTTTTTTTTGCTTTCCCTCTTCTTAAAACCTCTGTTGGATGATTACTTATGCATCATCAGTATTATTCACTCTAAATTTAAACTTAAAACCATGAGTTTATTATTTGAATGCATCACAGCAGTAATAGACATGCAGTAATAGACATAATCTAAACAGAATTTGCTGCAATGAGCTTGCATAGCTAGGATAAAAATTGTAAGTGACACTGAGTGGGCCAAAATAACACCTATAAGAGTCAGATATTTATTAAGGTTTATTATGTACCAGATTATTAACTGGAAGCTAAAAGGGTAGACCAAATGTTCCAATCTGTCCTGAACAATAAGCCTGATCAGTTATTGCTGTAACTAAGAGCCAGGAGTGACCAGAAGAGGGCCCTGCATTGTCTCTGTCTTGGTGAGGTCATGCAGAGGAAGCCGCTGATCTAGGCAATGAAACATGAAGAAATAAGGAGAAAGGACGCTACGAGCAGAGTCAACAGGCCTGTAATAAGATGGGTTCAGTGAAAAATATAGTTTATCAAAGAATGGCGGGGCGGTCTAACATGCCACAAATTGCATCAGACTCCAGTGTTTGGGAAACTCTTTGGACTAAGCGTAAGCCTGTGCGTATTCTCCCCACTTATTACAGTCTCTTTCAGCTCAGCATTAACAGTGATGTGTTTTGGTGTGTTTTTGTGCACACGATCAGCATCACATATCTTCCTCAATTGTTCTCTACCTTATATTTTGAGACAGAGCTCTAATTGAACCTAGAACTGGCTGGCCAATAAGCTCCCCCAAATTTTCTGGTCTCTGCCTCCCCAGTGCTGGGATTATAAGTGCACATAAACCTGCCTTGCATTTTTATGTTAGTGCATCCAAACTTGGGTCCTCAGGTTTGTGTGGCAAGCACTTTATTAACTGAGTCATTTCCCCAGCCTCAATAGTGATGCTTTAAAGATATAGATCGAGCTGTGTTCAAAACCATTTAGTGTTTGAGTAATTCAGGGTAAAAGTCAAAGTTTTTATTAATAGCCATTCAGGGTATTGTCATTCAGTATAAAAGCCAAAGTTCTTAAATAGCCAGTGTATTAGTTACTTTTTTGTTGCTGTAATAAAATACCATGACCAAGGGAACTTATAAAAGGAAGCTTATTTAACTTATGGTTTCAAAAGGACAAGAGTCCATCATGGCAGGAAGGCATGGCAGCAGAGGTGGCTGGACTAGGAGCAGAAGCTAAGGGCTCACATCTTCGAGCAGGCATAGGGAACAGAAAGTAACGAGATACAACAAGCCTTAAGAACTTTCTAAGCCCACTCCCAGTGGCGTGCTTCCTCCAGCACAGCCACATCTTCTAAGACCTCCCAAAACAGCGCCACCTACTGGGGACGAAATTTCCAAATACTTGGAGCCTATGGAGGACATTCTCATTCAAATCAGCACAGCCAGTAAGGCCCTTCATGACCTGCTCCTGCTTCACTGTGAGCTCATGCCCTACCATTCTCTTATTCATTCTGGGACAGCCATACTGGCCTCTGCTTTCCCCCCACATTTGTCAGTCTCATACCTGTCATGTCACCGTCTTCTGTCCTTCCTACAGCTTCTGTCTTGAATTCTTTCCATTCCTACCCACTTGATTTACATCCTTATCTGTGTTACAGCTCTACTTAAACGTTGTGTCCTCAGTGATACCTATTTAACATAGCATACCACCCTCTACTGCTTCTGCTTTGCTTCCCCCACCAGCCACAGGAAACATGCTTCCCACAAAGGTAGAGCTTCTTTTTGCTTTGCTCATGGGCAGAGAGAGGGAAGAGAGAGAAAGAACTCACATTGTAGTAGATACTCAAGATGTTTGATCTTCTGGTGCCTCTCTCGGCACTATTTTGTTTCTGTTTGTTCTTTTACTGCCACAAAATCACAGCAAGTAAGTTGAAGGTACTAGAGTCTATCCCTTGATCGCCATCTGTTTATCCTTTCAGTTTTCCACTTCACCCACAATCTGGCCCCCAGTCTCAACTGTCTAATTAGTGGAACGGCTTGCCCCTTCCTCTGTTTGCTACTCTGTGTTAACACCTAGGGTCTGAGCAGCACAGCCTTGCAGCTCTCTTCTCTGTGGTTTTCAAAGACTTGACGGACGTCAGGGTTGTTTCCGTTCCTTTCTGCTCCCCTCGTTGGTTGCTAGACAGAGCCTTTTAGAAGTCCATTCTTATAAAATGCCTAGGCATATACATATATTCTTTCTTGAAATTATCTCCCTTTATTTTTCCTTTCTTAGTAGATTTGAACTATTTTTAAGACAAAATAGCTTGTTTTTGCTGGATAATTGTTTTAAGCAAATTTTTATTAAGGTGGACCTTCTAGATTTAATTTTACATAAAGATTGTTAATTTACTTCAGTATTTATTTTTCTCTTATTTTTTATTGAATTTTTGTGATTTTCATACACTATAGTTTGATGGTATTTAGATCTCCTCCCCATCCATACCTCCCCCCATGCCCCCCACCCTTTTTAATATACTCTCTTGTGTATATAATATGGCCTATAGAGTCTGATTTGTGTCCCTAACTATCTTTCAGAGTGGGTCCATTCATTGGACCCACCAAGAGTCTGATCTCTATGAGACACTGTCTTTCCTCCTCCTAGCAGCCATCAATTGCCAAAAGTTCTTTTGCTTGGGTCGGGATTTCTTGCCAATTCCCCATGTCTATGCTGGAATTTTGTCTGGTTTGAACTTGCATAGGACTTGTGGATGCTATCTCCATTACTGTGAGTTCATATGAGTGCCTGACCAGCTCTCTGAAAGACTGTTTCCTTGCGGTAGTCACCCCCTCTGACTCTAACAAGTTTTCCACTTCCTCTTCAACAATGATCCCTGAGCCTTGGAAGGCAGAGGTTTAAAATAGCTGTCCTATTCAGAGATAAGTACTCTCTTGTTCTCTGCACATTGGCCAATTGTGGGTTTCTGTGTTAATCAGTAATGTTGAAAATAAAGCAACTAAAATATACATTAACATTTTATAAATAAATTATAGTCTAAGATATAATTTTCTATGAGTTTTAAAAACTGCCATTTTACTTCTGAATGACATGTACATAACTATAAAATATGTAATTTTAAAACATTATTTTATAATTACGTACATGTTGGTTTATAATCACTTTCATAATGCATTTTAAATGGATGTTTTTGAACTAAAGCTAAAGAGGATCATCTTTTTAAGATAAAATCTCTGTCCTATGATGGTGCTGCCCAGATAGTCAAGTCTAGGCAATATGTGAGATAGCTCACTTGAAATGGAAAAAAAAAAAAAAAACTGTTCTTTTAAAAAATATTTTATTTATTAATTTTGTTTTCTGTGTATGACTGTATTGCCTGCCTAAGTTCATCCATGCTGTGTAATGCCCACAAAGGTCAGAAGAGGGCATCGGATCACCTGGAACTGGAGTTACAGACCATTGTTAACTACCATGTGGGTACTGGAATCAAACCCAGGTCCTCTGCAGGAGCTGCTAGTACTCTTAACTGCTGAGCCATCTCTTCAGGCCCCACTGTCCTTAATGCTTCTTAAAAGTTGCTTTCTTACATATGTAAGAATGATCAAAATGGGGACTGGAGAGTTGACTCAGTAGTTAAGAATACTAGTTGCTCTTGCTGAGGTTTGAGTCCCAGCACCAACATGGTGGCTAAGAATCATCTGTAGCTCCAGTTCCAAGGGAATCCGATGCCCTCTTCTGACCTCTGAGGCCATTGCATGACATGGGTACACTTACACACATGGAGACATTATATTCATTCACATAAAATACAAATAATAAATAAAACATTAAAAAAATAATTCAGCATGGGGCTACGGGAGGGTGCCATGGGGAGGGGCGTAAAGATGACGAAGGTGTTCTGTATGAAATGCGCAAAAATTCAACAAAAAATTTACAAAAAATTAAATAAAAAAGTAAAAAAGAATGATCCAAATGATTTGAGAATAATCCAAATGATAGCTTTGACAACCTCCTTCAGAAATTGATAGTGAACTCACTCCAGTAACTGTGGTTCCATTTTGAAGAACTAAAAGACCTCTGTTAGCAATGTTGCTAATGGGAACTTTTGGGACTCTACATTATCTCTTTTTCATTGAAGTTTTGCATATTTCATATAGAACATCTCAATCTTAATCATCTTTATACCCCCTTCACCACTGGCACCCTCCCATATCCCCCTCACTGGAATTCATATATTCTGTCATTTGTGTTAAGGCTTCTGTCAAGTTAGGGTCCCCAGATGTTCCTCAGTGCAAGTCCATCCACTGAGGTCTAGTCAGTCTGTCTAGAGTCCCTCACTTTAGGAAGATCAGTTCTTCCTCAGCCAGCAGTAATCAGCTGCCAATAATTCTTCAGCTAAGATTGGGGTGAGCTGTCCATTTTTCCAGTTCTATGCTTGGTTTTTGTCTGCTTGAGTTTGCGTGGGTCTTGTGTATGCTGACACCATTGCTGTAGGTTCATCTGAGCAGGGTCTCAGAAGCTTGTAGTACTCTGTTTCTATATGGTCATGCACCTCCTCCCTGGCTCTTACAATCTTTCCACCCCCACTTCTGCAATGGTCCCTAAACCCTGGGTGGGTGAAGTTTAATATAGAACCGGCATTCTGTGGACTCTTAATCTCTGTGCTTTGGCCATTTGTGACTATTTGTGTTCCTGGCCCTCAAATGCATGAGAGAGCTTCATTAATGAGAACTGAGATACTCATTAGTGACCTCTTTACCCCTTGTTCTATGTTCTGTGAGCCTTAGGTGTAGAGGTTGCATTGTAGATGTGCCACTCAGACTTAGGTAATTCACAGATAATGTCTGCGTGTGGCCAGTTGTGGAACTCTGTAACAGTCTTCATCTGGTGCAAAAGAAGCTTCTTTGATAAGTAGTAACTGGGATCTTTATAAATATAAGGATACATATTTTGCATGTAATAAGAAATTACATTAGTCTAGAGATGTGACAGTCTTGGGGTTTTCTCTAAGATCTTTGACCTCTCCAACCATGTCTATTTGACTATGTTTACAGTACCACACATGAGTTTTCTCCCATTGAGTAGGCTTTTAGGCAGCTGTTATTGCCCCCAAGATACAAGTGTCACTACTGCACCAGTTTCTGATGCTGTGCTGGTCATTAATGTGGTTATTTGGACTTGAAGCTAGTGTTGAACCATCGGTTAGATGTTCTCTCTTAGCGCCTTGCGTAGTGCTCACCAATGCCATAAGAGCTGCCTTCAGGGGAAGTGGCTTCCAGGTCAGTTCCAGGTCCATTGCTCCGAATCTTGTGTCTGTGTATGTTCTGTCTTCAGCAGTAGGGTCTTACCTTCAGGTTCTAGGAGGCCATCAAGGTTGTGGCAATAGCCTGAGTAATTTGGGGAGTCTCTTGGACTACCGTGGCCAACAACTCAAAGGAAAGTTCTCCTGTCTGGCACTGTTTCTTGTTATGTAGCCTTTAGCTCTACACATGGACTCATGTAGAGATACTGTATGTGTAATTTGTCATTAGGTTGTTGACTAATATGATTCCCTCTGGGATTTTTGTTTTGTTTTGTTTTGTTTTTACACTAGCTAGGCATTATTTATCCCTCCTCTCTCTCTCCCTGTCTGACCCTTCCACCATGGCTTCCCCATTTAAAGTCTCCCCATTTTCCCCATTTCTTCCTTGGTAATACCGATTTCCTATGGTCCAACCTCTCTTGAGCTCCTTCTTTCCCTTTATCCCCAAAGTTCTTTACATAGCACTCCCTCCCCACTCCCACTTAAATTCCCCATTTTATACATTTCTCCCTTAGTAACACCTGTCTCCTACTGTTCTTCACTCAGGTTCCTTCCTTACCTTTACTTCTACATTATCTCTCTTACAGAACCCTTCTGACCTCTTGTAGAATCCCAGAGCCTTATTTGAGAAATTCTGGTTTAGGGAATCAAGTAATGAATAAATGCCCTCTAACTTTGAGCTTATTGTTAGGATAATTTGGACCCCCGTGACTAATTCTCAACCTAAAATACTTTTTAAAACTACAAATCGCTGAAAGTTGTGTATCCATACTGTAGGAACCACTGGCTGAAAGGACAGGTCAAATCTGAATAAGTTTAAAAGACAAGGAAAGGTGTGCCATGTGAGAAAAATTACAGCAGAGGTCTGCTGAGCAGATACTTCTGTAGTCGGTACATTAAACTGACATCAACAAAGAGGTCTTTGAAATAGAAAATCCTAAGGCTGGGGGCAGCAGGCTGTGCATGAATTATAGAGGCTTTCTTGAACTAAGGAAGAAATATGTCTTAAAAACTCATAGAGGTTTACAGGAGTGACTGCAGCTGATGACAATGAGACAGGAAACGACCTGGCAGGACGGAGAGACTCTAGAAGTATATGGGCAAGTGCAGGCAATGCAGTGCTTCATGGAAACGGAAACAGAGACAGACAAGAATGGAGGCAGGGGAAGTGAGGACGGGGTGGATCTGAGCTATGTGGTTGGGAGCCGGTAGTGCCTGGGATTAACCTGGGAGAGAACACATTTCCAGAATGTTCATGGCATTTCCATTCTCAGAAATATTAGTGATGTGAACTTGAGTGAAATGCTTTGGAACTCTTGGTAGGCTGAGTTTCTTTCTAAGACCTCACCAGCTAGTCTTTTGTTGCCCTGTAACTTGACACTCACTATTCTTGTCAAGCAGGAAAATAGACTCAAGAGTAATAGATCTTCTCTTCCCCCCGACCCCCAAAATTAGAAATCCAGCTAATTTGTGAAATCTTCCTCTTTTGAAACATTGGCAATTCCATCTTTGGTCAACAAGCAAAATACACTGTGGTCTAAACTTGGTTGCCAGTTTGCAACTTCTGCCTAAAAATCTATGTACTGTTTTCTAAAATCAGTTGAGAATGTGTCCCAGATTAAACGCGATAGTCTTTTTCAGAAGCCTCTCCTTGTAGCTCCTTACTAGCAGGAAAGGCAGTGTGTGGAAGCTAATATTTTCCTTCTGTTGAAATGTTGATTTGAAAGTTATAAGCCTTTCTCTGCTTCTTCCCAGCCAGGTCTCTAGACAAACTTTATAACTTTGCTGATTGCTCTGGACTCCACCTGATATTTGCTCTAAATGCACTGCGTCGTAATCCCAATAACTCCTGGAACAGTTCTAGTGCCCTGAGTCTGTTGAAGTACAGTGCGAGCAAAAAGTACAACATTTCTTGGGAACTGGGTAATGGTAAGTAAGGATGTCATTTCCTATGAATTGATAAAATAAAGGGAAAAATAAGTTGGCTTGGAATATAATCTAGTCAGCGACACTCTCTAATGCACTGGTCCAGAAAAATAATTGAGATGCTTAGCCTCTGAGTTGAATGTTGATAATATAAGACCAAATAATGAAGGACAGTAGATTTAGTTAATTCACATCATTTGTGTTTATAGTTCATCTCTAGACACCTCCTTCCAAATATGATGGAAATACCACAAAACGGAAAAAAATATGCTGATAAATTGATGTTAAACCAGATACAATCAGTCACACAACCTGAGTTTTATTGTGCAGTGTGTGTTCTAAGGAATACTGTTCCTACAAGATGATCTTTCTAAAATAATTCAAAAGATCTTTGTCAGACATATTTTTGGAGCACTACACATGTGTAGTTGCTCATATTTACTGCATTCTAGAATTTGAATTTCTTGACAAGATTGACAAGGAGCTGGGCCAAATAAAAAGAAATCTCCCTTTTTGTCAGTAGTCACTCATTGAAATGCAACTTTCCCCTTCTTTTCTCTTCCTCTTCTGTTTTCCTTCCTTGGAGTAGAAGAAATTTGGCAAGAGTTAGGCTGAAGAATAATAGAGCCTCTACTCAACCAGAGAACATGGTCTGAGTTTGGTTTTCTTTGGTGTGCTTCCTTAGTAAAAGTTTTGCTTAAAATCTCAACTGGTTACAGATAAGATAGAAAAATTAAAACTTATCTACGAGTGATTGGTGGGACTACTTCAAGAGGTTTTGAGATCTTTGGATAGAGGAGTTTATTAAGCTAAAATAAATTTTCATTTGGTGTAACTGGAGCAATTTGGTAGTGAGAAGCAATGAGGTGGAAGAAATGTACATCTCCCTCTGTATAATCATCTATTCCAGATGACTGCCTTCCTGTCTCCTCTTTTCTTCAAACTGTTCTGCCTAGTTCAGAGAGGGAGCTGATTACATTAAAAGAATGTTTTGTCAGTCACCTGAGCCTTACAATACATGGTTCCCACTGCCATTCTTTTAAAAGCCATTTCGGAGCTTCCTAAAAGGAAAATCGTTTATGAGGAGGTAAAGAGGCAAAGGCATGAAACAGGAATAGAGATCGGATTATATAACACCATAAACAAATTTATGGCTTTAAAGTTTCAACAAAATGGAAAGAAAGTACCAGTAAGATTATTGTGAGCATTTCAGCAGGTCAAATTTTGACTCTTTACCCCTGGGAGGTTAGGGTAATATTCTCCTTTCCCTCCTTTCTTATCCTTTCAAGTATAAATCTACATTTTTCTTAGAATCCTCAGACCTTCTTAAGACATTCTCACCCTGCAAACATCCCCTTCCAAGCTCTACATGATAATTTCCAAGCAGCTAATCAAGATGGTGGAGTTGGAACTGTGCTTTGCATCTCAATGTATCGTTAATAATGATCTCTTTTTTATTTGAAAATTTCATACACTCCTTTAAAAACACTTTTTATTGTTTGGCAGTTTTTTATGCATATAATGAATCATCCCACCCCTCCCCCCATTCCCCTGACTTACACATCTCAATTTATCCTTTAGGGTTTCTAGAAGATTTCATTTGTTTTGCAATTACTGATAGGTTTCCTTATGTCTTAAGATATGCAGTATATTCTCACAACATCCATGTTTTATATTTAACTTCTCTCTGCTCAAAAATTGTCTGCATGTTCATCATTCTTGCCTAGATTTGTTTCTCCAGTTCTCTAGAACCTTATGTTTTAGGAGAAGAATCATTTCATCATATCTGTATTTAGGAAGGGACAGTGGAGGTCAGTCTTCATTAAAATCTTTCCCTCTACCCATTACAAACACATTGTCTCAGAGCAAATCCAGTATTTGAAAAACTAAAGAGGCATTTGCTTGGTTGTTTCTCCTAGAGTGACTAAATTTCAAGGGACTAAACCTATTTTCTATTCTTTGAAATCAGAGAAGAGTGAGGGCTACAACTCACCAAAGCAAAGCATACCTAATACAAGAGGCAACAACTAAGAGAGTTTAAGATGTTAAAATTTATAAAAAGAAGACTTTCTTGATACAAAATTATTAACAATTTTATTCTGTGACTGATTAATGTTGGGTGATGGCTACAATGTATTATATTTTTATGTACATTAATCATTGGTATACTGAAAGTAAAGATTTTTAAAGCTGGGACTCTAGTTGGGAAAATACATAAAAATTTTAATTCAACTTTGCTCCAGGGAAGTAGCGTTTCTCTTTTAGAAGATTGTGCTTGATAACAAAATTGCCCTAAATAAATGCAGTGCTTTTAACTGAATGACCAGTATACTACATTTTGAGTTATAAATGTGCTTCTATAAGCAAAATCTACCATAGTTAATTACTGAATCAGTGTCTGTCACATACCCCTGATGGCATAGTATTCTTCCTCACCTCAGGCCAAAAACAATGCAGCAGCCTACTATCACTGAAAGCTCATAAACTGTGAGCCCAAACAAATCTCCCTTGTTTTAAAATTGTGTCAAGAAGTTGACTAACACAAGCTCCTTATTGGACTACTGCTATATAGCCAGATAGCGCATACTATGACAGAGTGAATACAGAAAGTAAAGAATGTGTGGTCTTTAGTTTCTTAATAAAGGCAAAAGGAAAGATAACTTGAAAACCACTGAGCTATTTAACTCATTAGTATTAGAACTGGAGGAAGTCTTTTTAATTTGGAAAAAAATAATGATGGCAGCTGTTAAACTAACATATACTATGGAATAAAATATGTGTTATTGCACAAAATTATCGATAAATTTGTATCTTACCTTTGCAGACATTTAAGTTAATTATCATTTTGGTTTTTTAAAAATATTTTCTTTATTATTTTTATTTATGTGTATGAATGTATTGCCTGCATGTATGTGAGTGCATCTGTGTCATGCAGTGCCACGGAGGTCAGAAGAGGGCTTAGGATTCCCCTGGAACTGGAGTTAAGGATGGTTTGTAGCCACCATGTGGATGCTGGGAATTGAACCCAGGTCCTCTGCAAGAGCAGTCAGTGCTCTTAACCACTGAGCCATCTCTCTACCCCCATCATTTTGTTTTTAAGAGAAGTTAATGATGGTTTAATTGCAGCAGTTTATTATTCATGTTCATTATTTGGTGGAAAAACACATTACCTCATTTAAATTCTGGTTAGTGTCACAGAGTTAATGAAACTAATTTTCAGTGGCTGCTATGGGTGTGAAAGTTGGATAAATCATTGATATGACAAAGATCTTCATCTGACTTTTGGTCTCAAAAAATATTAGATACTATTACAGTGCAAAGGATGCTTTAAAGATAAAGTTATTAGCATCTTTTATTCATTTCTTACTTGTCTGTCGTTGACTAGACTTGGATACTATGAAGGGGAACGCATCTAACTGGCATGGTTCAATAGAACTCTTGCCTGCAATTATTAAATATTTTTTAAATATTTCAGTAGCTTGTAAAAGAGAATACTGAATCTATTTACAGACAAGTGACTTCAACGACATATAAATGACGTCTCTAAATGACGTTCACAAGAAACAGAAACGTGATTGGGCGTTTCAGGGGGGTGTAGAACACTGAATATGTACCAGCAGGTAGCAAGTTACGGGATTTGAGGCCAAACTCCACATATTTTTAAAATATTATGTTCCAGGGCAGTAGGATAATCACTTCAAACAACTGAGGAAATGTAATAACTGAAAAAGAGAATTATGTAGTGACAAACCAATCACTCAAGGCTGATGGTGAATAGTGGAAAGTTTAGGAGAATGACTATCTGAAAAGTTAATCCTTAGAGACTCTCACTAAATAAATATTGAATTATGTGCTTCAGAAAGAGGGAAATTTAGTAAAAAGGAAGGATTGTAGTGAACAGGTGGAAATTTATAAATGTTGTTGTAATAAGCCAAATATCTATAACTGAATAAAAAAAGAATGTGAACCATGACTAGGACTCTACGACATCCTAGAAAAAGCAAAACCATGCATAGGGAGTAAATGGTGCAGACGTTTCTAGGATTTCTGAAAGGAAGAAATAAAGAGATAGAGGAATGAATATGTGGAGTATGAGTGGTATTTAGGGTGATACATTTGCTCAATATGCTACTGTACCTACAGACAGTATTATAAACCTTTCAAAGTCCATACAACTATATAATGCAAAGAGTGTGCCATAATGTGCCCTATAGACTTTACTAATATAATAATATATCAATGGTTGGTTTATCAACTGTAACAAACACATCAAACCAAGGTAAGATAGTAACAATGTGGGAAATTGAGTATGCCTTCATGTGTGTGCTTGTGTGTAGAGTATGTGGTTGTGTGTAGTGGGGGGGGAGCACAAGCTACATGGCCATTCTCTGTACTGTATGCTCAATTTTTTATAACATTAAAATTACTCTAAATATAAAAATGAAATCTACTAAGAAAAATAGATTATCAGCTACAATGACAACCAGCACCTTAGAGAGATGAGTGTGTGTGGCATTGGCATCTCTTCATATCAATCACTGCACTAGAAGCAGTTTAAATATTGTTAAGCAAAGGATCTACAGGGACATATCGCTAAAGAAGATATACAAACGACCAGTAAGTACATAAATATATGCCTAACATCATTAGCCATCATAGAATAGCAAATCAAAACCGCTTAGTGATTACCTCATTCTTATTAGTATGGCCAAATGAAAATAAAATTGAAAAGTAAAATGGTAGTTATTGATAAGGATATGGAGACATTAGAACCCTCCCATATGGCTACTAACAATGTAAAATGGTCCAGCCACTTAGGAAAACTAGAAGTAATTCTACTTCTAATTACACTGCACATCCAAGAGAAGTAGGAAGATATTTATACAAAACAAAATTACATGGATGCTTAGAGCAGCATTACTTTCAGTAGTAAAAAAGTGGAAATGAACTAAATTTCTATCAACCAATGAATGGTAGGTAAAATGTGGCATATAGCAATATTATTTGGCCATAAAAGTGAGTGAAGTCCGTATGGATACATTCCACAATGTTGATGAACCTTGAAAAGATTTCAGGAGCCAGGCATGTCATCTTAGCTACTCAGGAGGCTGATAGGAGGGTCACAAGTTCAAGGCATGCTTGGGCTATAGAGTGAGTTCAAGAACAGCCTGAGAAACTTTGAAGCTCTGTCAAAACATCTTTTTAATTGGAGAGCGTGGCCAGGGATGTAGCTCAGTGGTGGAGTGCTTGCCTAGCATGTACAAGGCCCTGGGTTCAATTCCTGTTGCCAAGAGGAGGAGAAAGATTGCACTAAATTATGAAGTCACAAAAGAACAACAGCAACAAAAACAATGTGGTGTGTTATTCCGTTTGTGTGAAATGTTCAGAATAAGAGAATCTAAATAGATGAAAAGCCTAGGACGAAGGAAGAAAGAGGGGTTAGAGTGAAGTATAACTACTAAAGGGCAAGGGGTGGTCATAGCACAACTGTGCAAATATGCTGAAACATGTTGAATTATACACATAAGATTAGTGACTTACATGGTATGTAAATTTTAACTTAATAGAACTGCTACCGTAAAATGTGCTTTAATTTTTTTAAAGATGTAACAATACTTATTCCATGTCAATGGTTAATGACAAAGACTTCCTTAGGAGGTATTTGTAATTATCAACAATATTGCTATATGTGCATAATATTTAGTTCATATTGCACTTTAAATGGATGCAAAATATTAAATAAAGTACCTGAAAAAATAAATATAGAGCCACACATATTCAAATAGGTGAAGTAAATTTCTAAAGGTTATAATAAGTGCTGAATCTATCATTGTTTTTTGTGTTTGTCTTAATAGCATTAAGGTTTCTTGGCTCTCTCTAGTTCATTCATCAAATACTTATTGGCTGCCTAGTATGTGCTGAAGATTTTCACTAGGTTTGAGGAAAACAATAGAAAGTAACAGATACACCTGCCTATGTTTTGTAGAGATGATCGTACTAAACAACTGGAAAACACTTATCATTGTCTTTTCTCTCATATCATCTTTGTCCTTACATAATTAAAATTGAAGTATTTACCTTGACATTGTACATTTTTAACAGTAAATTAACATATACATCAGGCTACTGATGACAGCCAGTTATTGCCTTTTTATTCTATTCAGGGAAAGTTTTATGTCTATCATTTATTCCTTTTCATTTTACGGTTCAATGATTCTTAGTAAAACTGTTTCCATTTCTTCTTTTCATCATATAATTCCATGATTCTTAGTATGTAAATATCTGCACAACCATTTCTACAGTCCACTTTTGGACCATTTCCATCGCCCATCAAAGATCTTCACAGTAGTTTGTGTGACGATCTCTTCCCATTTTCAGTATCAGGAAACAATCTGCTCTCTGTCATGATAGTTTTATCTTTTATGAGCATCTCATATAACTGGAATCATGCAGTGTTTTGCATAATCTGACTGCTTCCTTTCTCTTACTTGAATGCTTCTTAGGTTTATTGGTCTTGTAACATGTGCAGTTTATTCTTTTTTTGTTGCTGAGTCGTATTCCAATGTGTGACTAAACCACATTTTGCTTTCCTGTTCACCAGATGGCAGGCATTTGAGTTGTTTCTATTTTGGCTGTAGTAAGTGGTGCTTCTCTAAATATTCATATGCAAATCCTATGTGGAGATTTCATTTTCTAGATAGAGTTCCTAGATATTATGGTAAGTTTAAATTTTTAATAATCTGACAAACTGTTTTCTAACAGACTTTCCAAAGTTCCACTTTTTGTTTTCACCACAATTGTGTGAGGATTCCTTTTCTTTCTCACTAGCGAGGTTCATTATCATCTGTCATTTTCATTCTTCTAATTAATTTTGAAGTAGTATCTTAATGCTGCTTTAATTTGCACTTTCCTAGTTGCTAATCATGTTGAGCATCTTTCCATGTGCTTATTGCCATTTGCACTTCTTCAGTGAAATGTCAGCTCATAACTTTGCCCTTTTAAATGGACTATTCAGTAAAAGTTCATTATATGCTCTGAGTACAGTGTTTTAAAATCAAATAGGTTATTTGCAAGCAATTTTTCTCCATCAATAACTTCTCTTTTCATTTACTTAATGGAGCTTTTTTGAAGTGCCAAAGTTTTCAATTTTTATAAAGTTCAACTTATTGTTTTTACTGCAATGTTTTACAATTTCGATATGTATACCTTGTACCTCTTTTCAGTTTATTCTAAGTATTTTTTGATAATATTGTGAAGAGAATAATTTCCTTAATTTCATGTTTAGAGTGTGTATTGCTAAATTGAAAAATACCATTAATTTTTATAAATTGGTCATATATGCTCCAATTTTGTTGAACACTGTCTTTATGTTTTATAATTTTTCTCCCCATGTGTATGTGTCCCTCAGCATTTTCTGTATGCAGGATCAAGTTGTTTGGGCATAATGACAGTCTTATTATTTGTTTTTTTTCCAGTTAGAATGGTTTTTATTCCTTTTCCTTGCTAGATTGTGGACATAGTACAAATGCTGATTGTACGTGGCACGAGTCTTTTTCCCAGTCTTAGAGGAAAAACATTCATTACTTCACAAACAAGTATGTGGTTAGCAGTAGGTTTTTCTCATACGATCCTTATCAGGTTAAGGACAGTTCCTTTCTAGTCATAGTTTATTAGGCGGACTTATCAAGAAAGAGTGTTGGATTTTGCCAAATCCCTTTTTGTGTATGTATTAAGATAATGTATTGTGGGTTGTTTAATCCATCAAAATGATAGTTTATATTAGTTGGGTTGTGATACTAAATCAACCTTGCATTCCTGGCATACATCATACTTCGTCATAGTGTGTGATCTTTAATATATGTTGTTGAAATTGGCTTGTATATATTTTGTGGAGTATTTTTGAAACTACATTTGTGGGGAATATTCATCTGTAGTTTTCTCTTGGTGTCTTTGTCTGGCTTTGGTAACAAGGGAATATTGACTTCTTAAAATTAGTTGGGAGGCATGCTTCCTTCCTCCATTTTCTGAATGACTTGTGAAAAATTGTTATTTTTTAAACGCCAGATAGAATTTACCAATTAATCCATCCAAATATAGGGAATCTAGGTTTTCTTTTGAAAAGATTTTTTAAATTACTAATAATAACTAAATATGTCTTTTCTTTTTATATATTAATTTAGAGTTTCTACTTTCTTTGATTCTGGTTGTTAGTGTATTTGGTTGGTTGTTTTCAGAAACAGAGTCTCGTTGTATCTTCGGCTAGTCTCAAGTTTGTTATGTATCTCATGCTGGCCTTGAACTCACAATTCTTTCTCAGCCTCCTAAATTCTAGGATTACAGGCAAGAGCCACCAGACCGAGCTCAGTCAGCTTTAATAACATGTGTCGTTCTTGAAACATTTTCATTAGCACAGTTGTCTAAATCATCAGCATAAAGCTGTACTTAGTAGTAGTCCTTTACCAGTTTAGTTATGTGAGGAACTTTAAGATGTTCTCTCTCTCTCTCTCTCTCTCTCTCTCTCTCTCTCTCTCCTAATTTTGGCAGCCAGTCACCTCTTTCTTTTCTTGTTTAGTCAATCTACCTAAAGGCATGTCAGTCAACTTCTTTCATTGATTTTTATGTTTTTGTCCATGCAAAGGCCAGAGCAGGATGTTCGAGGTCATGCTCTGTTGTTCTCCTTGAGACAGGGTCTCTCTGAACCAAGTGCTCACCTTTCTATCTGTTAGGCTGGCTGGCCAGCAAGCTCTCGGGATCCACATGCCTCTGTCCCCCAACCCTGGGTTCAGGTATGCACAGCCATGCCTGGCTTTTTTCATGGGTGCTAGGGATTAGAACTCAAGTCCTCGTGCTTGCTCGTCAAGCCCTCTTACCCAATGAGGCATCTTCCCCAGTCCCTTTTTTTATTTCCTAAGGAAGAATTTTAGGTTATGAATTTAAGATCTTTTTCCATTTCCAATGTAGGAGTCTCAGAACACAAATTTTCCTCTAAGCTTTGCTTATGCTGCATTCTATATGTTCTTATATTCTTTTCATTTCACTACATTCTTTCCCTGTGATCTCTTCATTGATCTAGGGGTTATTCATTTTTATAGTCTCTAAATATTTACAGATTTCCCACATTTCTGTTATTTAATTAAAGTTTAATTCTGTTGGGATAAGGGTATATGCATGGTTTTAATTCTTTAAAATTTATAAGAAATATGTTATATCCTAGCAGAATGGCAGAATGTCCTGTATGCACTGGAAAAAATGTGCTTCTTGATATTGTTAGGTGAAGTGTTCATTCTATACATCAATCAGGTCAAGTTAACTGACAGTGTTACTCAAGTCTTCAACACAGCTTCTTAAATTATGTGTCATGACCTCATAAGGGATTGTGTAACTGAATGTAGAGGGTTGAGAATTTAGCAATATAGAATAGTTTCTGAACACACAATTACCAACAATTAATTCAAAATTATCCTAGTTTCATTTCTGTTGCTCTGACAAAATACTCTGACAACAGTAACTTTAAGGGAGAAAAGGTTTATTAGGCTTACAATTCCAGGTTAGATTTTATCGTTACAGGGAGTCAGGCTGGAACTTGAAGCAGCTTTCACAGCCACAGGCAAGAGCAGAGAGAAAACCCGTGCAAACCTGCCCACTAGTCAGCTCACTTTCTCCAGTCCAGCCCAGGACTCAGACCCTGGAATGGTGCCACCCAAAGTAGGCTGGGTCTTCCCACATTAATTACCATAATCAAGATAATCTCCAACAGACATGCCCACAGGCCAACCCAATCTTATAAAAACATTGATTTACTCAGTATGTATCAAATTAGCACTATCATTGGATTAGACTGTGTTAGAATGTTTGATTTCAAAAACTGATGTTTGAGTTTCTGACTTGAGTTCCATTTTTATTTATTATTTTTATTTTATGTGTATGAGTGTATTGCCTGCATGCATGTAAGTACACTCCTGTCATGCAATGTCCATGGAAGTCAGAAGAGGGTGTTGGATTCCCCTGGAACTAGAGTTCTAGATAGTTGTTAGCTACCATGTGGGTCCTGGGAACAGAACCCAGGTCCTCAGCAAGAGCAGCCAGCACTCTTAACTAAGCCATCTCTCCAGCCCCTTGAATTCCATTTTTTAAAATTATTAAATTATTATGCTCGAGATTAGGAAATAATTCCCAACATTTTGTACTTTGTATTTATACAAAGCAGCGTTTTCAACATAGATGATTATATAGTCAAAATACCAATTACACAGAAAGCCACAACTGGCCAAAATGTAAAGAATAAGAGACTGCAGAGTGTGTGTCCCTAGATAGGACTCCTATATTAAACATCTGACACCCAAGGCTCAGAGACCATTATGGAAAACGGGATGACGGAAAGACTGTAAACGCTGAGGATAGTAGATAACCACAAGGAAACAGTTTTCCAGGCTTCTGGGAACTTGTTCATACGAACTTGTAGCAATGGTGACAGCATGCACAAGACCCATGAAAATTCAAACCAGACAAAATCCCAGCATAGAACTGGGGAAACAGGTAAGAGACCCTAACCTTAGCTGAAGAACCATTAGCAGCTATCACTGCTGAGTGAGGTATCCCTTAATATATATGACAGAATGCATGAAATCTGGTGGGAGACTATGTGGGTGTAGATAGGGGAGGAGGTTTAAATATGCTTAAGATGTATTGTATGAATTGCACAAAAATTCAATAAAAATATACATTGAAGAAAAATTATCAACTCTGAAAAGCATTGAAGATATTCTACATCATTCAGGATCAAATATTCAGTCAATATTTAATTATTTATGTGAAATAAACAAGTTCACCCATTTCATTGGTATTTAATTTACTTTCATCTTTAACAAATTGTGAAATTATGTATGTACCAGCCAGCCCTGGTGGCACACACCTTTAATCCCAGCACTCAAGAGGCAGGGGCAGGCAGATCTCTGTGAGACTGAAGCCAGCCTAGTCTATATAGTGAGTTCCAGTCCAGCTAGGACTACAAGGAAACCCTTTCCTACAAAATAAAAAAATAAGTAATTATATGTGTACCAAAGAATTAAAATAATTTTTATGATTTGTTATCGGTAAATGTTTAATCTTACCCAGGATCACATAAAAATGTGTGAAGTAACTTATCACAATCTGTTTTAGAGCAGTACTAACCTAATTCCAACTTAATACTGAAACTTTGCTCCAATATAGTCTTTTCAGCATTTTAAATATGTCATCCCACTATCTTCTCATCTTTCTTTTTTCCTGACAGAAACTTGGTTATTAATTCATTGTGTTTTCTTGTATATGATGAATCATTTCCATTCAAAAATTTCTATTTGATTCTTTTAAAACTTACTTATTCCTCTTTGATAAATCAATAACATTTTACTTTCTTTTAATTTTTTAGTTCTTTGAACAGATTCATAATATCATTTTTTAAATCCTTGGCTGCCAAATAATCTAACATTAAAGACACAGTTTTTTGATTATTATTTTTGCTTATGTGTGTGAGTGTATTGCCTGCATGTGTGAAGGTGCGCCTATGCCCACAGAGGTCAGAAGAGGGCATTAAATTCCCTGGAACTGGAATTATGATTGGTTATTAACTGCCATGTGGGGTGCTGGGACTCATACCTGGGTCATTTGCAAGAGCAGCCAATGCTCTTAACCACTGAGTCACCTCTCTACCCCCAAGATACTGTTCTGTTAACTGCTCTTTTTCCCATAGTATATGGATAACACTTGCCTGTTTCTTTGCATACGTCATAATTTTTTTGCTGCTGAAAGTAACACATTTTAACAATGCATTAGAAGAATACTAGCTTCTTAATTGCCCGTCTCAGATGTTGAGTTTTTATTTTCTGTTTGTTACTTACCAGGAATAATACTGTAGTCTGTCACCTTTGTATCAGGTAGCTACTCACATTTCTAATTTTTTAAAAAGTTAACGTTTTAAACTTATTTTCAAAGTCAGCTTCCTGGGGATTGCTTTTGTATCAACATAACTTAATAATGAGCCAATAATTGACCCAGGTTGTTCCAGTTAGGTAAGGCCAGTAGATTAGCTGATGAATTGGGGAACACATTCAGTGCTTGGACACTAACATACCTTCTGGTGCCTCCTCTATGAACCTCCTAGCATCTATATTCATGTGTCAATGTACAGATTGCTAAGACTCCAATCTCTCCTGAATATGTGCATCCTTCAGGATTAAAGGGGGTATGTGAGAGATAATCAGATCTCACTAAGGCTACCTTATTTCCTCAAGTTTCTCTTAAAGTGTCTTGTAAGTCTGCTGATCTACATCCCATCCATACCAGAATCATAGCTTCCAGCCATCTGAGATGATGGCTTTCTTGGACATGTATTCCATTCCAAGCCTAGTTTGCCAACTCCTGCAGTAGAGCTATTAGTCCTTAGTCCTTCGCATATCCTTTGAGAGCTAAAGCTGGGGAAGAGGCATTTACTCAAAATTATTTCACTCAGCTACTTTGTTAGTAATGCACGTCCAGTTTGTTTGTTTTTCTAACTCGTGGTGTCTTTTACTCAGATCATTTTATGAAGGTATCCCTTCTTACCCTTTGTATTAGTTTCCTAAGTTTTGCATAACAAATTACTGTGGCTTAAAACAAAAGAAATTAATTCTCTCACAGTTTATGTAGCCAGAAATCTGAAATCAAAACATCAGTAGGGTGTTCCTTCTGGAAGCTCTGAAGGAGAATCTATTCCATTCCTCTCGCCTAGCTTTTGGAAGATGCCAGAATTCCTTAGCACAGACACATCTCTCCAACCTTTGTATTTGTTATCAGAGAGCATTCTTTCCTGTGTGTCTGCATATCTAAACTTTTTTCTTCTTTTCTTATTTAAAAATATTTTATTAGCATTGCTTTCTTTAAGAAGTGACATAAGTACATGGAAAGACTTTGTATAAGTGGAGAATTTGAGAAGGGAGTGAGTGACAAACTCACGTTGTAGCAACAGTGACAAATTTCACATTACTCTCCTACAGCCCCGGTATGCCTTCGTATGCCCTGGTTGAACTTCTAGAGAAAAAAATTACAGTTTTGGAAGTTAAAAAAAAAAGAAATAGAAATTACTATAATAACTAAACTGATGTAATTTTCAAACTAAAAAAATATGTAATTATATCTTAGAATATAAATTCAAAATTCTGTATGTCTACTATAACTTTTGAATATTGTTTACTGACAAAGCTGTACTTCCATGCTATCTTCTCCTTTTTATAATAAGACAGCAGTTATTAGATTTAGGGCCTACCCTACTTCAGTGACTACATCTTAGCATTGCATCTTCAGGGATTCTATTTCCAAATAAGGTCACATTCAGAAGTTCTGGTGTACATAAATTTGGGGAGCAGTATTCTATCTGGTAATGAATGGTAATTCATTATGAATTATCACCTGAAAATAAGTATAGTCTCTTCTGTGAATTGGGTGATATTTTGTGAAGATAAGTTTAAAAATGATTGGAAGAGCAAGATGGCACTACTAACTTGATTGGATGTTTCTTAAGAAAATTTGCATCTTCTTTTCTGCTATTTTTCATGCTACTAAGAAAAATGTACAGACCTGTAGAAAGGAAAGGGCTGGCAGAGCCTTGCCATCCTCAATTCTAACTTCTATGTCTGTTTGTAATCTAGAGCCAAACAACTATCGGAGCATGCATGGCCGGGCAGTAAATGGTAGCCAGTTGGGAAAGGATTATATCCAGCTGAAGAGCCTGCTACAACCCATCCGGATTTACTCCAGAGCCAGCTTGTATGGCCCTAATATTGGACGGCCCAGGAAGAACGTCATTGCTCTCCTAGATGGGTAGGTCAGATTAATGAGTTGCCCTTACAACATTGCTCATTAAATGAAGTATTTTTATTTTTTCTGGATATTTTCAGTCTTAAGGAGAAAGGGAAGGTTTTTTTCATAGCGGCTTTCTCCTCTCAACAGGGATTCATCATCAAATGATAGGAAAACTCCTCTCTGACTGAACTCATCAGTCAGGAGAGGGTGGTGGGAGGCAGGCATATTTCAATCTCAATCTCTAGGATGGATTAGACACAATACATTGTTCTCTAACTCAGTTCTGGTAATAATAATGGAGAAGTTAAGGCAGATTAGGTCCAAATATGCAGGGCTGGAAGAAATGCCTGACCATGAATTTGTTGCCAATAAATTAGAGGTAGAATTTCTACTTGAAGGGAGCCATGGTAGTGTGGGGAAGACTGAGTATAGATATATGTTTAATGTGAGGCCCAAAGGGGAGAAATGGCTGGAGCTAGAAGAATAGGAAGAATGAGGTTAGGAGATTCAGGAGTCCATTCCTGAACATACTTCCCTGTGCACCAAGATACATGTTACACGTTGGCATGTTGTCCAAGTCTAGATTAGGAATAGTTATTCCTATAATTCACAGATGTTAAGATGTTTTCCAATAAAGTAAATAGAGTAAGTGAAGTTGGAGAATGCCTTACAAACATAAACAGAGATAAAAAGAAAGGGAAAACTGAGAAGCTATATGTCTTGATGGCTCCTGTGATGCCCCCTTTCCTGATTACTTGGTCTTGGTCTGAACTTACGAGCATACCAGTCAATTCTGAAGGTCTGGGAAGGCAGAGGGATTTACACCGTAATGTCAACAATGTGAAATTTAATGTTAGGCATTTTTTTATCTTTTTGTAAGTCATTGACATATTTTTTGAGACAGGGTCTCTCTGTAGCCCCATCTGGCCTGGAACTCTCTATGTAGACCAGGCTGGCCTCAATCTCACAGAGATCTGCCTGCCTCTGATTCCTGAGTGCTGGGATTGAAAGTATGCACCAGCACTGAAATTTTATTTTTGCTTCCTTTCTCTTCTGTCCTCTCCTGTCCTCTCCTCTCCTGCCCTCCCCTCCCATCCCATCCCCTCCCCTTCCATGCCATGCCGTGCCGTGCCGCGGCCCGCCTCTCCCAAGGGTCAGGGCAAGCCCTCCGAGCTCTCCTCTCCTCTCCTCTCCTCTTCTCTTTTCTCCCTTTCTTGCACAGGAGCAATTTCCTTCCTTTTTTGTTGAAAAACTTTGTGATCTTAATCCCTACTCAAAAATACAGCTGTGGGCTTCCTTTTGCAAACTTTCAGTGAACTTTGAAAGTATGCTATGTCTGTGCAGTGGGGAGTAGGATGGAGATGAAGGGGTTTTTCCTGTTGTAGTTAGTGTTATAAAGATCACATAGGGGCTGAAGAGATGGCTCTAGTTCCACAGGATCCATTGCCCTCTTCTGGCCTCTGCAGGTTTGCACACATGGATGCACTTACATACATGTAGGCAAAACATTCATACACATAAAATAAAAAGAAATAAAATGTTAAAAGATCACATATGTTGTACCTTTTCATACTTCACATATTCATAAGAAAGGCCAACCACTCTGTCCTTTAAGTCTATATAAATATTTTTAGACATTCTTTTTCTGTAATGATTCGATTAATGTCTTCTCGTATGACCTACAGTATCATTTCAGTAGCATGAGACTGTATCAATTATTTTATTCATTCCACAGCTATGTTCTAAGTACCATACTAGGCACTGAGAATAATAATAAACACAAACAGATACAGTCTTTGCCCTTCTGGAGCAACACTGAGTTAGGAGAGACACGGGCATTAGTCAGAGGCTGAAAACTGAAACAGTGTGAAGAAGTGTGTGGTTGGATGAATTAATAAGTGCCGTGGTTTCAATGAATTAGGGAAGTCATGGAAAGAAGTGATGTAAGAAGAAGAGTGGTATTGTGGTATAATCTAAAGAGTGACTAAGAGTTGGCTACATAAAGTGAGAAGTGAACAGTGTCAGGGGTTATTTTTATTTATCTATTTTCAGAATGAAAAGTATGCACAAAGACCCTGAGTAGGAAAAGTGGCTAGGTTGGTTAGAGAGTGTCAAAGAGGTAACAAAGAAAGGTGTTATATAGGGGCTGACAGGTATAACGAAGGGTTTGCAGCTCCTTCTAAGTGCATTCAGGATGACAATATTTTAAATTGTAGAAAGAAATGATTAGATTTATTATATGAAAAATATCCTGTCTATACTCTAGAAAATGGGTTGGAGGGAAAAGCCATGAGAAGATCGCTGTAGTAACACAGGGGGGGGGAATGATAGTGACCTAGAGCAGAGTGGTGGCAGCTGGAGATGAGTCCACAGACAGAGTGGACATCAGGTGAGTTATGGAGGTGTGACATAAGAATCTATAGGTAAATAGCTGATATCATTTACCAAGATGAGCAGATGGGACAACTGGTTTTGGAAACAGATTGTGATTTTTGTTTTCATGCTCTGGATCTAAGTACAGATATCAAAAGTATCATTCAAAGAGGGATCAAGTTCTCTGCTAGAGATATTAACTTTGGGCGGTTTTAGCATGAAAATGAGCCCTAAGGCCATGGGACTAAAGATACATTAGTGTATAGAAAGAGCAGGGCGGGAGCTTAGGAGAGAGCCTGGGGAGCCCGTGTGTCTGAAGTAAGGAAACTGGTGAGAGCAGAAAGAGAGTGCACAAAGAAAAGGCACTTTGGAATAAAGGGAGAGAATGCTACCAAGAAGTTAGAAGGTCGACTGGCAGGATGACAGAAAAGTGCCTTTGGGTTTGGCAGTGTGGGGGCTCTTAGGACCTTGAGAGGCAGTTCAGGGGAGGAGGAACTGAAGTTGAGTTTCAACAGTTTGCATAGTGGAGAGTGAGTAATTGCAACAGTGGTGTGAATAAGAGCTCTTAGGATCATTTTTACTGTGAATAAAACCAGGAAACTGAAGGGAAATGTGTGATCAAGGAAGAGGATGACATTTTCTTCCTTCAGTGTGGGATGGAGTAGAACAAGTTTGTAGGTTAAGGTATACCTAGAAGAAAGGGGGACAGTAGCCAAACTGAGATGTCTTTCAAGGTTAGTGTGACTGACCTTGTTTAGAGGACTGTTCTTCCAGGGTAATTAAAAGTAAGAAACAAATATTTTTCTGTGTAAGAGCTTTTAAAAGTCATACTTAGGAGGAGCCTCAGCCTCCACCACAGCGAGTATAGTTCAGACATTGAGTTTGTGTATGCAACACAAACAGGAATGCATACAAGCTGGGATGCTAGACAAACCTGTACACAATAATAAAGGTGAAAGAAAATAGCAGGTGCTGTTATTTGAATATGAACTGTCCCTTCACAGGCTCGTGTTGAAGGGTTGGTCCCTGGATGGTGGCACTATCTTAGGAGGTGCTGTTAAAAGGTGAGGTCTAGTAGGAGGAATCAAGTGGGGAGGATGCTCTTGGGACTATACCTTGCCATGGCCATTTCCTGTTTTCTCTGCTCCTCAGCCACTATGATATTCTGCCTCACCTCAGGCTACAAGCGGTGGAGCCAGCCAGCCGCACACTGCAACCTCTGAAACCAAGAGCTGAAATGAACCATCCCTCCTTTAATTGATCTCTCTCAGGTGTTTTTTTAAGCAAGAAAAACTCGGGCATAGCATGTGGCCAGGGCTTTGTGGCGGCAAAGGGAGGGCCCCACTTCCTCCATATCCTAAACATAAAATAGAATGCAAAAGACAGAGAAAGTCTGTGAGGGCAAGGAGAGATACTGGGAGAAACGTGTTTACTTTTATGTGCCAAAAAAATGGAGATTTCTTTTTCTCAATGTATGTGCACTAAATATGTAGTGAAGTATAAGTAGAAAGGCACAAACATCCCAGAAACTTGAACTATCAAAAACAAAATGTTAGCATTGTAAATTCCCAGCTTGTAGCCGTTCCCAGGTCCCTTGGTTGTACAGAAATAATTTTACATAAATGTGATCTCTGTATATGCATCACTTCAAGGTCTGACCATTTTATTCAGTGCTCCACATGGCCCTGTCCTTATTTCTACATAGTTTTCATGTTTGTCATTCTTAGTAGAAATAAAATATTCATTGCAGGAACATACAAAAATCTGCCTAAGCATCCTCTCTCTTCTGAGTATTTGGGCTCTTTCCAGGTTTTGCTTATAATGTAGCACAACTTTAAACATTGTCATACAAATAGATTTTTAAAAATTTACTTTGAATCATATCATATCCCTGGGATATATGCCAAAAAGTTGGGTTTCTAGGTCAAAATGTACATTAATTTTTATGGCTTTATGTTTGCTGCCACTTTTTTTTCAGAGTAATTTCACCAGGTTGTAGGGCAGCAATCTATTCACGTGGGATTTTCTCACAATAAGCAATGCCCATTTTATTAATTTATTCTTTTTAAATTAATACAGGATCATGCTACATGCTTCCTTTTATTCGAATGCTGCAATGAACAGCTGAATATTTTCCAAATTTTTAGGTTGTACTCCTTTCTATTTTTTTTATTTAAAGAGTGTTTGTGTGTGCATGCATGCGTGCGTCCGTGTGTGTGTGTGTGTGTGTTTGTTTCCTGACCTCTCTGGATTTTCAAACTGAAACATACATATCTAATATTTCAAAGCTAGAATCCAACTGTGAGAGAGAACATATGCTGTTTGTCTCTCTGGGTCTGGGTTGCCTCACTCAGTATGATTGTTTCCAGTTCCATCTATTTACCTGCGAATTTCATGATTTCATCTTTTTTCAAGAGCCGAATAACATTCCATTATGTACCACACCTTCATTATCATTAGTTGATGGACATGTAGGTTGTTTCTAATTCCTGTCTATTATGAAAAGGCAGCAATGAACATGGCGGAATAGGTATCTATGTAGTTGGGTATAGCGTCTTTGGGGTACACTCCCAGGGTATGGCTGGATTAAATGGTGCATGGGTTTATAGCTTTTTGAAGAATCTCCACATTGGTTTCCATAGTGGCTGCAGCTGTTTCACTCTCAGTAGAAGTGGATAAAAGTTCCCATTTTTCCACCTTCTCACTAGCATTTGTCATTTGTTTTTTAGATCTTAGCCATTCTGAGTGGGGTAAGATGAAATCTCAAAGTGTTTTTTTTTTTTTTTTTTTTTTTAGATGTTAGAGATGTAAACATTTAAGTATTTCTCAGCCATTTATTTCAGTTTTTGACAGCTCCCTGTTCAGCTACTTGCCCCAATATTTATTTGGGTTCTTTGATTTTTGATGTGTAGTTTTTGAGTTCTTTGTATATTCTAGATACTAACCCTCTGTCAGAGATGTAGCTGGTAAATATTTTTCCCATTCTTTAGGCTGGTTCTTCCCTTGAATAATGGCATCCTTTGCTGTACAGAAGCTTTTTAGTTTCATCTTGTCCCATTTGTCAATTGTTGGACTTAATGCTTGGGCTATAGGAGTCCTTTTAGAAAGTCCCTTCCTGTGCCTATAACTTCTAGTACATTCCCTATTTTCTTCTCTATCATATTCAGGATATTGTGTCTTGAGATCCTTGATCCCATTTGGAGTTGAGTTTTGTACATGGTGAGAGACAGGGGCCTGGGTTCATTCTTCTACATGCAGCATCACATGTTGAACATGCTTTCTTTATTCTCCAGTGTGTATTTGTGGCACCTTTGTCAGAAATCAAGCAGCTGCAAATGTGGATATTTAAATCTGGATCCTCTGGTCTATTCCACTGGTCAGTGTGTCTGTTTTTTAAATATTTTATTTATTATTTTTATTTTATGTGTATGAGTGTATTGCTTGCATGTAGGTAGGTGCGATGCCCACAGAAGTCAGAAGAGGGCATTGGATTCCCTGGTACTGGAGTTATGAATGATTGTTAGATCCCATATGGGTGCTGGGAATCAAACACAGGTCCTCCGAAAGACTAGCCAGTGCTCTTAAGGGCTGACCCATCTCTCCAGCCCCCGCCCCCAATGTGTCTGTTTTTATGCCAGTACAATGCTGGTTTTAGTATTATAGTTCTGTAATACAATTTGAGATCAGAGATGGTAATGCCTCCAGCTGTTCTTTTATTATTCAGGATTATTCTGGCTATTCTTGGTTTTTTATGTTTCCATGTAAAATTTGAGATTTTTTCCAATTCTGTGAAGAATTATGTTGAAGTTTTAATGGGTATTGCACTGAATTTTTAGATTGCTTTTGTTAGGATGGCTGTTTTCACAATATTAATCTTACCAATCCATAAGCATGGAAGATCTTTCGATCTTCTGGTATTTTCTTCACTTTCTTCAGTGTCTAAAGTTTTTATCATACAACTTCTGAGTTGAGGTTCCAGGTTGATCCTCATGGTCCAGGAACAGCTGATGGATGGCCTGGGTGGCTGCTAGTGAACAATAATGAACAAGTTGGCCAATAGATCAGGCTGAGAGAGTTCACTGATCTGGGGCACAAGGATCCTAGCAACCTGAGCAGGTCTCAGACCTGAGACCATGGAGCGCAGGGAGTTCTGGGAAGGGAAGCTCAGCCCTGCAGGTCTGGGAGAGCTGCGAGTCGGAGGCACACAGGGTTGTGAGCAGCAGCCCTTCTAGTTTTGACTTCTTAGTCTCACTCAACCCATCTTCATTCATTTTTATCTTATCACTTTTCCTTTAAAGAATTTCTCGGTACTTATTATCAGACTCTAAGAATATCTCCGTGTTGACTTCTGAGTCATTATTTTTTAAAGTATGACATCTAGTCAATTCAATCTTGCTTGAAACCTTAGTTTTTTTCAGATTCACTCTTGGCCTTTAGTGTCTCTGCCTACCTGACTTTGAATCTAGTACGCAGCTGTGCGCATTATATAAACTGCCTTTGAGCTATACGGAGGTAGATATAGATGCTGGAATTGCCACCCTCCTTTTCACCCGTCTCTCCATTCTGTGCCATTTTTTTGGAAGACCATGCTCTCATCTTATTTTCCTCTATGCCAAATCTTACTCAGCATCTTCAGGTAGGATTTCTATGGTCTCCTCTGATCTTGCATGGCATTTAGTTTATTTTTCTGCTCTAACATTTACCAAATTGATAATAATGTGTTTGTTTGCTTATTTGCCTCCCTTAATAGACCATGAACTAGGATGGACACCCCACTACTTTGTTTATTGTATATCCTTAGAACGAAGGAATATAGTAGGTATCTTAATGATGCTGATTGAATGAATGGTATTTGTCTTATACAACAAAGAACTTTGAGGTTATATAACATGAAGAACTGTGGTTGTGAAGTATTATTAGTCATTAGAAATTATGATTTTTACTGTATATTTTTACTGAATTTTTGTGTCTTTCATACAGTGCATCTTGAGCATATATAGACCACCTACTGTTTTTGTACACTCCCCCATCACCTGCCCACAGGATTTCGTGCATTCTGTCCTATATCTTAAGGCCTATCAAGTCAAGTTTGTGTGCCCAGATGTCCCCCCATGTGAATACAAAAACTGGAGCCTGTTCAGCCTATCTAGTGTCACTCCCTTTAAAAAGATCTACATTAGCGTTAATTTTTAAGTCTTTTTAAATAGGTAGTTATAGGACTGCCTTCCCAGGGAGGATATGAACTCAGTTAGGATAGAGACAGAATCTTTGTGTTTGTGTCTTCAGGGAATAATGGGTTTTCTAGAAAATGTGAAGTGCTTAATAAAACACTTGTTTTATTATTGTCATTTCCTCACTCAGGACTTGGATGTTCCTAGACATTGATTTTTATCTAAACAAGTGAAGAATTGTTCTTAAGGGCAATATCAGTTTCATCTGTTTTTCTTCTGTAAACTTCTATGCACCGTCTTGTGATGACAGTCTTATATTAATTCATTGCTTTTTTTTAAACTTGCAACACGTTTTCTTGTTTCAGAAGTTTACCATAATTGCTTTGTCTTATGCTGATCCATATGCTATGTACACAAAATAGAAATCCCGGTCAAAACAAATATCTATCTTAAATATCTGTCTATTCAGTAGTAAAGTCTGAACTTGTAACCTGGAAAAATATCCTTATCCCATTTTTAAACATGAATGGATTGTCAAAGATCACAGATATAAGAAGCCAGTACAAAGAAGAAAACATATATAAATATGTTATAAATATATAAATAATTAAAAAATATAAATAATTAACCTAAGAAAAATTATCATTCAAAATCAATACTTTCAAAATAAAAAAATTATAATTTTATGTCCTTATATGTGTATAGCAAGATGCATACATTTATATTACATTTATAAATTAAACACACATTTCTATGAAAAAAGATGCAATTCAAATAAATACAATAACATTTTAAACTAAATGTATACTTTCTGAAATTAAGCTTAATAAGGGTTAGGCAATGCTTGCTTTCTTAGATCATTTTGTGCTGCTATAAGAGAAAGTCTAGAGGTGGATATTTTTGGGGAACAGAAATATATCTTCTCATAGTTCTAGATACTGGAAAGTCCAGGATCAAATATGACTCCTGGTTTGGTGGAGGACTGCAGTAGAACAATTATAATTGGGAGAGAAAAGAAATGCAATCTGGAAAAGTTTAAGGAACTTAAGACTACTTCAGTAACCCTATTGTCTACTCCTTCTAATGTACTCACTGCTCAGTTTCCAGGGGTAAAAAGTCTTTTAAAAATGTAACCTATATGGGGGCTGGAGAGATGGCTCAATAGGACCTGGGTTCGATTCCCAGCACCCATATGGCACCTAACAACCATCATAACTCCAGTTCCAGGGGATCTGACACCTTCTTCTAACCTCCGTGGGCATTGCATGACAAGGGTGCACTTAAAAATATGCAGGCAATGCACTCATACACATAAAATAAAAATAATAAATGAAATATTTTTTAAAATAAAAAATAACTTATTTGATATTTTCAAAAGACATATTAGTGAATTTTCATTGTTCTTGGAATAACAGATGAGCTTTTGACTTTGATCCATAAAGCTCACAGTGAATGATCTGGCTACTGCCCAACTCTTTGTTTTTCTTGTTTGGTTTTGGTTTTGGTTTTGGTTTGAAATAGGGTCTCCCTGTTGCCACAGCTGTCTGAGAACTCCCTATGTAGACCAGGCTGGCCTCAATCTCACAGAGATCCTCCTGTCTCAAGTTCAAGGCCTGTGCCATGGCACCTGGCTGCCCAACTCTTTATATGTATTCATCCTCATTCTGCCCCCTGCCCCCAGCTGCACTGGCTGCTACATGCTGAACTTCTACCCCAGGTGTCCTCTCCACCTGCCGCACTGATGAACTGTTAGTCCTTCCTTGTGTAACCTAGCTAAGTAGTTATCAACACACTCTGTTAGTACATTTTATAACATCTATCACAATGTGTAACTATATATTTGTTGTTTTTCACTTATTGGCTGTAGATTATAAATGATGAGGTAGGGAGTATCTCTGTTACCTTTATCATTGGCAAAAAGCCTACTCCTTAGGTTCTCAGGTCTGTTGATGAAGTCCACGAATGAAGAATGGAAGTTATTACCACATTCTATAGAGTTACTAGCAGAATTTTCTAATGTGAATCCATATAAGAACAGAGAGCTAACCAGAACTGCCTGCTCCAATGGACCAGGGAACTATGGAAAGTATTTAAATTTGAGTGAGGGGAGTAATAGTAGAACAGAGTGAGGAAACAACGAGTGATCTTCACCCAACCCAGTGGGTTCAGCAGCCAACAAACCAGAAATAAAAACTTGCCTTTTTGTATCTTGGGTTTCTGTCTTTGATTCTGTATAATTACTAATACGTCTACTAAGTATCTAATGCTGAAATTTTATTGTATCGCTTTAAACAGGCTCTGGTCATGACTTTTGGGGGGTCCTGGGAACTTTTGATTTCAGAAATTCTTCCTTTAAATCATACTTAACATTTTATTTTATTACTTGATTGGCATTAAAAAATTAATGAAACCATTTTCTAGTTAAACCTACTTAAAAAATTTTTCTAGTTAAAATTTTTTTCTTCTGGTTTTAACCTGATGCCCCCTGAAAGAACTGTGAGCCATGGCCACGGTGCCCGCTGGACCTCAGGGAGGAGTCAGTTCGCCCTATGTGATGCCCCCTGGAAGAACTGTGAGCCATGGCCACGGTGCCCACTGGACCTCAGGGAGGAGTCAGTTCGCCCTATGTGATGCCCCCTGGAAGAACTGTGAGCCATGGCCACGGTGCCCGCTGGACCTCAGGGAGGAGTCAGTTCACACTGTGTGATGCCCCTTGGAAGAACTGTGAGCCATGGCCACAGTTCCTGCTGCACCTTGGGGAGGAGAATGCAAGATGAGTCAAATGATAATGTTGGCTAACTATTTATTGTCACATTCATTCTGACATAAGTCTTCTCATAGGGGGTACGAGCAAATTGTTTCTGAGGTACCTTTCGGCTCTAACTTTTAAAATTTTTTTATTTTTTAGAAGAAGCATTTCATTACATTTTTAATGTATTCAATAACAGTTTCTAGAGCAAAGATACATCTTGATACCTTGTTTAGCACAAATAAACATAAAGTTTCCCCAATTAATGTCATAATGAACATATCACTGAAGACTTCTGATTTGAGGAATCAGTTAATCTTGCAAAAAACCTCTGTAACTTCATTTGTAAAATAGAGCTAATGAAATTACCTATTTCTTGGCTTTTTTAATGAAAATAAATGAGGTAATGAATTTAAAGTGATTAGTTAGCAGAGTTCCTGGCATGCGCTGACGCTGGGAGAAGTGACAACCACAAATGTTGAGAACAGATGCATTTTAAAGATGAAATCACCAGGCTTTAGGTTACTCTGCATATGACTCAAATGTAGGTTTTAGGTGGTAGAGAATTGAGTGAGGAAGGTAAAAAGCAAGCCTAACTGTAATAACAAGTCAGGACATTGAGGGTGACCATAGCTTTTCTTTCTGCCTTGAAAATTTGCTTATGCCACATTCTTTCTTGGAGTGGGAAGATACACAGTTGGGACAATTTAGTGTAATTATCACAATGTTATTCCTAATAACTGTTCTGTTTTATTTCTGCTGTGAAGGCATTATGTGACTTCACCAAACTCCAGGAGGACAGAAGAGAATAATGTATCCCTCTTAGTTTGTAAGAAGAGAATTTACCTCTCTTTGCCTCAAGAGAGAAATTCAAGTTGTTCAGTGCTCATTAACGGGGAAGCACTACTGGCTACTGTCCCTAGCGCCATCTGCTCCCTAGCTGACAGCTGTTAACTACCCATTACCTCTAAACTTCCCTCTCATTTTTTTTTTCTTTAGAAAGTACTTCTTTCCTGACTAGAGAAGCAGCCTGCTTGCTTCCCCAAGCTCAGGTTTATGAGTTATTGCTATTTTGAAGGACATACTTCTCTCCTTCTAACATCAGAGAACTCATTCTTGGGCAGTCATTAGAAAGAACTTTGGAGGAGACCAGAGTCCTGGAATGGACACTTTTGATTTAATGCTTTTTTTTCCTCAATGTATATTTTTATTGAATTTTTGTGCATTTCATATAATGCATCTTAATCATATTTAGACCCCCCATCTGCACCCCCCACAGCCCCCTCCCCACAGGATTTCATGCATTCTGTCATATATGTCAAGGCCTGGCCAGTCAAGTTTGCATACCCAGATGTCTGTCAGTGTGAGCTCATCCACTGGGGTCTAGTCAGCTTATCTTAAAGAAGATCAACTCTCCCTCACCCAGCAGTGATCAGCTGCCAATAGTTCCTTGGCCAAGTTTGAGGTCTACTCCCCAGTTCTATGCTGGGATTTTGTCTGATTGAATTTGCATGGGTCTTGTGCCTGCTTTCACCATTGCTGCAAGTTCATAGGAGGAAGTTCCCAGAAGCATGGAGGCCTCTGTTTCCTTATGTTCATGCACCAACCCTGGCTCTTGCAATCTTTCCATCTCCTCTTCCATAATGGTCCCTGAGCCATGGGTGGGTGAAGTTTAATATGAGTCCTATCCAGGGACATGCACTCGGCCGTCTCATTCTCTACACCTTGGC
The DNA here is from genome assembly GCF_000622305.1 of Nannospalax galili. Classification (NCBI taxonomy): domain Eukaryota; kingdom Metazoa; phylum Chordata; class Mammalia; order Rodentia; family Spalacidae; genus Nannospalax; species Nannospalax galili. The sequence continues at coordinate 1,270,206 of NW_008337059.1, forward strand.
CGGTTGTGGCCTTCTGTGTGCATCGCCCTCTGTTGCATGAGGAAGTTTAGCTGGTGAGAGTTGAGAGATGCATTAGTATTCTCTCTACCCCCCTTCCACTATGTTCTGTGAGCCTTAGGTATGGAGGTTCCATTGTAGATGTGTCTGTCACTTAGGATTGGACATCTCACTTATTCTCTGTGTGTGACCAGTTGTGGAATGCTGTAATAGTCTCTATCTGTTGCAAAAAGAAGCTTTGATTCAACACTTTAAAATGTCAAATAAGTTGGGGAAGTATTTGTCTGCACTTGCTTCTTTTCCCTTCTTTCATTCCTGTACCACTTCCTTACAATTCTTTGTCCTCCAAGAATGCTGTACTCTACCAGATACTGCTACCGACTAGAATTTGCCAAAAGTGTAGTTGATCATATTAGTTGCTTTTCCCTGTTTCGGTGACCAGATTTACTGGGCAAGAAGCAGCTTAAGGAAGGGAACATTATTTAGGCTTAGGGTCAGAGGGTCTGGTCCATCATGGTAGGGCAGATATGATGTTCATGAGGATGCTCATGTTCATTATTCACAATTCCACAGACCAGGAAGCAGAGACAGGACACACTATAAAATGGTCCCAGACATCTACTCAAGGCCCACTCCTAGACATCTACTTCCCTTAGCTAGGTGTCACCTACCAAAGACTCAACAGTCTCCCAAACTAGTGCCACCAGCTAGGGACCAAGTGTTCAAGAACATGAGCCTGTTAGGAATGTGAATCATGATACTCATGTAAATCATGGTACTCCTACATTAGATGCCCCTAAAGGGACTATGAAAATACAACACGATTCTGTTTTTCATTAGCATATATTCACCAAACAAAATAGTGGGTTTCATTATGACGTTTTCATGTGTCATCATTACATGCTTTGATTATACTCACCCTCTGCTACCCTCTCTTATCCCCATCCCTACTTCTGATGGTTTTCCTTTTCCCAAATACTCTCACCTCTACTTCAGATATTTTAAAACATCTGCATACCCCATCTTAGAAAAATATGTAATATTTGTCTTTTGGCATCTTACTTCCTTCAGTTACCATAATGAACTCTAATTCCATTCATTTTCTAATAGATAGCATAACTTTATTCTTTAAGGATGAATAAAACTTCATTGTAGGTGTGTATATATATTTCATCTATCCATTCATCTGTTGATTGATACCAAAGCTGATTCTGTAACTTGGCTATTGTGAGTAGTACCACAATAAGCATGGTTGTGCAGGTATCTTAGATTCCTAACATGGGTGTGCTGAGTGAGGTAGATTTCTTTCAGTATATACCTAGGAGTGACATATCACATGATAGGCCTATTTTTATACTTTCTTTTTTCAAACCTTCATAATGATTTCTTAGTGGCTGAACTAATTTACATTCCAACCAACATTGTTTAAGTGTTTCTTTTCCTTACCCTGACAATGCCCAACACCATAATGCTACCCGTTCCTGCCTTCCTGCCTTCTTGCCTTCCTTTTTCTTTTTTTTAAACAGGTCTCGCACTGTAGTCACTATTTAAACTGGCCTGAAACTCACTATATAACACACTGGCCTTGAACTCATGGCAACTTTCCTTCCTCGGCATCTTTTGCTTATCTTCCTGATGACTGCCATTCTGACTGGAGTGAAATGAAATCTCAGATGAAATCTCAGTGTAGTTTTGATTTACATTTCCCTGATGCCTTAGGATGTTGACGTTTTTCCATATATTTATTAGTCATTTGTACTTCTTTTGAGGATTGTCTGTTCAATTTATTTGCCCAGTTATGGATTGGATGATTTCAGGTTTGGAGGTGATTATTTTTTAGAGTTCTTTATATAGAGTAGCTAGGAAGCCACCTTCACATAACTGGCTGGCAAATATTTTTCTCTTATTCTGTAGATTGCCTTTTCACTCTGATCATTGTCTCCTTTTCTGTGCAGAAACCTTTTAATGTCATGCAATCCTATGCTATTGTTTTCTGGATGATTGCAATCCTATTCAGAAAATCCTTGCCTATGCCTATGTCTTTAAATGTCTTCCCTATGTTTTCCTCTAATAGTTTCAAATTTTCAGCTCTAACATTAAAGTCTTTGATCCATCTCTAATTTATTTTTGTACAAGATGAAAACTGGGAATCTATTTTCAGTCTTCTACATGTGGATATTCAGGTTTTCCAGGACCATTTGTTGAAGAAGCTGTCTTTTCTCCAATGGATGCATTTGCTCCCTGTGTCAGATGGCTGTGGCTATGTGGGTTTACTGCTGGGTCTTCTCTTCTACTGGTCCACATGTCCATTCTGTGCCAGTACGTTGTTGTTTTGGTTAGTGCACTGTAGTATAATTTGAAATCAGATATTTTGATAACTACAGCATCATTCTCTTTGCTCAAGATTTCTTTAGCTCTTTGAGATCTTTTCATATGAATTTTAGATTTTTTTCTATTTCTGTGAAAGGTTTTCATTGGGGTTTTGATGGAGACTACTTTGAATCTGTAGATTATTTTCAGAGACAAAACCATTTTCACAATATTAATTCTGCCCATCTATAAACATAGGGTGTTTTTTCCCCAACTTCTAGTGTCTTCTTTAATTCTTTCTTTGTATCTTTTAGGTCAATGTGTGGAGAATTGTTTTTCTGGTTTCTTCTCAGCATGTATGTTATTCATGTGTATACAAGTTACTGGTTTTTTATGTTGGTTTTTATTTTGTATCATGCTATATCACTAGGAGTGTTTCTCAGATCTGTAAGTTTTCTGGTGGAATCTCCTGGGTCTTTTAAATATACCTACAAATAGGGATTATTTGACTTACTGCTTTCCTTTCTTATCCCTTTTCTTTCTTTCTCTTACCTCATTGTTCTAGAGAAGAATTCAAGCACTGCATTGAATAAAACTCAAAAGACTGAACAAGCTTGTCTCATTCCTGATTTCGAAGAAATGCTTTCCAACTTGCCTCATTTAGTGTATGTTATCTGGGGGGTTGTACATATAATCTCTACTGTCCTGAGGCATGATCCTTCTACTCCTTCTCTCTTCCTGGCTTCCACCATGAGTGGATGTTGAAATTTGTAAATTGTCTTTTCTGTACCTGTTGTGATTATCATTTGATTTCTGTCTGTAAGTATACTAATGTGCTATGTTACATTTGTGTTAATTTGCATATATTGAGCTATCTTTACATCTCTGGAATGAAAACAACTTGATCATGGTACATAATCTTTTTAATGTGTTATCAAATTCAGTTTGCAATTATTTTATTGAGGATATTTTTGTGCAAATTCATCAGGGAAATTGATCTGTAAGGTTTTTGTTTTGTTTTGTTACAGTTTTATGTAGTTTAGGTAGCACAATAGAGTAAGTTTGTTGGCATTCCTTTCCTTTATATTTTTATTGACTCTTCATGAATTTCATATAATACATTTTGATTGAATTTATATCACCTCCCCCATCTTCACCTTCCCTTACTGCTCTCCACTCAGTGTCATGTACTCTAATATATACTACATGTACATATTATTTATGTTTATGTATATTATGTACATGTATATTATATATGTATATATTAAGGCCTATAAACTTGAACGTGTATCCCCAAATGCCCTTCAGCGTGGGTCCTTCTACTGGAGTCCAGTCAACCTAACAAGAGTCTCACCCTTAAACAAGATTGACTTCCCCTCCCAGCAGCTATCAGTTGCCAATTGTTCTTCAGGTAGAGTTGATGTTTCTTCCCCACTTCCCCACTTCCATGCTGGGATTTTATCTGGCTTGAGCTTACGTGGTACTTGTGCATGCTGTCACCGTTGCTAGGAGTTCATATGAGTAGTATTCTAGTTTGCTTTCAATGGCTGTGACAAAACACTCTGAGCAACACCAACTTGGGGAAGAAAGGGTTTATTTGACTTACATCTCCCAAGTCATAGTTTATCAGTGAGGGAGCCCAATGTAGGAACTCAGGGCAGGAACCTGGAGGCAGGAACTGAAGCAGTGGAGGAACACTGCTTACTAGCTTACCTGTTTACTTATACAATATAGAACAATCTGGAAAATGCCCCGTAGACATGGCCACAGGCCAGTTCAAAGGAGACAATTCCCCAGTTGAGGCTCCCTCCTCCCAGGTGTGTCAAGTTGACAACCAAATCGATCAAGTACAAGTAGGTGTCTGGAAAACTCTGTTTCCTTGTGGTCATCCACTTCCTAAGGCTCTTAGTCTTTCCACCACCTCTTCCACAATGATCCCTGACCCCTGGGAGGCAGAAGTTTGATGTAGGTGTCCTATTCAGGGATAAACCTTCTGAAACCACTTATTCCCTTTACATTTTATAGACTAGTTAGAGAATCCTTGCTATTCATACTCCTTTATATATAGGATAGAATTCAGCAGTAAATCTTCCTAATCCTGGTCTTTTCTTTCTTAGGAGATGCTTTATTACTGCTTCAATATTATTGATCATTATAGATTTATCTAAGTTCTTTATATCCTCTTAATTTAAGTAGGACATATATGCCTAGAAGTTAGTTGGTTTCTTCTAGTTTTCGTATTACTGAAATATGAGTTTTCAGTGCTCCCTAATGGCTCTCTAGATATAATTGGTATCTGTTGTGATGCTCTATTGGCATTTTTAACCCATAACATCTTACTTTTCCAACATGATTCCCAAGATCCAGCTGAGATCTGCTAAAATAGAATGTATGGAGATGGGACTCAAATATTATCCTTTTAAAAAGGACTCCAAAAAATTCTTGGTATCCCAAAATATGAGGATTACTACCATGTGGATGGAACAGGTTTTATCTGTATTTTGTTGATTAAGAAATGGTGATGCACTCTCTGCTTCCCTGGGCCTGCACAACAGGCAGGCCTCTTTCTGACCTGCAGGACTCTCTCTCGAGGGCAAGTCGATTGCGCCCTCTGCGCCTTGACACCCCCAGCAAATGAACCTACCATTTGACCCAGTTATACCACTCCTTGGCATATACCCAAAGAACTCATCCTATCGCAGAGACACTTGTACATCCATGTTTGTTGTTAGCTCTTCACAATAGCTAAGAGATGGAAGCAACTTAAGTGTCCCTCAATTGATTCTCTCGAGGGCAAGTCGATTGCGCCCTCTGCGCCTTGACACCCCCAGCAAATGAACCTACCATTTGACCCAGTTATACCACTCCTTGGCATATACCCAAAGAACTCATCCTATCGCAGAGACACTTGTACATCCATGTTTGTTGTTAGCTCTTCACAATAGCTAAGAGATGGAAGCAACTTAAGTGTCCCTCAATTGATGAGTGGATAATGAAAATGTGGTTCATTTATACGATGGAGTTTTACTCAGCAGTAAAGAAAGATGAAATAATGAAATTTACAGGTAAATGGATGGAACTAGAAACTGTTATACTAAGTGAAGTAACACAGACTCAGAATTGGGTTAATTTGAGGGAAGGGGAGGGAAGAGTTTACGAGGAACCTAGGGCATAAAGGGAAAGAAGGAGCTCAAGAGAGGTTGGACCACAGGAGAAGGGTATTATTATGTGAGAAAGGGGGAAAAATGGGGCCACCTTAGGAGGGAAAACCATGATACAGGGGTGAGATAATGTGAGAGATAAACAATGCCTAGCTAGTTTTGAAAACCAGAGGGTAATTTTGTAAGAGATAGATGCTAGCTCAGGAAATTGTTATTGAATATGTCAATGCTGATGTAATGAAATGCAACTGGTCTTTGCCTAAGATTTATATATGTGACACACAGTAATTAAAAATACCAGACTGGTGGAATTGACCTTCTTGGGTATTTAACAGACATACTTTAAGGTCTATAGTAATTTGGTCAGAGGGACATAAAGAACAGTTTTTGCTCCTTGCCCTCCTAGGTCAACTACTTCCAGGGGACTATGAGCATCACTCAAAATGTCCTATAATGGTGGTGGGTCACCTGTCCTCTTAATCAAGGAGGCCAAGGAGACCCCACTAGATGGACTTGAACCAGTGTCCTGTCTATAAAAAGGAGGGTCAACACAGAGGAATTATTTCCTCAATGCTTCCAAGCAAAGCCAACTATGGTCGAGCAAGACCTTTGACTTCTCTTCACATAGGTGGAACTGGTAAAAGAAAGGAGCCAGGAGCTCCTTGCAAGCCCATGTGACCTCTGAGGAACAGATCCTCAAACGACCTTAAGAGTAAAAATAAATTGGTTTATCTTGACCAACTGTATGGCCTTAAACACCCGAAAGAAAAGTATAACCAAAGATTAAATGGGCCAGTATAATTTCTTAAGAGTCCATATGTATAGCTAAAGGCTACATCACAAGCAACAATGCCAGACAGGCAATACCTTCTTTTGAGTTGTTGGACAGGGTGGCCAAAGGGATTCCCATATAGTAACCCAGCATAGAACTGGGAAAATGAACAGCAGACCCCAATCCTATCCTAGGAATATTGACAATTGATTGCTGCTAGATGAGGAACAGCTGACCCTCCTTAAACAAAGATCTCTAGATAGGCTGACTAGATTCACCAGAAAGACAAGTGGTGGGGAACGTCTGGGGGTGCCGACAACACAGCAGACAGCAGGGATATCAGTGTTTAAGGGCTCTAATGGTGGGAGGGAAGCTATAAGAGGGTGCCATTTGGAAGTAGGTGTATAGTTGAATAAGATGGTTTTGGATGTTCTGTGTGATACACACACAAACAAAAAAATCAACAAATATTTAAAAATATTATATTTGAGGAGGAAGCAGGGAAATTTACGTCATGCTAATTAGTAGAGGTGATAAACAACACCAGTGAAATCCACTCAATGACTTTATAGACATACACAGGCTCCAAGGATCCAAGTGCAACAGGCACCAAGGATCCAAGTGCAATAGATTATGTCTAGTAATAATCAGATACATACAGAGTAGAGATGCATGTGCCAACATCTCAGTGTTAGTAGCAAAAACAGTGAGTCTTTCTGCAAGGAACAATATATTCTAAAAATGAAATGGAGATCTTTTTAAAGGTTAAAACATCATTTAATTTATGTCTTATAGGGTTTATACTGAGTACAATATTGTATAACTGTATTAATTCAACTGTGAACCTAGAAACTTGCAGCTACATGTGAAAGAGATGTACTCTTGCTCTGGAGTGTGTTACTGGATATGTTAAAGTTGTAGTGAAATGCTTCTTCTATTCATGTAGTTATTAAAAATTTTTAAAATGATTTAAAAAAATAATTCTTCAAAGCCTAAAATTTAGCCTCTTAATAATTTGTAGATGTGAAAAACATTACCATTGAAATCTACCTGACAACTTTATATCCATGCTCAGATGCCAAAGAGCTCAGAAAGTAACCGACTGTGACTAGTAATAATCAG